>NW_028227267.1:30721351-31321351 GCF_978045245.1 Mus caroli | reverse complement strand
GATGCATGGAAAACACCCCAATGGCTGATGATATAAGATGGAATAGCTAGCTGTAGGGATGGGTAGTCCTTCGGACCACTACATACCTCAATTGCTTCCTAAGAGTCAACTAAACAGGTAGTCGTATATGCTTTTAATCCCAGTACTCAGGAGACAGAAGCAGGTATATCTCTTAGTTCAAGGCTAGCTGGGTCTACAAATGGAATTCCAGGACAGCAAAGGCTACACAAAGAAAACCCATCTCAAACAAACAAACAAACAAACAAACAAACAAAAACTAAAATAACAATAACAAAAGAGTCAACTAGAAAAACAAAGTCTGTGGCCTGACCCATGGCTCACAACAAGTTAAACAGACACTAACAAACGCATCTTCACTCACATGACCAAAAGGGAAAAACTTAATTGTGGCTTCAGATTTTTTTGCGGAGGGGTGACAAGGAGTGCAGTCCAAACTAATATTAGCAGTCAGTGAATGATTTTACTATCAAGCTATTAAAGAGTTGTTGGAATTCCAGGGAAGCAGAATGCTGTCTGGATAGCTTCTTTGTTATAATTCCATCTAGAAATTGAGATTCAATTTAAGCATTTACTGAAATAACATAGCTGAGACCCCTCAGGGCAACCCCAGGAAGGAACTGAGGGTCATCTTGTGCCACTGGTATAAGAATATAGCACAAAAACATGGCACAAGTTATTTCAGTTAAATCCTACAGCACCACCACCCCCACGTACCCAAGTAGTATGAGAGATTTTATATATATATATATATATATATATATATATATATATATATATATACATTTTGTTGTGGTGTTGAATGCAGTACTGTATCTCACAAAGATTGGACTTCCACTGATTTCTATCACCAGGCCCTTATGTGTTTTAAGCATTTGGATAATTCAAACAAGACTACCATTATCTGAGAATCCAAATCATATAATGACATTGGTGATTGCAACCATGCTGTATTCAGAATTAAATCAACCTTGGAAAACTGTCATTCTTTAAATCCCACCTTCATGCGATAGCAAGAGTTTAGATTTCCCTTACTGCCATGTCTGTGTCCAGTAGCTGGTTCTGAAAATGACACAGGGTAGTTAACTTCAATTCCTCACTCCCATCTAAGTCCTTAATTCAGAATAAGGTTGAATAGGTGGATATTTGAAGTTTGGCACTAATTGACTTTGTTGACTGATCATGTCACATTGGTGAGTCACTGTGGCAGTTAGTTACAAATATTGTCTAAGGTATTTAACATTTTACAGATAGAATTTACACTTCTGTAAGACTCTGCTGGTATCATCATCACATTACTCCTTATTAGATTCTACCTATAGATCTACCCTGATGACATTGATGCAGATATAATATTATTCCAGCCAGAGTTCTTAGCTCTCTTTTATATGTAAATATATGAAAGGCATATTTTATGTACATTTATACATTCTGGAAGTATGGTACCATTAACTAAAAAAATGGGCCAGAGACTTGCTCCTTTCTTTTATTGAGATTGTCTCATGGATTAGACCTTTAGAATCTGATTTTCTTTCATACAAGGCACAAACTCCCACAAGGAGTTTTCTTATGCATGTCTATATAAAATTAAGCACCCCAAAAGATGTTATAGTCCAGTTTACCTTAGGATATCCTTTCATTAGCTGGTTCTGATTTTTATGGTGACAATTTCATAGAGATAGGAGGACAACTACAGAATTTTTCTTCTGTCACTCATATAAAGGTGCAGGTTGGGACAGGGCATATGAATGCCCTTTGGAATTATCTACTCATTTATCACATAAGAATAATAAACTAAAATAGTGTTTTACATGATGTAATTGGATGTGAGAGTCATTTTTCAAGTCACCATGTAAATGTTAGCTGTTATGACTGATATTAGTTAATGCCCTATAAAAGACTCCTTTCCTTGGAGATATATTCATTCATTATGTGTTCATTAAATCAGGAATTATTGATGACCAACTCTTTGTAGATAGACTGAGAAAAGACATGGCTACTACCCACCCATCTTTACTAATTCTGGTGAAACTGCTCCCGCTGTGACCTCACAGTAGAGATTTCTTTGTAGCTATTCAGTACATTTCATTGCAACTATTTTTTACATGTATAGAAACAATTATTTACATTATAATATAAGCCAAGAAAATTAAATATAGTCCATGGAAATTTGTTGTTTAGCATATGCTTAGATGTTAAGATTTAGTATTTAGGAATAACTTACTAGAAGTAGAATAAAATCTACCATATAGGGCTCCCAAAGTCCTTTTCATGATGTCTGATACACATTTCCTTCCTGGCACTGGAAAGATAAAAGGAAGAAAGTCAGGAGCCCCAAGCAGTTCAAAACTCAGATCCTGGAATCCTTAAGTTACACGGATTTGCACACTGCTGTTTGTGATAAGCCATGGCCATACACCAGTACCCTCTTTCACTGTTAGGACACTGAACATACTACTGGGTTGGGAGGATGCTCCATGTTCCCACTAGGCAGGCCGAGGAATTGGATGTGCCAGTGTTGGTCCTGCGGTTCAGCAATGGGACAGCAAGGCAATTCCTACAGAGCACATTGCCAACAGCCATCAGGTTCACAGTCCAGTGTAAAGCAGAACCTTTGATGACTACAATACCTTGATGGGCAAAACTGAGCTTCCTAGTGACCCCTGATGATGGTGACCACACGATTCTATGAGACAGACTGCGGGCTGAGAGGGTGGCTAAGCTATGCGTGAAGTGATGCCATGGTCGTGTCCTGTTTGTCACGATGGAAAAGGCTCACACTGACATGCTCAATACCCATTTACTTTGTATTCTAGGATAGAGGTCAGGAAGACTATATCCCACCTGCCTATACAGCTGTGGTGTGTTGAAAGACCCCTGGACTTAAAGTAAGAAGATCTGGGTTCGAGTCTCAGTCTGTCCCTTATTTTTCTGTGTGACCTTGAGCAAGTCACTTCACTGACCTGAATTTCAAGTTGCTGTCCGTGGGAGCGTAGTATCCGTCTAATGGGGTTGCTGTGAGGAGTCAGTGAGATGGTGCATGTGGAAAATGATTTTTGGATGGTATGGTTCTCAGAGGCACAGTGGGAGCAGCAATAAGATTCTGTTCCCTTTTTTTTCCAGGTATGTGTCCAATGGCTTAAGAACCCAACAAAATGCATCAATAAATATGCAACTGCCTTCAAGAGAGACAAGCCCCTATTTTAATAGCTTGGATCAAAAGGACCTGGTGGGTTATTTATCCCCAAGGGCCAATTCTGTGCCCATCATCCCGTCGATGGGTCTAGAAGAAACCTGCATGCAAATGCCAGGGATTTCTGACGTCAAAAGCATTAAATGGTGCAAAAACTCCTACTCCGCTGACATTGTCAACGCGAGTATTCCAGTCAGTGATTGTCTTCTAGAAGAACAACAGGAAGTGAAAATATTACTAGAGACTGTGCAGGAACAGATCCGGATTCTGACTGACGCCAGACGGTCAGAAGACTTCGAACTGGCCAGCATGGAAACTGAGGACAGTGCGAGTGAAAACACAGCCTTTCTCCCCCTGAGTCCCACGGCCAAATCAGAACGAGAGGCACAATTTGTCTTAAGAAATGAAATACAAAGAGACTCTGTGCTAACCAAGTGACTCGAAATGTAGGAATCTGTGCATTCTATGCTTTGCTCAACAGGAAGGAGAGGAAATTAAATACAAATTATTTATATGCATTAATTTAAGAGCATCTACTTAGAAGAAACCAAATAGTCTGCCGCCCTCATATCATAGTGTTTTTTAACAAAATATTTTTTTAAAGGGAAAGAAGCATTTCAGGAGGGATAAAGCTTACTACTAAAGCTTTAGGGGAGAATTCTGAATCCAATTTCAGTTAGTTCTTACATTGTCCTCTTTAGCTCTTGGAAGATTTGGCCATTTCCAACCTTTGGTCCCATAATGCCAGTGTCCATATGGAAAAGAAACTGGTGTTCTCCTAGCTTCAAAGGGATGAAGTTTATTCCAAGGGCAGATGTGCCAGTTGAGCAGATAGCCCTGGCCATTTGGCTCTTCACTTCCAACCCCTAAATTTCTATTCATCAATGCTCTCTCTACAGGTTATGTCATGTCGAGGAATGTAGTGCTTTGTATTTGATTTTCAAAGAATGGCAGGAAAATATTAATAGGAAGGAAGACAGAAAATAGAAATAATCTGGGCAAACTTAGCTCTTCTCATGCGCCGTCTTTCTCTGTAATTTGAAAGCACAGAACCTCAGAGGGAGGTGTGAACTTATAGGAAAAGAGACAAAATGACATCGTCGTGTTACTAAAATCATGCTAATAGAAATGTTGTTCTTGGGGAGTGTTTAGAAGCTCTGAAAGGGCGTGTGTGTGTGTGTGTGTGTGTGTGTGTGTGTGTGTGTGTGTGTGTATGCCTGTGTGCACATGTGTGAGGGTGCAAGTGTTGTGGGCTTACTCACATAAGCACATATGCTAGTTGCACATGTGTCCCTTGTACGTATGTGTATGTATGTGTGTGCATGTGTGTGTGTATTAAAGCTTGCTAAAATTTGTTCTGAAACATCAGGGAAACTAATATTCAGAAGAGATTTCCCCTTTAAGATCTTTTCACTTTAAATTTTCCATTAAATATAAATTTGGTTAGCGAGTTCTTGATCCAAGGTAACTTGCATGGCAGGGTCTTATAAAACTCTTGACAATGTCTAGACCATTTTCTGATGTGAATACTATTGAAAAGGACAGTCTTTGGGTTATTGATATCAGCATCACAAAGCAAATTAATGGAGGATGTGTTTAGTTTGAGTCATTTACTTAAATTACTGACACAAGCCAATCATCAATTTGACAGTTGACTATTTTATTTCTTGTCATCCTCATTGCTAATTTACAGCAAGTCTGCTCTGTGTAGACAGAGGCATTGGCTTCTGTAGTTAATGTGGAAGGAATAAATTGTTGAAAACCACAAATACCAGACTATTCAGTTCACAAGCAATGCCCCCAAACAACAAATTGTGTTGTATGTTCATTTGGAATAAAGCAATATTTTTACCACTGCTAAGGTGAACTGAAAACCTCTCCTGAAGATGTGTCTGTTTTATTTTCCCTTATTTTCATGGGGCATTCAAGGAAACTAGTGTTCACATACCCAGTCTTTATCCAATTATTGGTGGTGTTGTTATGTTTACATTGTTTAAAATAAAAAGGCACAGTATTTGAAAGTACATAAAAGATTGCTTTTACTGTAGTTTTGGGAAAGCTTGTTTAAAATTTCATTGGTTTCTGTCTCAAGCAGAGAAAACATGCAATTCTTTCTTGAGGTAAGTTTGTGTTAAATATATTGCAAATTTTTATACGTGAACACTCATTGATATCAGATAGAATACTATCTAGGGAATAGAAAGAGCATTAAGAAACTGATCAAAAGAGTTTAATAGGAAATTGAGGTCTTGGATGTTGAAAACGCAGTGATGAAAACCTAGGTTGTATCTGACAAAGGTTGTATGGGATCATTTGTAACTATTAGAGTTTGCTTGCTTTGAGTAGAGCAGCAAGATTGTTAGCATTTTCAAACATTGTAAATTTTTAATATATTCTTGCTCAACTTAGTTTCACTTGAAAATATTTTCTATTTATGAAAATCTTAGATGGTTTTTGTAGGTCTATAAAATCCTGAAAGTTGAGCATCTACTGGGCCATTTTGTTGTTATTTACCATTAAGTGTCAAATAAGTGAGGACACACTGGTGTGTTAAAGTCAACTTTGTGGGATTGTTTGGTTTTTTGTTTTTATTTATTTTTGTTTGTTTTTGCTTTTTTGTTTTTTCTTTCTTTCCTTATTTCTTTTGACTATAAAATGTTAAGTATCATTCATCCAGAGATTCCATTCATCAAACTAGGAGAACAGGTAATCTGAGGAAGTAAAGTTATTGTACAAAACCCAAAAACCAACCAACAAACAAAACTGCAGTAAGATCAGTATAAATTAAATCCCAATATAACATCTTACTTTAATAAAGACTGCATATCAAATGATTTTGGTACAAACCTTTTCTCCACATTCTGAAAATAGCAATTATCAGGCAAATTCAATGGCCATGTTATGGAACCTTTACAGTTATCAGTATTTTCTGAATACTCAAGACAAAATCATCCACAGAAATAGGTATTTCGGTAGTTACCATGGCCTTTGTTTCCTTTAAAACAGGAATAACTCCTGCAAAGTGTCTAAGCTCAATGGGCACATCTTAGGTTACCAGCTGACAAGTGTCCCTTGCAGAAAATGCTGAGACTTTCTACATAAACATGATCTGGCAAATACCTGAGCCATCATTGCTTTGTTCCTCAAGCTCACGTACTTACTAGGGTGTGGGAATTTCTACTCCATACCTTTGAATTTGCTTCACATCCCTTATCTTTATTGTGGGAACTGATATTTGTAATTAAGTAAGCAACATATACATCATCAAGTGGACTGAATATCACCCATTATATTTTTGCTTTGAGTCATTTTTTCTGGTATGTCTTTTTTATATAACAAAATATTTTAAATTACTGGTAGCTATTGTGGAATGCTGTTGTTGACCAATGATATTACTAAGGTAGAATAGAAGTTATGTTAGAGAGTTAGCATCTGGTTTCTCTCTTCCTTTGTATATTAAACACTCTCTTTCAGACTCTACTGCAGTATCTACCTTGCTGTGAATTAGGTTAATTTATCACACATCCAGTGACTCATATCATTTCTAAGTAACAATAGAGGAGGCATAGAAATCCACTGCTCTTGGCCCTTCACACAGTAGTTATATAACATGTTGACCAAAAAGAGTAAAAGGGCCATACAGACTTCAGAATACTCCCGGAGTTGTGAAGTTAATAACTACAATTTTACAAGGGTCCTGGTGCCCAAAGTTGAGGCTGCCAATAACCAGATCTCCACCAGAATACATTCAATCCTTGCAGCCACTACCATACACTTATCTTGCCATATGGTGCTATAGGAATAACAAATCATTAATGTGTGTGTGGTGGGGGTGGGATGATCTCTGATTCCCACCCTGTGAACCTAAGATCAAGTGCTAAGAAATCTGTCTCAAATAAGTATATGGTATACCTAAGAACACAGCAGGTGGGGAGGGATTTTTATTTGACCTTTTGGTATCTGGGAAATGTTTTATATATAAAGAATAATTTTTATTATTATTCAATTGTATAGCTTCAGTATAGTGTTTTCAACAGATAGTATGTCTGTGCTGTTTGTATCTTGTCTTCAGAAATTCAGTCCTCATTTCAGACAAGACTAGTCTAAGGTCTCTAGACTGTTCTCAATTTTATAAACACTCAGTTTGCCCTGGAAAATTTTGCTTTGAAATAAGCTTTATCTCTTCCTTTTTTTCCCATTCTTTCCCTTTTAAAGAAATACTGAGGGTAAAGAACATTCCCCTTCTTTGATTTATATCATCTATTTTCACTCACCTGTTCCTACTGGGACTACGCCCATAATATAAATATTAAATTAGGGTGATTACTTGGATATCCTTATCATCTCTTCATTTGAAGAACACCAAGTGGTTACTTCATGGAATGCCATGAAACCTTCATGGCCAGACAGATGGCAACGGTTCATCAGACAACCATCTTCAATTCATTCTCCTTAGTCAAATGGGAACATCTTTGAATTAAAAATTTCACAAAAGCCAATACTGAAATATGTTAGATTTTCTCTTAAATTTACAATTAAATGATGGGTGTAAATGATTACTGTCTCTATTTGTATAATTGTCTCAAATGCTTTTTTTTTTAATTAAATATATTCTAACAATGCCTTTGACCTATGGTAGCACTGAACTCTAGTAAGGGCAGAGTGTTTAAGGAGAACAAGGCACTCTATGCACTAATGTCAGACACCCAGGTGAAATCAGTGACAAAATGACCATACAAACAGTAAAATAGAGAGCAGGCTTCTTGCCCTTTGATAATTGTTTGTTGTAAATACCTGTATGGATTGCATGTGTATTGTTGCCAAAGAAAGAACTGTGTGAAGAGAAACAACCTGGGTTTGTTGAAAATGAATTAGACATACATCTTTGTGAAAGTTTCTAATTGCAGGTAAGAGTGGTCCATGGACCTCATCTGTTATAAAAGGAATGTGATGATGTATTTCATCTTATTTTTTTTTCAGTCAAACATCTTGTTCTCCAGTTTTTTCCAGATTTTATATGATCATTCAGCACTGTTTTTATGTAGTCTGTGCCTATAGATTTTTCTCACAAAGTCTTATAAAAGTCTTATAAAAGCCTATGTATCAATCAATAAGATTGGCATGTGTAACAGCACATGCCATGAATTAATAGGATTGTTGCTATGGTAGGACTTAGAGCAACTTTACCAAGATCAGGAAATGAAGATGGATGGCCAAGAAACACGTGATTCTGAAACTTGAGAATCACAGGTCAAACTTTGCTTCACATTTGTCTTAAATGAAATGAGAGAGTTTTTCAATAACAGAGCAAAGCCTCACCACACCAGGCAGGAGAACATAATTGTGTCCTTCACTTACATACATACTAGACAGATGCATTTGTTATAAAAAGTAAAACATATATATTGATGCTCTCAAGTATTTCCATCTTGTGTTTTTTGTTTGTTTGTTTTGAGCTAAGTGGCACAGGATATCAGTGAATATACAATCTTCTGCCTCAGCTTACTGGATTTGATTATAGGTGTTTATTTTTTTTTGATTTTTAATATTTTTATTACATATTTTTCTCAATTACATTTCCAATGCTATCCCAAAAGTTCCCCATAGCGCCCCCCACTTCCCTACCCACCCATTCCCATTCTTTTGGCCCTGGCATTCCCCTATATTGGGGCATATAAAGTTTGCAAGTCCAATGGGCCTCTCTTTCCATTGATGGCCGACTAGGCCATCTTTCGATACATATGCAGCTAGAGACAAGAGCTCCGGGGTTCTGGTTAGTACATCTATAGGTGTTTATTATCATACCTGGTGCAACTAAAACTTTTAAAAATAAACTC
Organism: Mus caroli; assembly: GCF_978045245.1. Taxonomy (NCBI): domain Eukaryota; kingdom Metazoa; phylum Chordata; class Mammalia; order Rodentia; family Muridae; genus Mus; species Mus caroli. Next base: position 31,312,303 of record NW_028227267.1, on the reverse strand, counting down.
TCAAAAATTGAATAAAATGTTAGTTGACACTTTTACATTAAGGTTCAATATAATCCTAATGTTGAGAGCACCAAAAAGCAGTGTGTACATACTGGGTTTTGTTTACAATTGCTGTTTTGACAAATCAGTACCCCAATATGCTTCTTCAGTACCATCCAGACGAGCACTGATTCTTCTATTTATAATTTATTTTGGTCAAGAACCCATAAAGTTTAAATTCTTTCTGTATTCAATAAAGCAATGGAAAATGTTAAAATATTTGAGTCAAAGACATAAAATTCCAGTTGTGTTGTGATTTCAAATGATAAGTGTTCTATGCAGTAGTTTTACAAAATCAAGCTAGGGAGAAACCCACATTCTTTGAACTTGATTTTGATATATTTAGAGGTCTGATGAACCACCAAGGCAACTGCAATATATTCTACATCTATAGTATATACTTTTTACAGTAAACAAATAAAAGGTCTTAAAACACTACATGCACACAGAGCACTAAGCCGTGTTAAATATCAATCCCATGGAAAACCTTGGATGAAATATCTCTCATTAAGAAATGCATGCGGCAAGAATGTGTTCTGGTTTACTCTGATTTTTATTGTTTAAAACCTGCTGTTGAGTGATATCTTGTCAACAAAAATCTATAGGGAAGATACAATTGTTCAAACAGAAGCAAATGGGAAAACATAAATTTTCATCCTAAAAATTTCTGTGTCTTCATGTGCAACTATTGCATATGTACAATGATAATTAGAAGGAAATGTTGTGGCTCATATTTTTTTGCAAATATCTACTTGGGAATATCTATTATGATGAATATTAGAAAATAACATATGAGTTTTATAATCAGTTAGCATTGTGTCTTTAGTTGATACATTTTTATCTGGTGGGAGACCCTGGCCACCTCTAGCACATACATGAGTGCCTTGGGAGCCTTTGTTGTATCTCAGAATTAAGATTCTCTTAGGTTGTGATCTTGTTTTATTTTATTAAATGAGGATTTTCATGTAAAAGAAGAGACCAATGCAATTTACTCATTTTTATCATTTTAGTGAGGGAGCTAGGAATCTTTTAAATGTAAAATGATAAGAAGGTTCTCCACTTTAGCCTAGGCTTGTTAGTTTTCTGTATATTGTTAAAAGACATTCCTAGCTTGGAATTGTTCTTTAAGTTAGTTCTATCCATGTTCACGAAGGGAATTTAGAATCGTCAATGTAAGAAAAAGAAGGAAAGTATGCAAAACCAAAAATCTCTTCTTTAAACATCAAATTTAGAAGAACCACTACCAAATTATGTCCATAAAGGATAAAGATAAAATACTTGTTTCCTAAAACTCAAAAGCTATAAACAGATGTAACTGTCAAGAAAATATATTTATGTGTTCTCATAACAGTTCTTATAACAAAGTGGATTTTTAAAAAGTATCTCTTTTATGAAATCTACACTTCATTTTATAAAGCATTTTACCTTTATAGAATTATTAACACAGTATTATTTATACCCATTGAATGTGTATTTATTCTAAACTATTCATTGAATATCTTTTACAATTTGACACAGAATGAATTATATCCTGTATTTATTTCTTCACACAGACCTATTTTTTCATATTATTTTTACCTCATTGTTAATTTCTCACTCACAACTTGCATTAAATCCTTCATATTTTAATCCAAACATATAATAAGTTACCAAATATGAAATGACAGATATTTCTTTAAAACTAAACTGTGTGATGTAAACTGAACTTGTGGTCTTGGGTCCAAACAGTCTAAGAAGCTAAAAAGCATCTTACAGGCAGAGAAAGAATGTTGTGGCCTTCTTTCTTGTAATTGTGGGAAGGCTGTGCAGTTGATTTGACTTTAAAAAACATGAAAGGAAAAAGCACCATTGGAAACCTTCTGCTTGTCAAAAATAAAAGACAGTTACCCAGAACCCTAAACATTTTCTCACAGGGTTATTTAAAGAACAACTATGTTTCTTTTGAATTTATTTTATGTTGTTCTTCTGAAATTAATGCCATTGAAAGTGTGAAGAATAATAAATTAATCTGTCATTCATTCAAATATATTACAAATATAAAAATTGTGTGTCTTTTCATGACTTTTTCCTATATATATTTATATTTTATAATACTATTAACTTACGTTTTGTGTTATAATTTAAACAATGTCACACTTTCTCATGGCAAGGTATTTTCTTGCAAACATTGAATTTAGAGGCTATGCACATTACAGTTTATAATTTACTTAGACATACTATTATCATTTCAAATTCAAATTGTTGTAATTCCTTTAATACTTTTGATCAACCTACATTTGATATTATGACGCACATTAATTTTTATTTCTCTTGGAAGGAGACAGCAGGTTCATAAATGAGTTTCAGAAGATGTATAAATACTTGAAATAGTAAGTAATGTCTTTCTTTGTGTTAAAGTATCTATTTTTTTTGTTTGGTTGGTTGGTTTTTTGTTTGTTTGTTTGTTTTTTGGTTTTTGGTTTTTTTTGAGACAGAGTTTCTCTGTATACCCCTGGCTCTCTTGGAACTCAGTGTGTAGACCAGGCTGGCCTTGAACTCAGAAATCTGCCTGCCTCTCCTCCCAAGTGCTGGGATTAAAGGCATGTGCCACCACTGCCCAAATTAAGTATCTAATTTTTAAGATGGGAGCTAAAGGTGTAAAAGTAAACATAAAAGAATGTGTTTAAAGACATCCATGAATATACATTTAAAAACCACCTGATTCATTTTCTGATTATACACACTGTAAAGAATGGTATGCCTAGGTCATCAAGTATGACAGTTAGGAAATTCATTTTTCATTTGCTTAGCTGCCTTTGTAGAAGTGGCTAAGATGGAGTCTTTTTTCCTTTTTTCATTTTTTTTTAATTAGGTATTTTCCTCGTTTATATTTCCAATGCTATCCCAAAAGTCCCACATACCCACCCCCCCACTCCCCTACCCACCCACTCCCACTTTTTGGCCCTGGCGTTCCCCTGTACTGGGGCATATAAAGTTTGCAAGTCCAATGGACCTCTCTTTCCAGTGATGGCCTACTAGGCTATCTTTTGATACATATGCAGCTAGAATCAAGAGCTCCAGGATACTGGTTAGTTCACATTGTTGTTCCACCTATAGGGTTGCAGATCCGTTTAGTTCCTTGGGTGCTTTCTCCAGCTCCTCCATTGGGGGCCCTGTGTTCCATCCAATAGCTGACTGTGAGCATCCACTTCTGGGTTTGCTAGGCCCCAGCATAGTCTCACAAGAGACAGCAATATCTGGGTCCTTTCAGCAAAATCTTGCTAGTGTATGCAATGGTATCAGCGTTTGGAAGCTGATCATGTGACGGGGCCCTGGATATGGCAATCACTAGATGGTCCATCCTTTCGTCACAGCTCCAAATTTTGTCTCTGTAACTCCTTCCATGGGTGCTTTGTTCCCAATTCTAACAAGGGGCAAAGTGTCCACACTTTGGTCTTCGTTCTTCTTGAGTTTCATGCGTTTAGCAAATTGTATTATATATCTTGGGTATCCTAAGTTTCTGGGCTAATATCCACTTATCAGTGAGTACATATTGTGTGAGTTTCTTTGTGATTGTGTTACCTCACTCAGGATGATGCCCTCCATGTCCATCCATTTGCCTAGGAATTTCATAAATTCATTCTTTTTAATAGCAGAGCAGTACTCCATTGTGCAAATGTGCCACATTTTCTGTATCCATTCCTCTGTTGAGGGGCATCTGGGTTCTTTCCAGCTTCTGGCTATTATAAATAAGGCTGCTATGAACATAGTGGAGCATGTGTCCTTCTTACCGGTTGGGACATCTTCTGGATATATGCCCAGGAAAGGTGTTGCTGGATCCTCCAGTAGTACTATGTTCAATTTTCTGAGGAACCGCCAGACTGATTTCCAGAGTGGTTGTACAAGCTTGCAATCCCACCAACAATGGAGGAGTGTTCCTCTTTCTCCACATCCTCGCCAGCATCTGCTGTTACCTGAATTTTTGATCTTAGCCATTCTGACAGGTGTGAGGTGGAATCTTAGGGTTGTTTTGATTTGCATTTCCCTGATGATTAAGGATGTTGAACATTTTTTCAGGTGCTTCTCTGCCATTTGGTATTCCTCAGGTGAGAATTCTTTGTTCAGTTCTGAGCCCCATTTTTTAATCGGGTTATTTGATTGATACTATGTTCTCTTAAGATAAGTATTTTTATTTTGAGGTATCACTGCTAGATTTTTATTAATGATATTTTAAAGATGTAAGGGAAGGCTTTGTACAGCTGAGTGAAGTCATGCCTCCTGATCTACATGAAAATCATGTAGTGGTACAGAAGACAAGTGAGGAGAAAAACATATTTTAAATTTCTATTAATTTTGAGACCTGGTAAAAATTACCATAGAAGAAAACAATTGTAAAGAATTAAGAAAATATAATAATTTAGAAATTTCACGTTTCCATTGGATATTCATGAAAAGCCTATGAAATCAACATCCACATGATTTGAAGGTAGGTAGTCCAGGACTGAGAGGTAAAGAACCTTATACACCAATATATACAATAGATGAAAAATTTAAGAGGTTGTGTTTCAACTTATAGTTCATGCATCCTGACACTTTATTTTGCCATTTTATTTAATAAATTTTTCAGATAATAAGGCTTTACAAATCTAATACAGTGTAGAATATTCTAGACTAATCAAGGATGAACTTGGTCTTAATTCTTTAAACCTACAGATTGTCTATAACAAGTATGAGGGATAAAGGGAGATGTCAGAACTAATGAACAGGGATGGATGTACCCCAATTTTCTTAGTTATCTACATTTCTGTATGCTCAAGGCAGTCGCTGGATAATTAGGATATCACCATTTTATCCAGTGTTTTAGAATGCTGACACAAAGGATCATGTGACAGTCATAACCATAGCTACAAATATTACTATTGCCATCAGAGGATGGCCAAAACATGACAAGAGTCACAGGTGTATGGTAACATTTACCCATTCAACTCAATAGACTAAATTGTCCAAATGTGATTATGAACTTATATTTATCCGCCATCAATCCAAGATTAGAAATGTGTTAACCATGTGTTCCTTAGAGGAAATAACCAAGATTAATTTCTCCTCCCTTGTACTAAATGCAAGTTCTTGAGAATAGTCACAAAAAGCAAAGAGATCATGTACTACTTAACTAGGACCCATGTAAAGCCATTTATGCACACAAAGACTGAACATTCCATCTAACACACCAATTTCCTGGCTCATTTCTAAATGAGATTTCTACTGTATAATTCTGCTATAACAATGTGAAAAAGGTTATGGCCAGTAATACACTAGAATACAGATGTTAAGGACTGATAGGAAGAAAAGGAATGAATATGTGAGAGACAGAAAATGGGAAAACATTAAAAGAAGGATTTTAAAAAGTAGAACTAAAATTGTACATAAAAATACAGAATTTTCAATGCAAAAAGTTTCTAGTAGAAATAAAGTTAAAAATCAGAAGCTGACAAATTTCTATTTTTCTATCTTAAAATACTGATAGTTTTCAAATTTCAAATGTTAAAATGATAAGTTTGGAAACTTTAAAATAGTGGATAAAAGCCAAAAAAAAAAAAAATCTCTTCTTAAAAAGCAAATGTCAAGTGTGAAGTACAACAGTTCATTAAAGAACACTTTGAAAATTAAAATCAAATTAAAATGAAAATTAAACCAGACCAAGCTATTCATGAAATGTTATTCAGTGTTAAACTAGCAAACATTAAAGAAGAAAGAAACAGCATTGGTAAAGATCGTTTCCCAATCCACAGTTTAATGTTTGGTCCTATTGAGAATGTCCTTTGCCGTAGAGAAGCTTTTCAATTTTATGAGATCCCATTTGCCAATAGCTGATCTTAGAACTTGAACTTTCTACATCGAAATAAAAATGGGTCAATTTGTATTCTTCTACATCCTGACTGCCACTTGAACAAGCACCATTTGTTCCATCTGATGTCTTTTTTCCACTGAATGGTTTTGGTTTGTCAATGATCAGGTGACCATAGGTGTGTGGGTTTATTTCTTGGTCTTCAGATGGGGCCACTCAGCCATTGCAACATTTTAACCCAGAATTGCCCCTATCTAAAGGAAATGTAGAGACAAAAAATGGAACAGAGGCTGAAGGAAAGGCCATCCAGAGACTGTCCCTCCATCAGGAATCCATCTCACCTGCAGATACCAAGCCCTGATAATACTGCTGATGCCAAGAAGTACTTGCTGACAGAAGCTTGGAAACTGTCTGCTGAGAGGCTTTGCCAGCACCTGACCAACACAGATGCAGATACTCACAGCCAACCTTCAGGCTGAACCCGGGGACCACACTGGAAGAGCTAGGGGAAGGACTGTAGTAGCTGAAGGGGTTCACAGCCCCATAGGAAGAACAACAATATCAACCAATAAGATCCCCCAGTGTTCACAGGGACTAAACAACCAAAGAGTGCACATGGAAGGACACGCAGTTCCAGGTATATATGTAGCAGAAGATGGCCTTATCTAGCATCAATTGGAGGGGAGGCCCTTGGTCCTGTGGAGGCTTGATGAGGGGATGCAAGTGTGGTGAGTCAGAAATGGGAAACTGAGTTGAGGATCACCCCGATAGAGGCAAAGGGGAGGGGAATGGTATTGGTGGTTTGCAGAGAGGAAACTGTGAAGGTGGGGGGGGGATTTTGAAAAGTAAATAAATAAAATAATCAATAGAAAAAGAAGCAAGAAATATGATACAATAAGATTTCAAAAAGAAGCTATTAAAGATAGTTTAATCATCAATAGAGAGATGGCCAAGTGGTACAGAGTACTTGCTGCTCTTGCCCAGCCTGGGTTTGATTCCATCTCTGGGGGATTCAACCCCTCTTCTGACCTTTGTGGGCACTGGCATAAATATGTGTTTGTGCATGTATGTGTTTGCATGTACACACACACACACACAATCATGTACACATTGACAAATTATGTTTGACATTAAAATATAAAATTATCTAAAAATGTTAAATGAAGATACAAATGTGAGCAGTGAATTTAAAAAGATAAATAAAAACACTAAATATATAGATTGCAAATATGGAACTTCTTTATATAACCCAACTTTCTTAATTTTTAAATTTTCTTGATTATCACCATGAAACTCTTCATGAAATATGCAACTCCAGCAAAAACAAAAGACACAAATGCATTAAATGCAGAAAGTTCTAAATATCAGGACAGAAACTGTGGTTCATTTCTACAATGGAAGAAAAAGGACATTCGGAGTTTTGCACGCAAAGGCATGGAACTAGAAAATATCATCCTGAGTGAGGTAACGCAGACCAAAAGGATGTGCATGTTATGTACTCACTGATAAGTGGATGTTAGCAAAACAAAAAACAAACAAACAAAAAACAAAAACAAAACAAAATAAAAACAATCCAAAACCAAAACCAAAACAAAAACAAAAAACAGAATACACAAGATAGAGTCCACAGAACTCAAAAAGATCAACAAGCTGAAAGACCCAAGTGAGGACTTCTCAGTCCCACTTGGGAGGGAGAAGAAAACAATCACAAGGGGGGAGGGACAGAGGAACCTGTGAGGGAATGTGGACAGGGGGTGGGAGGGGAGAGGGGAACCTGATCTGGTATTGGGTGAGGGAAAAGGACCGAAGCCCTGAGGTCCAGCAAAAAGGATGGAAACAGGCAACCTTTGGAGATAGGAAGTTGGGGGTAAATTCTCCAGAATTCACCAGAGACCTGGGAGGTGAGAGACTTAGGACTCAAAGGAAGGGACCTGAGATGAAATGCCTAACAGTAGAGATAGAGAATAGGAAGATAGGACATCAAGTACGGGAGGAGGTTGCCATCCCAGAGTCAAAACTGACCCATAATTGTTACTGTCTGAAAGAACATCGGGGATGGAAATGGAGAGGAGCCTGAAGAAAAGAAGGTTCAGCAACAGGCCGAAAGTGTGATCTAGCTCAAGGGGTGGTCCCAATGCCTGACACTATTACTGAAGCTATGGAGCGCTCATAAAAAGGGATCTATCATGACTGACCTCTGAAAGACCCAACAAGCAGCTGAAAAAGTCAGAGGCAGATATTTGCACCCAACCAATGAACAGAAGTTGCTGACCCCTGTGGTTGAATTAGGGAAAGGCTAGAAGAAGCTGAGAAGGAGGGTGATCCTATAGTAGGACCAATAGTCTCAATTAACCTGGACCCCTGAGATCTCTCAAACACTGGACCACCAACCAGGCAGCATACACCAGCTAGTATGAGACCTCCAACATATACACAGTACAGTACTGCTGGATCTGGGATCAATCAGAGAAGATGAACCATGAACTTAACTCTCAAGAGACTGGGATTTGGGGAGGAGGTATGGGATATGGAAAAGTCAGAGGGTGAATGGGGGAAAGGTGGCAATAAAATCTGGAGTGTAAATAAATAAATAAAAGACAGAGAGAGAGAGAGAGAGAGAGAGAGAGAGAGAGGGAGAGGGAGAAGGAGGAAAGGAAGGAAGGAAGGAAGGAAGGAAGGAAGGAAGGAAGGAAGGAAGGAAGGAAGGAAGGAAATCTCACGTTGTTCCTCCCCCGGAAGTTCAAGCCTGGGCACAATGAAACACTAGAATTCTGGCAGGAGGTTGCCCTATCACTGATAGCCTGGAGAAACATAAAGAATGGAAAGGAGGATCCCGATATGTAGACCACAGTGTGAGGACCAATGACCTTTGTTCCATTGGAACTGAGAGTAAGGATTAGGGAAAACCTGTGATATTCAAGGGGTATTGGAGGGATTCTCACAAGAGATCGGTTATGTAAACCGCCAGCTTCTCTTGTACAGCCATATCTCTAGATCTCCAGGCAATATTTTCCCACGCCTAAACAAGGCTCCACAAGACAAAGTTCAAGGATCTGATAGTCAGCTTTATTTAAAGAATCAAATTCATGCCTGCTCACTTTCTTCTTATTTCCTTATATCCTGAGCTTAGCTCTGGAGCTTGGTACCATAGCCAACATGGGGAAAACAGATAAGCAAGGACAAGACTTGTCAACCAGTTTCTATTGTTACTAATCCAGATCTACTGTTCATAAATATTTGCATTATAAATGCTTTTTAAATTGGAAAGGACATTTAGTATGCTCACTATTTTAATGTATGACAGAATTTTCATTGGGAACATTGTTGATGTCCAGTGTCATAGTAAATGAATATTCTCATGTAGATTATGATAGCATAATAAAAAAATAAATCACCACGGCAGCCTAATGTTTAGTTCAACAATCTGAAGGCATGAGTCTATTAGTTCATTTATCATCTATCAGTTATTTATCATTTATTATCTTTTCACTACAAAGTACACAGCAGATAGCAGTTGAGTGCTGTTGCTTCAATAAACCATTTATCTAATTTAGTCTAATTAACTACTTCTTTAAGAGCATAAAGTCCATGGGAGCACCAGGTGGACAGTTAAACTGTACATTCATTTCTATTAGAGTGCAAGGCTACTTTCCCACAATTACACTATTAAGAAAGGTGAGTACAGTCTAGCAATAGGAAAGGAGTAGGAAGACAGTCATAAATGTGCCCAAGATAGAGTTAGAACACTAACAAACTTAAGCAACAAGCCTCTTGACAAAATACAAAACCAGCTAGGAAAGGTAAGTTAAACAAGATCGGCTTGCTATATGAATCTGCAAATTCAAAAGTCCCTTTGTCAAAACAAAAGCAAAGAGAGTGATACAGATCAACTCAGTATGGAACCGCAAATGTAATGGTTTGAGGCACTGAACCTGATTGGCTGACCCAGAAATTAAGAGACTTGGGACACTAATGATGTCTCAGAAATACATTCATATATAGACAAAATTAATATACTAGGTAGGTATTTTAAATTTAGATCTTTGTGTTATAAATGGTTACTGGTGACACAATAAAATACAAAGAAGGTTGAAGAAATATATTTTCATGTGTAGGTTTTATAAATGCCAGTTTTAAGTTGAATATTTTTTAGTTTCTAGGAATAGACCTGAAGAAAAATCCTTTAAAATGGATTTAAGATTAGTAATTACAAAACCATTATGTAAATGATATAGCTGAATCATTACAACATAATGCTAAAATCACATTATCCTAAATAAATAACTTTTAAAACTAAGAAAGCCTGACCACTGACTCAGCTGCTAATGAATCACTCTGACAATCACTCATTGCTTCCTTAGTATGTGTAGTATATCATTCTAGAACCTGGAGGCTCAGCTAAGACCAAATGGGATGCTCCTTAGTGAGAACTGCGTGCTAGCTGAACCATGGTCTAATGGCAAGAAGAAATTTACATGCACATACAGAAGGATAAAACAAACACCAGTTTGTGTGTGATGAAATCATTCATGCTAGAAGTTATTTAGACACAATATCTTGAAAATTTGTACAATAAGAATTTTCAAAAAAAAAGATTTTTCACTAGAGTACTGCTTTTAGCAGCAAAAAAAAAAAAACAGAAATTAGATGGTTAAAAATTATGCTATTTTTAGCTAATGATATTTCTATCAAGTTCAGTATTGCTGAAATTATGTTAGATATTATTGCCTATGTCTTATTAAATCTAGGATGTATAGAGAAACTAAATTTTATAATGTATGAAATGTTTATATCCCACCTGTTCCTTTTTACCTAGTGTTTTCCTATATATGAGAAATTTACTGAAAATAATAAGAACAATTCTAAAAATGTAGCAACAGATAAATTGTGGTAAAATTAATGTAACATATGAAAATGTTGCATTCAGTATCAGACTTTCAAAGAAAACTGCTCTAGAAAGTGTTCTAAATATAAACTATTAGAAGAAATGTTAAAATATTTAAAATGGGAATTTCTGTATCAGTAATACATTTGTGTTACATTAAGTTTCAGCAACTTAAATTATATAACCCATTTCCAAACTGTTGTTAAGTGTTGACTTGGTTTCTTGGGCTTTCAGTGTTAATAAGTACATGGCTTTGTGGCTTATTCCTTGAAGGGATTTGCTTTAGTCTTTGTCATGCCTCTTTGGTTTGATTAACTAGGATTTCTTTCTGCTCTTTGCATAAAAATTGTTTTGGTGGAGGAGGCAACAAAATGTAGCACATCACTGGTTTCTCCTGAGGCCTCCTATTTTCCAGAGATTAGACATACTTATTTGTGGCATCAAGTTACTGTAACAATTTCCCTTAAGCCAGGGACAAATGGCAACTTTCCTGACTGCCTCTTTGTACCTCAGGATGCTGGTGCCTCTTTTGTTCATGACTTAATACTTGACAGATAATTCCCCAAATCAAACCATCCATGAAACCATTGGCTTCTAGCAAGATGTACTGCTGCCTACTTTGAACATCCTTGCTGCTAAGGATGGATTTCAGGTTGTTTTGAAAATTCTTGAAAGCCATAGAATATTGAGTTGTTCATAGAATTGTATTTGCTGTTAACAATGTGCAATTAACTGTTATCATCTTCCAACTCTGAGCTTAAATGCATGTTCAGGTTATTTGACATTATTTAGACTGACTATGGAAAATACAAGTAGTCAAGTATTCATTCAGCAAGTATCAGAGCTAACAAAACATCAAAAAGACCCTATGTTGCTCATACCCAAGAGTACTTCTTCCTAGGTGAGAAAAAGAGTTTCTAGCTTCTGAATCCAATACTTCACCCTTATAACCCCAATGGCCACACTTTCCTGTACAGAGTCACTGGGTGGCAAGAATGGAAAATATTTATCCATACCTGTGCCCCATGCATAAAGATGATCTTTTCTTCATTTCTATCCCCTCATATGTAAATATGGTCACTTCTCTATATCTGTGACTCCATAATAAAGATATTCCACTCTCTACATATTGCTTTATATGTAAACCTGTTCATTTCTTTATATCTATCATCCCATATATGAACATGTTAGTTTCTCTATACACATTTCCCATGTGTAAATATGATCATTTCTCTATACCTCTGCTCTCATATTTAAACATAACCATTTGTCTGTAATGCCTACATTCATGTAAACAATTCGGTGTGGGCTACTAGACTTCCTTTCCTTTATTCCTTTCCTATATGCAAGTTTTAAAAGTGGAGATACAACAACATATGTAAGAGTTCTCATTGTCACATGGCTAGAATTCAGTGCAAGGATGGCTAAATAATACAAGTTTGAGTAATGATTTAAAGCCCAAAGTAAATTAGAAATAAAGAAGGGGAAGTTATTTTATATAGGGTAGTAGAAATCCCACTTCTGAGAATATTCCTCTCAACATAGTACTAAATCACAAGAAGGATGCTTCTAATTAGAGAGCCAGATGAAGACAATCCAGAAAAATGGAAGAACAATCATGAGGCAGTCAACTGAAAAGAAAATTAGCATGTTTATCAGCAGGAAGCCAGACTGTATGCTGTAAAACTAACTAGAAAAACTAGAAGAAGATGGTAATGTATGTTAGGCTGGTACAAACTGATGACACACACTCTTAGAGAGGATAGGAGTATTGAGGTTAGTGTCAGCTCAAGGAGATATCACTAGGGAGCTTTAAGGACACAAGGGCTATGTACAGACTTTCTTATAAAAGTTGACTTTCTATCTTTATTAAAATATCTTTGGGTTGATAAGCATGGATCAGAGAGTCCTGATGAAGTAATACAGGTGACAGCAATGTCTGAATAGAGGAATGTCTATGCTAATATTCATACATAGAAACAAAAAATGGTTCATTTGTATTTCACATTTCTGATGGGATTTCACACACAACTGACTTTAAAGGACTGTTCAAACTTTACTGACATTTCTAAACTTAGGAAAATTCCATGCTAACTTCCATTCTCTAAGGGCTGATCTTTACACATTTTGTACTGACAGTATTTCATCTACATTTGTTCCAGAACTTCCGATTTTACCACATCCTTTTAAAAATATTTTCATTTTTAAGTTACATCAAATTTGTCAAGGCATTTTACTTTTAAAAACTGTTTCAGATGCTCTAAATTATTTAGAAAAATGTTCATTAGCAATATCATTCCAAACTCTGTGGTAGAATCTGGGGGGGGGGGGCTACTCTGTCCAGATAACTCTATATAATGACAATATGCATAAGATGGATGCTGTACAATGACATAAACAGTAAAGGCGATACATATTTAGAATAATACCTTTGCTTACTGTTCCAAACTAATCATGACTTGCAAAAAGAAATACTCTTTGAAACTGTGACCAGAAATTTATTCATTCACAAGTTGGTTAACTCATTCATGGATAACAGATATTGTCCCAACTTGCTGTACTTGCAACACCAATCAGACAACATGATGACAGGAGTGTGTATTGTGAGGGTATCATGAAGGGATAGAGTTGGAGTGACATGTCACACTTTTTACAATGCTTAGAAAGACCCTGCTCCAGAAGACATCTTAGGGTCCACATTTACTTCAATGTTATGAAGAAAGGAAAGGGACTCTGTAGTACCTGGAAATATAACATCATTCCTTAGGAAATATCTCTAGAAGCTCAGGGAAGCGAACAGAGGCTTCAGACGAGTAGATAAGTAACCTGAAGGATCTGCAGGATGTAGAATATGATAGAGTTCTATAATAAGGTTAGTTTAGGGAATGGAAAGGACATTTGAATAGACAAACACAAAAGTTAAATTTATGTTAGCCTTCTATGTGCCTAGAAAATTACTCAAGCTTTCATCAAAGGAACAGAGAGTACATGAGAAGATTTGGAAAGATATAGATCAAAGATATTACTTCAAGACTCTAAAAGACATGATGTCTGCTTTAAGTTATACTTGGGATGGACACATGGGAGATATTGACAGCTAAAGGAATTTTTTGGAGCTAGAAATAACACAGTAAACTAGATTGAAAGGAGGAAAAGAAAGGAAGAACAGCACTTCATATATTGTCTTTAGTAATGGTGGATGAGGTGCCACTATATTAGAAGAAAAAGCTAAGTCAATTATGCTTTGTCAATAAAAAAATATCAGTAGTTTATTGTAAAGACTTTAGACCAATAATAAAGAAATGCTTATGGCACACTGAGATAAATCCAAGTTAATTTTTTTGTCAGTATGAGCTAAGAAGGTAAAAATTGAATTCCAATTGAGGTTAAAAGCCTAACAAGAAAAGCTTAAAACCTAATGATCATTGAAAAGAAAATAGAGAGACACCATTTTGAATTTGGAAGAGACAAGAAGCAAGACTTTCAAAAGAAGTTATCAAAAGGTGAACAGAGATGAGAGTAAAATGTTGCCACGGAAGGAGGGAAAAGGATGTGACAAAGAAAATCGTGGTAAGAAGTATGACAGTGCCTGCTACCCATTCCAAGGATGAGACTATCACAGAAATATAGTTTTCCAGACTATCAATGTTTTAAAGATCTGATGTAGTTCTCTTTCACTTTTTAATGTGACTTTAAGAAACATATTGGTCTCATATTTACTTTGCTCTGCCATCTTTGGTGATTGATCTGTGGTCACTAAGAGGTATTGTCAGCCATCATGGCAAGAAAATACAGGGCATGGCAAGTGTCATATTGGTTCTTAGAGCTTCTAGCAAGAACTCAATATATAACCTGTTCTCAGAATTAAACATTTATTTTAATTGTATGTATCTGTATGCTTGTCTCCACACATGTATGAGCAAATTATCATACAGCAGTCCCCACAGAGACCAGAAGAGGGTATCATACCCCTTGGATAAATAGTGTTCTCAGCAAGGCGCAAAATTTTTCTGGGCCCCATTAGTAATGTCCATTTCACACCCTCAAACTGGACTGTCCCGTATAATTTGAAAAGCTTTGAGGTATGTCTTTTTTTTTTTTTCTGTTTTTTTTTTTAATTGGATATTTTCTTCATTTACATTTCAAATGTTTTTCCCTCTCCAGGTCTCTCCTTCAGAAGTCCCCTATTCCAGGTTTTTTTTTTTTTTTTAATTTCTACTCCAAATCTATAAGAACAAGGAAAATTTAGAATTTTTTTTTTTGTTTGTTTGTTTTGTTTTTTCGAGACAGGGTTTCTCTATGTAGCCTTGGCTGTCCTGGAACTCACTCTGTAGACCAGGCTGGCCTCGAACTCAGAATTCCACCTGCCTCTGCCTCCCGAGTGCTGGAATTAAAGGCGTGCCCCACCACACCCTGCCTGAGATAGTCTTAATTTTGCTGTTTTCCTCTGACAGTAGCACCAATTTCCTAGCAACACTATTCTCTGGACTAGGAATTATGTCAGCTTCAATAAATCCATTGCCTCATATGAGCAGACATGCTGCTGTCTGTATTCAGTAATTCAGAGAGCTTTTGGTCTGAGTCATCAAATGGACTTAGGTATTGGCAAGGGGAAGCATGTACCTTCTATGACTTCTAGGTCAAAGGAGGTGTGAACGTTATTTAGTGATGTCAATGAATTAGATGCTTTATAATTATCACTGCAGGAAGTCTTATCATCTTGTTTCATAACTTCAAATTTATAAACATTCTTTAAGTATATAAATTATAGGCTTATATTTTATTGACATCATATAACTGCCTAAGAGCCAACTTAGACAAGGCTTAAACTAGTAGGTGATGAGAAAAGAGTCTATGAGCACAGAGAAGGAAGGGAATGATGGAGCAAAGTCCTAAAATACATGGGGAAAGAGAAGTCCACTGGTCAGAAGGGAGATACTAACTTGCAGTGGGCCATTCCCTACAATGAAAATTAAGTACATAAGTGTGAATGGAAATATTCATATGTGTCAAAGTACTTTCTTTATTGAGTATAAAGGGGTTGATTCACTGAACATAAAATCAGTAGCTTTGTTGAAGGCTTACAGAATGTAAGAGCTTTTCACATACAAATGGGAAAGAATGGTGGAGAATGCAGATTAAATGAAATTCCCTAGTCCAAGTTGAGTAACAACAACAACAACAACAACAACAACAACAACAACAGAACTGGATATCCTGGCTATCTTTCAACAGCAGCTGTAGAATGGCTGCAGAAAGGTAGAAGATATGAAAGGGGTACATCTTCAGTGCTTGTGTTTCTTTAAAAAATAAAGGCAGAAGAGCTGAGTGACAAATGAACTGATATTACAATCACAGGTATACAAGCTGGCTACAAATGCAGCCAACTTTGGCCACAGAGGGAAGGAAACCAAGAGGCCTTTGGTGGCCTCAAAGAAGACATGTAAAGCACCATCAATACAAAAAATTAAAACGTCACATATTAGTTCAGTGGTTATCAACCTGTGGGTTACCACCTCTTAAGGGGTTGATCGACCCTTTATAGGGGTTGTAAATCAGATATTATTATTCATACAAGTAGTAAAATTACAGTTATGAAGTAATAACAAAAATCATTTTATGGTTGGGGATAACCACAACATGAGGAACTATATTAAAGGGTCATAGCATTAGGAAAGCTGAGAAGCAATGTATTAGCTATCTACATTGTGGCATATACTTCTACTCAGGGATTGTTGCTGTTCCCTCTGTTCTGACTCATAATTTGAAACTTGGAAAATTAAATGATACTATTTACAAAATTATTCCATTTACACCTAAAACTAAAACTCAAGTCTGTTTGACTCTACTGCCTATTATATTCTAAATTTAAAGGGCTTGAAATTTACTAGAAACTAAGAAATAGAGGTGGTTAAGAGGCATGTGAACAGGTAAGTCATAGCCTGAGATGAAGATGTAGTTACTCACCACTTAAATTATTACTGCTAATGCCTAGACTAAGAAATATATAACTGAGAATGAGCAGAAGTGAAAGTTACCTGGGAAGACACACCTGGAAATCAGAGTGTCAGATATTTTTGACTTAATAAAGGCATCTTAGTGTGCTGGTTACCTCATGAGCACAAAGACAATAGTTCAACTAGCCCTTGTGGAACTGGGGCAAAAAACCATGGTGGATGGAGTCCATTTAGTATTCTCATACAATCTTACATTTGTTAAATGACTCTGTGGTTAAGAGCATTTACTGCTTTTGCAGAGGACCCAGATCTTGTTCCCAGAATCCATAGGACAACTATTTGTAAATCCAGTTTAAGAATATCCAAACCTCTATTCTGGACTCTGTGGATACCTGGTATGCATGTGTTACATAGCCAACACATAGACTATTATAAGTCTTCTTTAAATATATATATATATATTCTAAAATCAAGTAGTTCTCTAATATTTTTACAAGGGAATTAATAAATATGTTTGAGGAGGGATATTTAAGTATGTGGTGTGAGATACTCAACTATAATATCATTACTACTAATGATCTGTGATATATTTAATGCATGTATATTATTAATGTTTTGTTACAAATCCAATTATTTCTCATAAAACTACTCTTTTCAAAGTAAAAGTCATGCCTATTAAAATTTTGTAATAGTAACAAATATACCATAAATTAATATAAATTATTAAAATCCAAGCTCTTTAAGCAAAGCCTATAGCCCTTAATATACAGTGTATTGACCTCTATCTAAAACCATCTTAAATTTACATGTAAATACAAACATAAAGATACTCTAGTGAATCTAGTAAGAATTCTACCCATCTCCTAAAGTGACTGTTTAATCCCTACCCTGACAGCAGGGCGTCAAGGAAATGTTTCTAAAGAATGATTGAGTATAAACACTTTCAGCAAAGAGGCTGGATACAAAATTTACCCAGAAAAGTCAGGGTTCCCTGTATATAAATGATAAATCGAATGAGAAAGTAATTAGGGAAACAATGCCCTTTACAATAGCCATGAAAAATTGGTGTAATTCTAACCAAAAAAAGTGAAACACCTGTATGACAAGAACTTCAAGTCACTGAAGAAAGAAATGAGGAAGATATAAGAAGATGGAAAGTTCTCCCATGCTTGTGGATCTGTAGGATTAACATAGTGTAAATGACATCTTACCAAAGTAATCTACAGATTCAATGCAATTCCAATCAAAATTCCAATACAATTCTTTTTTATACCTTGTCAGAGCAATTCTCAACTGTATAGGGAAAAACAAACAAACAAAAAATCCAGGATAGATAAAACAAAAATTTCTGGAGTTTTCACCATTCCTGACTTCAAGGTATACTACAGAGGACAGAGTAATATAAAAAACAAACAAACAAACAAACAAACAAAAAACCCCCAAAACAAAGCCAGATGGTGGTGGCGCATGCCTTTAATCCCAGAACTTGGGAGGTAGAGGCAGGTGGATTTCTGAGTTCGAGGCCAGCCTGGTCTACCAACTGAGTTCCAGGACAGCCAGGGCTATACAGAGAAACCCTGTCTCAAAAAAACAAAACAACAACAGCAAAAAAAACTCATGCTATTGCTATAGAAACAGACAGGCTGATCGACGGAACTGAAACAATGATCCTGAAATAAATGCACACACCAATGTACACGTGATTTTTGACAGAGAAGGCAAAACCATACAATGGGGATAAAAAGGTATCTTCAACAAATGGTGCAGGTCTAACAGGATGTCTACATGTAAAAGAATGCAAATAGATCCATATCTATTACCCTGCACAAAACTTAAGTGCAAGTGAATCAAAGATATAACTATAAAATTGGATAAACTCAATCTCATAGAACAAAAAGTGGGTATAGAAGACAACTTCTTCCTAAAGAATACACCAAAGGCTCAGGCTCTCAGATTGATAATTGATAAATGGGACCTCATGAAACTGAAAAACTGTAAGGCAAAAGATACCATCAATAGCAAAACGAAGCAGCCTACAGATTTGGAAAGGATCTTTACCAAAGATGCAGGCATCTGACAGAGAACTAATATCCAAAATTTATAAAGAACTGAAGAAGTTAGACATCAACAACACAAATAACCTAATTACAAATGGGAAACAGAGCTGAACAGAATTCTCAACAGAGGAATCTCAAATGGTCAGTAGCACTTAAAGAAATGTTCAATAGGACTCCACCGAGACTACTCTGCACAGGTGAGAGTGTGGATTACAGAAGCTAACCGCTTCTGGGACAGGTAGGAGCCATAGAGATTCTGAGGCAGCCCAGTTTTCAGGCTCCAGACATCTGGGCACCTTCCCTGCCAGAGGAGGGCTTTGCCTGAGCATCTGCGGGAGACATCTTGGATCCTGGACTCCACCGAGACTACTCTGCACAGGTGAGAGTGTGGACTACAGAAGCTAACATCTTCTGGGACAGGCAGGAGCCAGAGAGCTTATGGGGCAGCCCCCTTTTCGGGCTCCAGATATCTGGGCACCTTCCCTGCCAGAGGATAGGTGTCTGCCCGGCCCAAGAGGGTTTTGCCTGAGCATCTACAGGAGACATCATGGTTCCCAGACTCCACCAAGACTAGTCTGCACAGGTGAGAGTGTGGACTACAGAAGCTAACAGCTTCTGGGACAGGTCCTGTTTCAGGCTTTCATCTTCTGCCAGGAGGCAAATCTGAAAGCCAAATATCTGTGCACCTTCCCTGAAAGAGGAGAGCCTGCCTGCAGAGAGTGATCTGACCACTGAAACTCAGGAGAGAGCTAGTCTCCCCGGTCTGCTGGTAGAGAATAACAGAATCACAAGAGGAACAAGCTCTAACCAGATACAATATTATAACAACTGATTCCAGAGTTTACCAGATTGTGAAAGGCCGATGTAAGAATCTTACTAACAAAAATTAAGACCACTCACCATTATCAGAACCCTGTACTCCCACCTTAGCCAGTCCAGGGCACCCCAACACACCAGAAAACCTACACCCGGATTTAAAGGCATATCTCATGATGATGGTAGAAGACATCAAGAAGGTCGTTAATAACTCACTTAAAGAAATACAGGAGAACACTGCTAAAGAGTTGCAAGTCCTTATAGAAAAACAGGAAAACACATCCAAATAGATGATGGAAATGAACAAAACCATACTAGACCTAAAAAGGGAAGTACACACAATAAAGAAAACCCGAAGTGAGGCAACGCTGGAGATAGAAACCCTAGGAGATAAATCTGGAACCATAGATGCCAGCATCAGCAACAGAATACAAGAGATGGAAGAGAGAATTTCAGGTGCAGAAGATTCCATAGAGAACATCGGCACAAAAATCAAAGAAAATACAAAATGCAAAAAGATCCTAATTCAAAACATCCAGAAAATCCAGGACACAATGAGAAGACCAAACCTGCTGATAATAGAAATAGATTAGAATGAAAATTTTCAACTCAAAAGGCCAGCAAATATCTTCAACAAAATTATAGAAGAAAACTTCCCAAACCTAAAGAAAGACATAACCATGAACATACAAGAAGCCTACAGAACTCCAAATAGACTGGACCAGAAAAGAAATTCCTCCTGAAACATAATCAGAACAACAAATGCACTAAATAAAGATAGAATATTAAAAGCAGTAAGGGAGAAAGGTCAAGTAACATATAAAGGCAGGCCTATCAGAATTACACCAGGTTTTTGACCAGAGACTATGAAAGCCAGAGGATCCTGGAAAGATGTTATACAGACACTAAGAGAACACAAATGCCAGCCCAGGCTACTATATCCAGTCAAACTTTCAATTACTGTAGATGGAGAAACCAATGTATTCCACGACTGAACCAAGTTCAAATATTATCTTTCCATGAATCCAGTCCTTTAAAAGATAATAAAAGAAAAAAACCAATACAAGAACGGAAACCATGTCCTAGAAAAAGCAAGAAAGTAATCCTTCAACTAACCTAAAAGAAGACAGGCACAAGAACAGAATGCCAACGTTAAAAACAAAAATAATAGGAAGCAACAATTACTTTTCCTTAATATCTCTTAATATAAATGGACTCAACTCCCCAATAAAAAGACATAAACTAACAGACTGGCTACACAAACAGGATTCAAAATTTTGGTGCTTACAGGAAACCCATCTCAGGGAAAAAGACAGACACTACCTCATAATGAAAGGCTGGAAAACAATTTTCCAAGCAAATGGTCTGAAGAAACAAGCTGGAGTAGCCATTCTAATATCAAATAAAATCGACTTCCAACCCAAAATCATCAAAAAAGACAAGGACTGGCACTTCATACCCATCAAAGTTAAAATCTTCAAAGAGGAACTCTCAATACTGAATATCTATGCTCCATATGCAAGGGCAGCCACATTCATTAAAGAAACTTTAGGAAAGCTCAAAACACACATTGCACCTCACACAATAATAGTGGGAGACTTCAACACACCACTTTCACCAATGGACAGATCATGGAAACAGAAACTAAACAGGGACACTGTGAAACTAATGGAAGTTATGAAACAAATAGATCTAACAGATATATACAGAAGATTTTAACCTAAAACAAAAGGATATACCTTCTTCTCAGAAACTCATGGTACCTTCTCCAAAATTGTCCACATAATTAGTGAAAAAACAAGCTTCAACAGATACAAAAATATTGAAATTATCCTATCAGATCACCATGCATCCTATCAGATCACCATGGATTAAGGCTGATCTTCAATAACAATATAAATAATAGAAAGCCAACATTCACATGGAAACTGAACAACACTCTTCTCAATGAAACCTTAGTCAAGGAAGGAATAAAGAAAGAAATTAAGGACTTTTTGGAGTTTAATGAAAATGATGCCACAACATACCCAAACTTATGGGAGATAATGAAAGCATTTCTAAGAAGAAAACTCATAGCTCTGAGTGCCTCCAAAAAGAAACTAGAAAGAGCACACACTAGCAGCTTGACAACACACCAAAAAGCTCTAGAACAAAAGGAAGCAAATTCACCCAAGAGAAATAGAGGGCAGGAAATAATCAAACACAGGGGTGAAATCAACCACGTGGAAACAAGAACTATTCAAAGAATCAACCAAAGGAGGAGCTGGTTCTTTGAGGAAATCAACAAGATAGATAAACCCTTAGCCAGACTCACTAGAGGGCACAGGGACAGCATCCTAATTACCAATATCAAAAATGAAAAGGGAGACATAAGAACAGATCCTGAATAAATCCAAATCACCATCAGATCCTTCTACAAAAGTCTATAATCAACAAAACTGGAAAGAAAACCTGGATGAAATGGACAAGTTTCTAGACAGATACCAGGTACCAAAGTTAAATCAAGATCAGGTTAATAATCTAAACAGTCATATATTCCCTAAAGAAATAGAAGCAGTCTTTAATAGTCTCCCATCCAAAAAAAGCCCAGGACAAGATGGGTTTAGTGCAGAGTTTTATCAGACCTTCAAAGAAGATCTAATCCCAGTTCTTTACAAACTATTCCACAAAATAGAAGCAGAAGGTACTCTACCCAACTCATTCTATGAAGCTACAATTACTCTGATCCCTAAACCACAAAAAGACCCAACAAAGATAGAGAACTTCAGACCAATTTCCCTTATGAATATTGATGCAAAAATGCTCAATAAAATTCTCGCTAACCGAGTCCAAAAACACATCAAAACAATCATCTATCCAATAGCTGACTGTGAGCATCCACTTATGTGTTTCCTAGGCCACGGCATAGTCTCACAAGAGAGAGCTATATCACGATCCTTTCAGCAAAATCTTGCTAGTGTATGCAATGGTGTCAGTGTTTGGAGGCTGATTATGGGATGGATACCTGGATATGGTAGTCTCTAGATGGTCCATCCTTTTCTCTCAGCTCTAAACTTTAGGGCCCCCAATGGAAGAGATAGAAAAAGTACCCAAGGAGCTAAAGGGATCTGCAACCCTATAGGTGGAACAACATTATGAACTGTACAATACACCCGAGCTCTTGACTCTAGCTGCATAGGTATCAAAAGATGGCCTAGTTGGCCATCACTGGAAAGAGAGGCCCATTGGACTTGAAAACTTTATATACTCCAATACAGGGGAATGCCAGGGCCAAAAAGTGGGAATGGGCGGGTAAGGGAGTGGGGGACAGGGTATGGGGGACTTTTGGGATAGCATTGGAAATGTAAATGAGGAAAATAGCTAATTTAAAATATTAAAAAAAATAAGAAAGGCATGCGCATTAGGTAATTATATATATACACACACACACACACACATATCTATCTATCTATCTATCTATCTATCTATCTATCTATCTATCTATATATATATATATATATAATTATATATAAAAAATCATCCATCCTGATCAAGTCAGTTTCATCCCAGGGATGCAGGGATGGTTCAATATACGGAAATCAATCAACATAATCCAGTATATAAACAAATTCAAAGTCAAAAACCACATGATCATCTCGTTAGATGCAGAGAAAGCATTTGACAAAATCCAACACCCATTCATGATCAAAGTCTTGGAAATATCAGGAATTCAAGGCCCATACCTAAACATGATAAAAGCAATCTACAGCAAAACCGTAGCCAACATCAAAGTAAATGGTAAGAAGGTGGAAGCAATCCCACTAAAATCAGGGACTAGACAAGGCTGCCCACTTTCTCCCTACCTATTCAATATTGTACTTGAAGTCCTAGCCAGAGCAATTTGACAACAAAAGAAGATCAAGGGATACAAATTGGAAAGGAAGAAGTCAAAATATCACTTTTTGCAGATGATATGAAAAAGAAATTAAAGAAGATCTCAGAAGATGGAAAGATCTCCCATACTCATGGATTGGCAGGACCAACATTGTAAAAATGGCTATCTTGCCAAAAGCAATCTACAGATTCAATGCAATCCTCATCAAAATTCCAACTCAATTCTTCAACGAATTAGAAAGAGCAATCTGCAAATTCATCTGGAATAACAAAAAACCTAGGGTAGCAAAAACTCTTCTCAAGGATAAAAGAACCTCTGTTGGAATCACCATGCCTGACCTAAACCTGTACTACAGAGAATTGTGATAAAAACGGCATGGTACTGGTATAACGACAGAAAAGTAGACCAATGGAACTGAATTGAAGACCCAGAAATGACCCCACACAACTATGGTCACTTGATCTTCAACAAGGAAGCTAAAAGCATCCAGTGCAAAAAAAATAACATTTTCAAAAAATGGTGCTGGCACAACTTGTGGTTATGTAGAAGAATTTGAATTGATCCATTCCTATCTCCTTGTACTAAGGTCAAATCTAAGTGGATTAAGAAACTCCACAGAAAACCAGAGACATTGAAACTTATAGAGGATTAAGTAGGGAAAAGGCTTGAAGATAAGTGTACAGGGAAAAAATTCCTGAATAGCACAGCAATGGCTTGTGCTGTAAGATCGAGAATTGACAAATAGGACCTCATAAAGTTGCAAAGCTTCAGCAAGGCAAAAGACACTGTCAATAAGACAAAAAGGCCACCAAAAGATTGGGAAAGGATCTTTACCTATTTTAAATCAAATAGGGGACTAATATCCAATATATATAAAGAACTCAAGAAGGTGGACTCCAGAAAATCAAATAACTCCATTAAAAATGGGGCTCAGAGCTAAACAAAGAATTCTCAACTGAGGAATACTCATTGGCTGAGAAGCACCTGAAAAAATGTTCAACATCCTTAATCATCAGGGAAATGCAAATCAAAACAACCCTGAGATTCTACCTCACACCAGTCAGAATGGCTAAGATCAAAAATTCATGTGACAGCAGATGCTGGCAAGGATGTGGAGAAAGAGGAATACTCCTCCATTGTTGGTGGGATTGCAAGCTTGTACAACCACTCTGGAAATTAGTCTGGCGGTTCCTCAGAAAATTGGACATAGTAATACTGGAGGATCCCGCAATACCTTTCCTGGGCATATATCCAGAAGATGTTCCAACTAGTAAGAAGGACACATGCTCCACTATGTTCATAGCAGCCTTATTCATAATAGCCAGAAGCTTGAAAAAACCCACATGTCCCTCAACAGAGTAATGGATACAGAAAATGTGGTACATTTACACAATGGAGTAATACCCAGTTATTAAAAAGAATGACTTTATGAAATTCCTAGGCTAATGGATGGACCTGGAGGGCATCATCCTGAGTGAGGTAAACCAATCACAAAAGAACTCACACAATATGTACTCACTGATAAGTGTATATTAGCCCAGAAACTTAGAGTATCCAAGATATAAGATACAATTTACTAAACACATAAAACTCAAGAAGAATGAAGACCAAAGTGTGGACACTTTGCCCCTTCTTAGAATTGGGAACAAAACACCCATGGAAGGAGTTACAGAGACACAGTTTGGAGCTGAGACAAAAGGATGGACCATCTAGAAACGGACATATCCAGGGATCCATCCCATAATCAGCTTCCAAATGCTGACAGCATTACATACACTAGCAAGATTTTGCTGAAAGGACCCAGATATAGCTGTCTCTTGTGAGACTATGCTGGGGACTCACAAACACAGAAGTGGATGCTCACAGTCAGCTATTGGATGGATCATAGGGCCCTCAATGCAGGAGCTAGGGAATGTAACCAAGGAGTTAAAGAGATCTGCAACCCTGTAGGTGGAACAACAATATGAACTACCCAGTACCACCCCCTCCCCCCCAGTGCTCGTGTCTCTAGCTGCATATGTATCAGAAGATGGCCTAGCCGGCCATCACTGGAAAAAGAGGCCCATTGATTGTGCAAAGTTTATCTGCCTCAGTACAGGGGAACGCCAGGGCCAAGAAGTGGGAGTGTGTGGGTGGGGGAGTGGTGTGGGAGCATGTCGGGAACTTTTGGGATAGCATTGGAAATGTAAATGAAATGAATACCTAATTAAAAAAAAAAGAAAAAGAAATGTTCAACATTGTTCGTCATCAGGGAAATGTAAATCAAACCAACACTGAGTTTCCACCTTACCCAATCACAATGGCTAAGGTAAAAAATTCAAGTAATAGCACATGCTGAAGAGGATGGGGAGAAACAGAAACACTCCTCATAGCTGGCATTGCAAACTGGTACATCCACTCTGGAAATTAATCTGGTGGTTTTATCTGAAGGCCCAATTATAGAGATAGCACTCCTGTGCAAACACTTAGAAGTTGATCCACCATGTCAAAAGGATGCGCTCCACTATGTTCATAGCAGCCTCATTTGTACTAGGTAGAAATTAGAAACAACTTTGATTTCCCTCAACTGAGGAATGGGTAAAGAAAATGTGGCCCATCTACACAATGTAATACAATTCAGCTATAAAAAACAAAGACTTCATGAATTTCAAAGACAAAAGAATGGTATTTGAGAATATCATCCTGAGTCAAGTAACTCAGACCCAAAAGGACATATATGGTAGGTAGTCACTGATATGTGGATATTAGCCAAAAATGCAGGATAAACATGCTACAATCCACAGACCCAAAGAAAGAAGGCCCAATCTAGCATGTTTGAATCTCACTCAGAAGGGGTAATAAAATAGTCATAGAAAGCAGATGGAGGGATGAAACTGGGTGGAAGAGGGATTAGAAGGAGAATGGGGTGGGGGTCACGATCAGGTGTGGGGAGAGACATAATTTCCATAATGAATGGAAATCTGCATCTGGTGGGGAAGGTGGGCATCTTGAGGATGTCCAAGATACCTGGGATAAGAGTCTCCAAAGAATCTGGGAGTAACCTTAACTGAGACTCACAGCAGTGGGCATATGTAACCTGAAGAGGCCACCTTCTATAGCCAGGCAGAATCCCCAGTAGAGCCATAGATAAAACAACCCATCCACAAAACTTTTCACCAAAAATTTATCTCACCTATAAAATATACAGGGACATGATGGGAACAAATAAAAGGGGGAGGCCGGGGGGTTGGGAGAAGTGGGATAGGAAAAAGATGCCCACACCCCGCCAGAGTTTCCCTATTCTCTGGTCAGTCAGGCATGGAAGGCCTGCTTCCTACCCTATCCACTCATCCCTGGGTGGGCATTCCTGTATCCCACTCTTCAGGGAGTGGCCATGGGGCAACCCTGCCTTTGGACCTCCCTGAGCTACTTTGTTAAAGCCACCAGGGTTATGGGAGAGAGGGAATAGGGGAAGAATTTCCCAATACTGACCAGAGTGCACAGCGGGCCTTGATGGAAGAGCAGAGACTCTACGGTTTAAGAGATCTATTATAGAAATGCAGGAGAAAGAGAAAAGGGAGAGAGAGAGAGAGAGAGAGAGAGAGAGAGAGAGAGAGAGAGAGAGAGAGAGAGAGAAGGCTAGAGAGAAAGAGAGAGGAGAAAGGAGAGAGGAGAGGAGAAGACAGAAAGGAAAGAGGAGAGAGAAGTGTGAGAAGTGAGAGGACAAAGGAGTAAGGGAGTAAGAGAGTGAGTTGGGGGCTGAGCACCCCTTTTTATTGTCTTCACTGTTGCTAGGTAACTGGGGAGGAGTTTAGCCTCAAGGTTAGAAGCTTGGGCCATTGCTTACATGACTACTGACCATGCTTCTCTTGAGGGGGCTGTGGGAGGTGGTATCTTAGGCAGGGGCCGGAGTTCCAGGAGCATGAGGGGACACGTCATGTAGGTGAGTTATGACCATTGGGGTTCAGACCTCAGCTCGACTAGAGACCATCCTGCAATTCCCCACAGGGAAAGGGAATAGCCTGTCAATCAGAGACTAAGGGAATGGCCAAGAAAAATCCAGCCCTTCTAGAGACCCATTCCAAGGGAAAACACCAATATCTGATGCTACTAATGATACTCTGTTATACTTGGAGACAGGAGCCTCACATGGCTGTTCCTGGAGAGGCTCCACCCAGCAGCTGACTTAGACAGATACACAGACTCACAATCAAACATTAAATGGAGCTTGGGGACTCTTATGGACGAGGTGGGGGAAGGATTGTGGACCCTGAAAGTCATAGGAATTCCACAGGAAAACCAACAGAGTCTACTAACGTGGATCCTTAGGGCTCTCAGAGACTGAACTACCAACCAAAGGTCACACACAGTATGGATCTAGACCTCACACATATTTAGCATATGTGCAGCTCAGGCTTCATGTGGAATCTGTTCCCCTAAGTAGGCTGTCTTGTTTCTCCTCAGTGGGAGAAGAAGCGCCTAGCCCTGCAGACACTTTATGTTCCAGTGAAGGGGATATCAAGGTAGGGAGGCATTCTCTCAGAGAATAGGTGGCAGGGTGACTATTGGAGAGTGGAACCGGGATATGGGAGGGACAGTGATCAGGATGTGAAGTGAATAAATTAATAAAAATAAATTAAAAATTAAAAAAAATTGATTGAGAAGAATCAGTCCTTATAGTCTTTGTTCCTCTTGATCTATGTGCGTGGTGGGGATTAGTTGTTATTGCATTAAAAACAAAACAACAACAACAATTAAAAAACAAAGAAGATCACCAAAGGGCAGAGCTGTATTCATCTCCTCTAAGTCCTTGTTGTACAGGAAAGAGTATGAGCTCATTGCTGGAAAGTGATTTCCCCAAGATCAGGTAGCTCCTCTACTAGAAATCCCAATTTATCTACCTTGGCAGGCCACATTCCTGTCAATATTTCTGTGCCCACATCTTTCCATACGATCTACTTCAGAAGTACAAGATTGTCCCCAAATCCTATGAGGTTTGAATGAGAATGTAATAAATAATATTCTACTAATTTTTTATCTTCCTGAACTGTGATTTCCCCCTCTTTCTCTGGGCAATGTTCACCCATACTGCACTCTCCTGTCAGATCTCTAGCATAAGGTTGGTGAGTGCAGTTTTCATTTGCGAATAATTTGAAAGTGACAGAAGAATAATTGCAGCACAGAGGAAAGAGTAAGTTTGTATTTAATAGAAGATACTGTTCTAGAGATGCCAGTTACAGCTTTTTTACTTGTATATTTGGATTTATTTGGAGAATTTGGTCTCTGCACTGAGCTAACTGCTTTTCCTTTCTACTCATAATACAATTAGAGCACCCAGATAGCACAATGCTTCCCATATGTCAGTCAGGGAGACAGACCCAATTCTATGCTGTTTTATTTGTAAGATTTTCCAAAAAAGACAGTAGCATTAGCCTGGAAGATATGCAAACAGCTCCTAAGGGGAAAAGTTCATGCCAGTTAATCAAAGAATTGTCACATTCAAAGAGAATGGACTCAAGTTTGACAGCTGATCACAATGCCCAGAGACTTGCAATCCTTGGATATATGGGCATCCTGTTTTTCAAAGTATGCCCATTATTTAACATAAAATATCAAGATAAAATGTAAAGGAGATATACTGTAGCCTCATGGTTGTGAAATCTCTCTCATAATATTTAGTAATGACTGTGGTTGCTTTTACACAAGCTCAAACATGGGTTGACAGCTTTAACTCCAAAAGAGAAAGCTACATTTCCTTACTATGAATGCTGTCTGGATTTTTTCATGACATATTTGTAGTGAACTAAATATGCAAATTTCAAAACCATAACTTTACAATAGAGAAACCTGGTGAGCCACTTCAACTACATTCATTTTTATCCCTAAATTATATGATCCAAAGACTACAACTCCTTACATTCTCTCCAGACAACACTAATCACAGTATAATTGTGAGGGATATCAAGTATCCAAATCAAGATATTTTATATATTATTTGGCTTATTCAAATATTTAACATCTTAAAAGTAGCAAACTACTGAGAAACAGACAACATTGTGATGAAATAATGTGAAAGTGATGCTGTGAACCTCTGTCCCCAGTAGTTTTATATGCTAATATCTCAAAGCCCAACATTTCAGAACATGGGTGCATTAGGATGCAAGATCTGTAAAAAGGAACAGAAATAATTCCAAAATGAGTTTCTGTGAATGAAGCCTTCATCCAACATGAGTGAGGACCACATATGAAGAGGATATAAAGAAAGACAGAGAAGGAAAATCAGGTGAACACACAGGGAAAGGCAGTTCGTTCAGGTAGAGGACAGAGGATCAGCATAAATAAGCCCAAAGATCCACTGAGCTTCATTTGCTGCCTGTAGAACTGAGGAGATACATTTTATTGCTTATGTCATAGTGAGGACATCCTGTTGGTGTTTGTTCTAGTTGCTTGAGCAGATTAAGAGACAAAGTATCCTGTGTGGGACTCTAGAAGGCAAGGAAGCAGCTTGGAAAGGCTAGTCAAAACTGAATGAAGTTTAGTATACAATAATTAGTACTTATTTCTTAGATTTAATAGCTCCAATATGCAAAGACATAGATGCTAACATTAGCAAAACAGAGTAAAACAACATGGTGACCCTCTAATATTTTCAATTTTCTTATGAATAAGATCTTAAAGGATCAAGATAAAAAACAAAAGCCAAATAAGAAACCTAAACAAGATATAATGTATAAGATAGGAAGTCACAACAGTACAGCAGAACCCTATAAAAAGCACAATAAAAGAGATGCATTGAGGTGAAGTCAGAAAGAGAAAACCCAGCACTGGGAGGGAGGCCAGAGAGCTGTCACTTTTAATGAACATTCTCTACTTTATGTGCACAGCCTTTCACTCTATCCTCAGGCAGCCCTTGTTGTCATTATTGGAATCTTCCCTCATTTTTGTCTTGAGAGTATTAAATCAGAACAGCAATTCCACAAGGGCTGATGAGTGAGGATTCAGAGACATTCAGAGTTGAGACAAGGGTATATAGAAAACTGGTCTCTGGTCATCACTCCCAAGTAGAGAGTCCCTAACCCCTCTCCCCCACTCACACACACCTGAACACTCTGAAATCACAAAGGTTCTCTTTGATACTGATTTCAATTTATACATGCATCTGCTGATGCTGCTGTTGTCGATGATGGTGATAAAGATGATGGAGATGATAACTTTTTTGGATTTGTATCCACCAAATTATGAGGTTCACAAGGCATGTGAATTCATGTTGTATCCTGAGACTATCAAGAGTTCAGAATTGTTTTTGTGTTGTTTGTTTGTTTGTTTGTTTGTTTTACTTCTACTGTGCTTTGGAGAAGGAAAAACATCCTATTGCCTTCAATCGAGCCCTCAGATACCTCAAAATCAAAGCTCTTTTCTTGTCATTTGTCATAAGGCACCTTCATTCCCTGTTACAGTAGCATAGTGCATGCTCAACTAATACATGGCAAATGGTGGATGAGTTTTTTAAAAAGTAAGATAAAGTATTTCAACTGGCAATTTCACTTTCCATAGTACGTTTTGAAATAGGCAGATGTCCAATAATTAGGGCACCCCAGTAAAGTCTGTGATAGGAGCATGAATAAGGGCAAAGTTAGACTTAAGCAAACAGCACTAAGTAGGAAAGAGTAGAGTTGATGACTACAGATGTTAGTTTTGAGGACATGTAAGACATCATTTTTATTGTGAAGTGTGATATTTAAGACTAAGGAAATAACACATATAAGTGTGCAGAGAAAGTCAGACATACAAGCATGTTGAGAAAACTGAGGTAATAGTCCTTATTTTATAGGAGCAAATAATGCTTAGAATTATGAACTTAAAATATTCCTTGAGTTCTTTGTATTTATTGGATATTAGCCCTCTATCTGATGTGGGATTGGTAAAGATCTTTTCTCAATCAGTTGGTTGTCGTTTTGTCCTATTGACAGTGTCCATTGCCTTACAGAAGTTTGCAATTTTATTAGGTCCTATTTGTCTATTCTTGATCTTAGAGTATAAGCCATTGGTGTTCTGTTCAGGAAATTTCCCATTGTGCTCATGTATTCAAGGCTTTTCCCCACTTTCTCTTCTATTAGATTCAATGTATCTTGTTTTATGTGGAGGTCCTTGATCCACTTGGACTTGAGCTTTGTACAGGGAGATAAGAATGGATCAATTTGCATTCCTCTACATGTTGCCTGCCAGTTGAATGAGTACCATTTGTTGAAAATGCTGTCTTTTTTTTTCCACTGGATGGTTTTAGCTCCTTTGTCCAAGATCAAGTGACCATAAGTATGTGGCTTCATTTCTAGGTCTTCAATTCTATTCCATTGATCTACCTGTCTGTCACTGTACCAATGCCATGCAGTTTTTATCACTATTTCTCTATAATACAGTTTAAGGTCAGGGATGGTGATGACGCCAGAAGTTCTTTTATTGTTGAGAATAATATTTGCTATACTGAGTTTTTTGTTATTCCAAATGAATTTGAGAATTGCTCTTTCTAAGTTTATGAAGAATTGAGTTGGAATTTTGATGAGAATTGTATTGAATCTGTAGATTACTTTTGGCAAGATGGCCATGTTTACTATAAAGAACTCAAAACGTTAGAGAACCAAATAATCCTATTAAAAATGGGGTGCAGAGCTAAACAGAGAATTCTCAACTGAGGAACACTGAATCGATGAGAAACATCTAAAGAAATGTTCAACATCCTTAGTCATCAGAGAAATGCAAATCGAAACAACCTTGAGATTCCACCTCACACCAGGCAGAATGGCTAAGATCAAAAACTCAGGTGGACATCAGATGCTACCGAGGATGTGGAGAAAGAGGAACATTCCTTCATTGTTGGTGGGATTGCAAGCTGGTACAATTACATTGGAAATCAGTTCCTCAGAAAGTTGGACATAGTATTATCTGAGGACCCAGCTATACCACTCCTGGGCATACACCCAGAAGATGCTCTAACATGTAATAAGGGCACATGCTCCACTATGTTCATAGCAGCCACATTTATGATAGCCAGAAGTTGGAAACAACCCAAATGTCCTTCAACAGAAGAATGAATACAGAAAATGTGGCACATTTACACAATGGAATACCAGTCTGCTATTAAAAACAATGACTTTGTTGAATTCTCTGACAAATGGATGGAACTTGAAAATATCATAGTTAGTGAGGTAACACAGTCAAAAAAGACCACACATGGTATGTGCTCACTGATAAGTGGATATTAGCTATCCCATATACAGTCACCAAACCTGGATGCTATTGTGGACACCAAGAAGTGCTTGATGACAGGAGCCTGATATAGCTGTCTTCTGCGAGTCTCTGCCAGAGCCTGACAAAAATAGAGGTGGGTGCTTTCAGCCAACCATTAGACTGAGTGTGGGTTTTCTGAGTTGGAAAAGGGACTGAAGGAGCTGAGGATGTTTGCAACCCCATGAGAGGAACAACAGTGTCAACTGTCCAGAAACCCCGGAGCTCCCAGGGACTGGACCACCAACCAAAGAGTACACATGTAGGGACCCATGACTCTGGACACATATGTGGAAAAGGATGGCCTTGTTGGCATCAGTGGGAGGGGAGGACCTTGGGTTTGAGTATGTTTGATGTGCCAGTGTAGGAGAATGACAGGGCAAGATGATGGGAGTGGGTGGATGAGCAGGGAAGCACCCTCATAGAGGCAGCTGGAGGGAGGATGGGATAGATGATTTCTGAAGGTGAGACCTGAAAAGGGGAAAACATTTGAAATGTAAATAAAGAAAATATCCAATTAAAAAAAAACACGAAAAATAAAAAATACTTTCTTGACACATCTACCACTTGAACTCTATTTACTACAAAATGACATTTATAGAGCTCTGAATATTCAGAGAGAGTATATTTCAATTTTGTATACAAAACTTAACAATCAATAAACTTGGGCCACTCTCTGTCTACAGATATCTATTCTTTAATTAGAGACATCCCCACCTTTCACAATAATAAGATTTTTAAAATTTGTTGCCACAACTGAGTATAATCCAATGGAGAGTATGTGTCCTTGAATCTGAATCATAGGAGGAGACAAAGGTGAACTGTCCCACATACGTATATGAGACTACAGTTACAATATAGTATTAACTAGAGTTTAGCAAGATAAAGAGAATGTGAAGATGGTGAATTATTTCCAAAAGCCTAAAAGGATTACACACATATTAGACAGCATTTGGGAAGCTCATTTGGTACTAAATTCATGTTATAGAGTAGAAGCAAAGCAGAAAAATGTTCCATATCTATTCTTCAACAGCACAAGCTGTCATTAATTGCTGTAATCTAACTGTCCACCTGACAGATGTGTTTAAGCAAATGCAAGCTTGTAAGCCTTTAATGATTCAGAAACTTTCCCTGAGCTTGGGCTGATAACCACTCATCTCCATGAATAATGAGACTCATCACATTGTCTGACTAACTACCATTAGCAATCCTAGTGAGTGATTTTTACATCATATCCTCTTCTGTAGAAACCCATCCAGAAGGTACTTTACAAGAATATATTATGTGTCTCT
Organism: Mus caroli; assembly: GCF_978045245.1. Taxonomy (NCBI): domain Eukaryota; kingdom Metazoa; phylum Chordata; class Mammalia; order Rodentia; family Muridae; genus Mus; species Mus caroli. The sequence continues at coordinate 31,278,298 of NW_028227267.1, read as the reverse complement.
GTAGCTCCTTTACAGAGATAGGGAACAAGCAATATTCAGTTAATCAATGATGTAGAATGTAAGGGATTAGTCTGGAGCCTAAAATCTGTGGGTTGAAATCTAACCCTAGAGGCCTTAGTGTAAAGCAAGAATCAAGACTTTTCACAGCAGGCTCCCTGCTTGTCAATTTTACTATGTATACATGATGAAATCCTGGGAACATAATACTTCTGTTACCTCATTTATAAAATTAATGTTTTATCACACATCTCACAGAGTGTATAGACATCTTTAGAAAATAAAAAAATCCTACCTATAAAGACCAGTAGTCATTTTCCATGCTTCTAATATTTATTTGATTCCTTTCTGTTGCAGAGAGCTGAGTCACTGATCTCAAGTCAGAGATTCAGTTACATAGCAGAAAATCATAAAAATACAAATATCAGACTGTCTTCCATTTTAAAAGCCATCTCCGTGGGGACTTCAGGAGAGGGAAAATGCACATGAGGTGAGGAAAGAGCTTCCTTTGCTGCAGCTGAGCAATGGCTAAAAGGGCCTGCAGAAGTGAAAGGACAGAATTTCTTTTTGGTTTAGACTTGACATGATACCTACCTCCTTATTAACTTAATGGTTCACAATATGGCACTGCTACCTATAGGTACAACAAGTCATGCAGATGTTTATAACTTGATCATTTTTCTAAAGTGAAAATTGTAGATGCTGGAGAGATGGCTCAGTGGTTAGGAGCACTGTCTGTTCTTCCAGAGGTCCTGAGTTCAATTAGCAGCAACCACATAATGGTTCTTAATCATCTGTAATGAGATCTGATGCCCTCTTCTAGTGTTTCTGAAAACAGCTATAGTGTACACATATACATAAAATTTTTAAAAATTGAAACAAAGAAAATTGTATCTGTGGATTATCACTTTCTACTTATTATTTTCCCTTTAACTCCATTATTTACTGTATTTATTTTAGATAAATTATATACATGAAATGAGGAGTATTTTACATCATATGTGGTTTATTTCTCCCTGCAGAGCATCATCAAGTTTCACTCATGTTGTATATATTACAGAATTTCCTTCATTGTAGATACATTTTATTAATAGAGCTGCCAGGGTTTGTTTATTCACTTAGGCACAAATTATTTTATTTTTTCATTCATTTTGTTATTTATTTAGTGTCTGTGTGTAGCATGACACACTTTGAACAACAAACAACAACAAAGTCAAAAAGAAAAGAAGAAGAAGAAGAAGAAGAAGAAGAAGAAGAAGAAGAAGAAGAAGAAGAAGAAGAAGAAGAAGAAGAAGAAGAAGAAGAAGAAGAAGAAAGAAAGAACTTTAATGAGTTGGTTTTTTCCTCCAGCAAAGTGTGTCCTGGGGAATGAACTCAAGCAATCAAGCTTTGTGGAAGGTGTTTTAATATCATGTGCCATATAATTAGCTCCACAAAAATAATTCTGAATGAATTGCTTTGTCCTTCCCCATGTTGCAATTTTATAAGATTGGGCATTATAGGTGGTTGATGAAGACTGGTAGATGTCAGTATCCTGTGTGATAACAACAGACTAGATGTCCAGAGTGATTCATTTGTTCCTAGAAAGAACCAAAAGATATCTGTGGGGCAGTAATAGCTGTGACCCAAAGCAGGACAGCAGGACATTAGACTATGTGAGAGAAGATAGATAACCACCAAGAAGGAAGCTCACTCCCTTCATGGGGACCAAGTGAACAAGTAAATAGTTGAGTGTAAGGAAAGCCTGTTTCCTCACATTTTGAGAGGACAAGAATAAATATGGCAAGACAAGAAAGCACTCTGGGATACATACAGTGGTGGAGAAAGAATTGGCAGTGTAATTGTTTTGGTTTTCAATTTAAAAAGAAATATAAATGAATTGGAACCTTTGTAGATATATGTTGATAAGCAACACTTGTTCTCTCCCTCTCTAAAGAGGGGGCTTTCAAGGAACCAGCATCACGTACTCTCCATCTTCCTCTCCATACATAAGGTAGGGAATAAATTACAGTGAGATACACATTCCAGAAGTTAAGAGCAGATATGACATCAAAGTCTTTGCTCCAAGACACTGTTTCAGTGAAATGCACATGAATTTCTTGACAAGAAACAGACATTAAAATAATGTATATATCAAAGGAAGATTTAAATTAGATCTATTCATAAAAGATATGATCCTTTATTTAAAAGATGCTCAAAGATCCACTAGAAAATGCTTGGATCTGGTTACAATGTATAGCATAGCACTAGAAAAAAATCAACACATGAAAATGAGTGATCTTTCTTCATCCAACAATGTACTTGCAGAGAGAGATGCTAATGAGAAAAATCCCATTTTGCAAGGGAAAATAATGAAACAAAACCAAAACAAAACAAAACAAACAAACAAACAAACCTAGAAAGAAATCTAACCAAGGATAAAAACACCTCTCCAATGAAAACTTGAAGACAATGAAGAAAGTAAAAGAAGACACTAGTTCATAGAAAGCCCTTCCTTGGCTCAGATATTTGGCATTACGAACACAGTAAAATTGGTTATGTTAGCAAAAGTAATGTATGGGTTTAACACAATCCTCACCAAAATTTCAATTCTAATTTCCATATGGCTAAAGGAAAAAAATCCTAAACTTCACATGGAAGTACAATAGACTAGACCCTGAATAGCCTATATTATCCTCAGCAGAAAGAGCTAAGCTGGAGACATCATCACATTAGCAAATCATAAATTATACTACACAGTCATATTACCAAAAACATCAGACATATAGATCAGTGAAATAAAACAGAAGACACAGAAACAAATCCACACAGTTACAGTTATATGATTTTAAACCTAAGTCTTAAAAAACACACTTAACAAATGGTACTTGAAACAATTTGTGTCTCTATGGAAAATACAGATATGCTTTCTCTTAGATTTAGAAAAAGTCAGTTCAATGTGAATCCAAAATCTTAGTGGAGGACCACAAACCCTGAAACTGTAAGAAGAAATTCAAGGTAAGAAATATTTCAAAGGTTTCAAATACAGGCATCACGTTCTGAGCAGGACCAGAGAGCACAAGAAACAGTGTAATAATGGAGAAATGAAATTTTAACAAAAGAAAAATGAAAAGCCTTTTCAGAACACAAAAAACAATTACCAGAATGAAGAGTTTGCTCATAGAGAGAGGTAAAAAAATCTTTGGAAACAATACATAAGATATAGGTTAATATTTATAAAGTATAAAGAAATGCAAATATTAAATACTGAAACAATCAATAAATGGACTAATAAATGGTTTTTCTCAGAAGAAGAAATATTTAGCAAATGGGTATTTGAAGCTTCAATAAGAGAACTCATCTCAAGGGAGTAGAGCAAAAAGCAAAAAGGTATGATATCTTCGTCTGTGTTCTGCATCCCTCCTCTACACACGTGTCTACACCATGAAAATACACCACAAACAAAAATAAATACTGAAATGTACTTTGTGTTCAAAGGCATCAGCACACTTTTGAAAATATGTCTAACTTCACTCAGCTTCATTTATAAACTATAAGAGACATGTCTGAAAATGCACTTGTGAGTTTTATAAATAAGTACAGCCATTTCACTACCAGTAAGTTGCTATGAACATTTTCACCATTCCAGGAAGCATGTTTGAAGTATAGTCCACATAACCACTAGTGAAATATCTGGCATTACATATAAGTATTGAAGTTTAAATCATTTGCAGTTAGAAAATACCCTGAGAACAGCTGCATGGGTGGGGAGTTGATTATGGCTCATAGTTTGAATAGACACAAAAGGCTTAGCAGGAGGACAAGAGAACATGAAACAGGACCAGAAGGTCACCTGATCAAATAAAATGGTATCATTCACATTTAGAGTAGGTCTCCCTTCTGAATTAACATTAACCTAATCTAATCAACAAAATTCCTCACAGATATGGCCAGGGCTAATCTTATCTAGATAGTCTTTCACAAGTGTGCTCAGGGGCTTTTCTCCTAGGTGACAATAAATAGTAACAACGCAGGAGATGAACACACATCTACTCTCATCAGACATGGAACAAACCTATATAAATGTTTCAACCAAAGTCAAGCTTTATGAATCATTATGCTTAATTGTGCTTAACTGCAAGAGTGCAAAGGGGATCACCTACAGGATCATGAACAGCTTATAGGTGGTTAAATAATGAAGAAAATTTCTTCAGCAACAACAAACTGCTCATATATATGTTCAGGACATGATTGGTCTTGTGAACTTCTCCACCTAGGAACCATTACTATCTGTATGTAATGTGCTTCATGTTAAAAGATAGTTGTAAATATGTCTGGGATATTTCCTCCAGGGGGAGAGCAGGATTTCAAGGGCCCTTTTCACAATGAGGAAACTGGAATGAAATCAGTATTTTGCTGTTGATCACAGATATTGAGAATTCAGAAGGGCAACAGCCATACCTCATCTGCGAAGCTGTTTAGAACATCTACATTTGACAGTTTCTGTTTCTGTTTTACATATACATTTACACATATGTCATGTTTATATGTGCATGCACAGCCACTTTCTCTATGTAGTTTTGAGATCAAGACTTTTAAAAACAGTGGGTAGAATATTCTATGGGAAAAGCTCTTCAACATTGCCTTTCATAAAAATAACAACAAGATAAACAAATAGCTCCAAACTATCAAAAAGAAAAATACTTAGGGGGATAAAAGTAAAACTATTTCCTGAAGAACAATAATTTAGGATCCACAATTTTAAGGTAATGGATATGAATATATTTACTTCTATTTTGTTTTTAGATACTTTAATTACCTGAATGTATATATTTTTACATGTGGGCTCATGTATGTGTGACTATAGATGCTTACACAGTTCAGAAGACTTCGGATCCCTGACACTAGATGTATAAGTGGTTGTGAGTTGGATGCAGGAACTGTAAACAGTACTCTGATCTTCTAAAAGAACCCTTAGCTGCCCATCCTTCTCACTAGCTCCTAGAATTTTTTATGAGACCAATATTAATACAGTATGAAAGGTAAGACAAAATAACAAGAACTTATAGACTCATATACCTGATTAAATAAGAACAATAATTGTCAATAAACTACTAGAAACCTGAACTCAATAGGACATCAAAAAGACCATGCACAATGATCAAGTAGGCTTCACATCAAGGATGTAAGGTTGGTTCAACACAGATAAATCATTAAAAGTTACAAATCAATAAATGAAAGATAAAAATTATAAAATCATTTAAGTATGTGCAGAGAAAGTATTTAACAATATTTCACATAAAACAATCAGCAAATTGGTCTTAGAAAACCATATCTCAAGATTCTAAATGTTATGTACAAAAATGAAAATGTCATGTGTAATCTAAAGTAAGACAAAGATACCTGCTTTCTCCAATTTTCTTTGATATGTTATAAATATTATCATTAACAATAGAGCAAGAAAATGATATAAAGCATTTGGATTGTCATGGGAATTAAATTATCCATGTTGGCAGATGATGGGTTTTATACCTGGAAATTCCTAAGTGTTTCATGACAATGTCGTCAGACTTATTTATAGACTCAGTAAAGCTACAAACTCAACACACAGAGAAGGACTCATGCATTTACAATAATAAAATTGCCTAAAATAAAATTAAACAATTGCATTCACACCAGCACAAAATTGAAATAAATTTATCCAAGGTAATGAATGATATCTATAAAAGTTATTATCATACACAAATTAACAACAGAGATACTAACATGGAAAATATCTTGTGTTAATTCATCAGGAGAGACTGCACAAATAATCATAAAACCAAAATGATTGAAAGATGCAATTCTTGTTTTTAATAATGATTTATTTGTTTACACTTCAAATGTTTTCCCCCTACCTGGTCTCCCCTCCATGAACCCTCAAACCATTCTCTTCCCTTTTGACTCTAAGAGTGTGCTCCCCCACTTACCTACCCACTTCCACCTCACTTCCCTAGCATTTCCCTTCTCTGGGGCAAGAAACCTCCACAGGACTAAGGTCCCCCCTCCCACAGAAGTCAGATAAGGCAATCTTCTGCTACATATGTAGGTGGAGCCATGGACTGGTCCAGATATACTCTTTGGCTGGTGGCTTAGTCCCTGGGAATTCTAAGGGGTCTGGTTAGTTGATACTGTTTTTCGTCCTATGGGGTTGCCATCCCCTTCATCTCCTCCATTCCTTCCCATAGCAGCTATGACTCCTGATCTCTTTCCTAGGTTTTCTATTTCCAGAGTTGTCTCCCTTTGTAGTTTCTTTAAAGTTTCTATTTCCATCTTAAGATCCTGGACAGTTTGTACAATTCCTTCACCTGTTTGATTGTGTCATCCTATATTTCTTTAAGAGGTTTATGTTTTCTCTTTAAGGGCTTCTACCTGTTTACCTGTGTTTTTCTGTATTTCCTTAATGGAGGTTTTTTTTTTTGTTTGTTTGTTTGTTTTGTTTTGTTTTTTATGTCTTTCTTAAAGACCTCTGCCATCCTCATGAGATGGGGTTTTAGGTCAGAATCTTGTTTTTGAGACACTTAGGATATCCACAGCTTGTTGTGTTAGGAAACTTGGTTCTGATGATGCCAAATGTCATTGGTTTCTGTTGCTTATGTTCTTGTGCTTGCCTCTTTTACCATCTGGTTATCTCTGATTTTAACTGAGCTTGCTGTCTTATAGGAAGGTGGAACTCTGTGAGCTTGGTTAGAGCAGGACTTCTGGGAGGCAAACAGTGCTATCTCGGGTTGGGGGGGGGTAGTCTTCTGTATTCCTGGTTATGCCAGACCTCCTGAGAGCCAGGCTATATCTGGGTATGGGTGAGGGTATGGAGCTGGAGTGCCTAATCTGCAACAGGCTGAATTGTGGACTGGAAGGAAGCTGTGTGTCTGGCAACACAAATAGGTCTGCATTTGCTGGGCCCTAATGGGGTCCCAATTATGCCAGATTTTGGAAGGGTATGTACCTGTGAGCCTGGTTATAACAGAATTCCTGGGAGTCAGGCTGTCTTTGGGTGTGGGTAGGACTGCTGGAGTGCTTGAACTGCCCCAGGCTAATTTGTAGACATTTCTTCATGGGAAAAGTAAATGATTTAAAATTCACATGGAAGACCCAGAAAATTCATTGTTGAGGAAAATAAACAACAAAAAGTGAATTTGGTATCATAACAATAACAGAGTTCTGAATATATTAGATAGCTATTGTAACTAACACATCATGACAGTAACATTAATTCAGACTTATAAAACATTGAAATAGAATAGAGGACTCAGAAACTATGTTCAGATCTCTAATTTATTGTTAATAGTGTTGCCAATAATGCCCAGTAAAGAAGACAGTTTTGTTGATAAATACTATGTAAATATGTAGGAGAATGAAAAAGCATTATTTTTTCTCATTGTAAAAAAATCCAACAAAAAGTGGTCTAAAAACCTCAACTCTAAACATGAAGCTATGTAATTATTATAAAAGTACATGTGAGAAATACCTTCAAATTTTAGTGTGATGACTTATTTTAGATATTCCTAAGGGGTTATATCAACTTAATATTTTCCCCAGCAAAGAAATAAATGTCTTCTCAAAAGAAGACATAATGGCTAGGGATGTTAGCACATCTCTTTCATTCTAGTACTTAGTAGGCTGGGTCAAAAGTATTTGGGGCATTGTGTTACTAGATATACATTATATAGAGATGATACCATTATGCAAAACAGACAACCACTCTCCTATCCCAACTGTAACACTTTTCACAGTAGTAAAACCACACTATCAGTCCAAACACGACTCAGTAAAAAAATGGTTAAAGTAAATGGGAACACACACACACACACACACACACACATACACACACGCACACTGTCCGTGTTCTCTGTGTGTATATGTGTTGCTGTCATTAGCAGTAACATGTATGGCACTGCATGTCTCTAGTGGAACAGCCTATGTAAAATATTGCATTTTGTAAGTCCTATGTGCAAACTAATTATTTTTGCTGAAGAGATGAGCAACATAATTCCCACAACAAAGCAAGAAGAGAAGCATGAGCATGTGAGAGAGATTCAGTAAGAAGCACTGAATTATAGTGTAGGAATTTGTTTCTCCTTTAGCTCAATAGAATTACCATTAATATAATCTATTATACACTTTATAATGACTATTTATAGTCTAGGAAGTTCACAATGCATAAAATTATGAACATTTGAAGTGATAGAAGTGCTTATTGGTGTGATTTAATTATTACATATATCATACATATGACTAATCCCCACAACACATAAACATATATAACCATATATCAATTACAATTTTTAAAATGCATCAATATAGTATAGAAAGATAATAAAAACTCAAAAATTTGAGTTTTTACTAAAAATATTACTTAGGAATCAATAAAAAGAAAATGTGTTTTAAAAATATTCATAAGATTAATATTATGTTGGAAATTATGAATCATTGATAGACTATTTAAGGTACAAAGGAAGACACTCATAAGTTTGTGAAAATATTAAGACATCTTTGGATTTGGGCAATTACAGGGGGTCTCTGTACCAACCCTCCGTGTGTACAGGACAATGACTGTGTGTACATACTAGGTTATGTAGATGTGCATATATTAAAGTGGTTTAAATAAAAAATGCTTTTGAAAAATAAGTTTTCCACCGCTATTTGTTTTCATCTTCTGCAAATGTTAGAGTTAAACTCAAAGACTTATGTGTGCCAGACGAGCACTATTAGTCACACCACCTTGTTTATAAACATAACTTTTTGTATAAAGCTCAATTTTTCTATGTGTATGGATGTATATGCACAGTGTCCATGGGGAACAGAAGAATAAATTATAGCTGTTGAAAGAGTTATAGGTAGTGTGTTTTCTTGTTTGATGGAAGGCAATTCTATGTAGGCATCATTGAAGTGTTTTTCTCAGAAAATATGAGTGCTGAGAATATAATCTGGGTTCTCTGGAAGAGCAGTAAGCACACTAAACCCAGAAGCAACTCTTTAGCTGCATAAATGTAATTTCTAATCTTTTGTACATGTCTGCACAAATAAAACTGATTCCTTTCTTTTTTTGTAAGTTAACTTTGCTTCCTGTTTTAAATTCCTCTAGAACTTCAAATCTCTTGAAGATACACCAGTAAGTCCCTGTTTTAGGAGTTGGATCAGCTTATCAACACTTCTCAACCAGCTTACAGTTTTATTTTCTCTGGTTGCAATAAGTAGTACCATCAGAAAAACTGTAGGTAGAAACAAAATAGACTCACTTATGTCTTCTCAACATCAATTGGTACAGGCCTCTACATCAATATTACTATGTATCCGATTACCTTGTAATGTTTATTTTTGTTTTCATTTTTAGAAACTAGTTGTCCTAAACACAGAATTCTCATTTCACCTGTCCATACTCTTACTTTGGAAACTGAATGTTTTCTACTTTTTGTTTCTTTTTCAACAATCACAGAGCTGATGCTCTGGTTTGATAAGTTGTCTGTTGCTATGTTTGGGTCCATACACACACAGAACTGAATTAACTTGGATTACCATGAAATTCTGTGTTCTGTATGTGTTTGACTCACCAATAGAATAACCTGTTCCATTCCAGATAACCGCTTGTCTATTGACTTCTATAAACCATACCCAAAAGTCATTGGCACTTCTTGTTTACATGCTATAATAATATTTGTGTTTTAAGAGAGGCATTGGCAGAGAGAAAAGTATTAAATAAGGAGTCTTAGCTATTTTTCTATTGTGAAGAAACACCATAAGAAAGGCAACTTATAGAAGAAAGAGTTTATTAGGAGAGTACAGTTCCAAAGGGTTAGAGTACATGATCATCATGGTGTGTGTATTATGTACGAAAGGAGGGCATTAAAGTAAGCTAACAGGCATGTCATTGGAGCAGTAGCCTTGAAGACCTCTCCCAGTGATGTAATTCTTCCAACAAGGCCACACACGTCCTAATCTTTCCCAAAGAGTTCTACCAACTTTTGACCAAGTATTCAAAGATATGCAGCATTTTCATCAAACCAAAACAATATTCTTCCCATATACATGGAACTATGGAGAAAATATTACCAAGCAATTTTTCTTTATGACCAGTTACAAATTAAAAATGTTAGATATACACACTAACCATAGAAAATTTTATAAAAGAAAACATTTAACTGAGGCTTGCTTACAGTTTCAGAGGTTCTGTCCATTATCATTATGCCAGGGAGTGTGTTGGTAGGCATGGTGCTGGAGACGTAGCTGAGAACTGCATCCTGTTATACAGTCTAACAGAGATATTGGGCCTGGCATGGGAGCTGAAACCTCAAGGCCCATCCCCAGTGACTCACTTTCTCCAAAAAGGCCACACTTCCTAACGTTTCTAACCCTGTCAAAGAGTTCCATTCCTTAATGACTAAGTATTCAAATATATGAGCCTATGGGGTCCATTTTTATTCAAACCACCACAGACACAATATACTTTTGGTAAGCAAATTCTTAACTATTTTATAGTTTTGGTTATCTTAGAAATGGGATCATTTTACACATAAATATCTCATTGCATTTTAATTGTTCAGAAAATTATGAATATAAAAGTATAGCATGCAATTACTGCTTGCTCATAAAATACTGTAGTTATTCCCCTAAATTCAAATGCAACCTCAGAATAAGGGCAATATAAACTCTATTCAAACACCATAAATATTTTATTAGGCATTCAATTTCTCATTTGTATTTTTGTATTTTTTTTTTCAGAGACAAGGCCATCAGTACTTGCTTTGAAGAGGAAAAGATTTTCTTGAGTTTGTACTGAAAGTTACTCATGCAAGTTAATCATGGAACTTTACCCTCAATTGAACACTTTGGATTTTACAGATGAGATATTTAGACACTGATAAAGATAAGAATACGATATTGCCACTGACATGAAAGATTTTTAAAACTACTAAGTATTGTTTTAGCCAATGCACAGTAGGTTTTAACAATATTGAGGGAGCAGAAAAGCCAACAAATAAAAGGAAGAAATAATCCAGGTTTCCTGGAAGCTAGAGCCAAGTGGGACAAGAAGCAATCACAGAGCCAGTAGCACATATACTCACTGCAATGAACAACCAGGGATGACCACCCACTTGCACATTTCTGTGTGTACTTCAGGGACTTGACTGCAATTTTTCTAAGTCTACTGCCAAGATTTATTATCAGGTGAATTCTAGTGGATATTCTGTCAGTGAGAGGGGTTGCCAAGTGATCCAGGAAAAGGAACAGTTGTTTGATCATTGTTACACCTATAGCAGGTGTGCAGGTGGGATCAGGAGCTGTGCTTCTCTGAATCCCCGCTGGGAACCACTAGCTTTTGTTCAGGTTCTAGAGGTTCACTGGACTCCTTGCTTTCTAAAAATCACTGTGTTTTCTCACCTCCTCAATGTCTTCCCTTTCAAATAAATGTCTAAGTTCTTGCATTAAGTCCTCGGAGTTTTTCCCCACAACTATGATACAGTATTTGGCATTACCCCATGTCTAATATCTAATAGTCATTAATGCTTGAAACCTAAGAATGATTAGATGGCAGGCAGTCTTTTACTACTATTTATGTGGCTTCATAACAATAATATGCTTAGTTCTCAGGATGGTAAATGACTACCAAATAATGTTTTCTTCCATACCTACATATTTTCCTATAGGCAAGTAGAATTGTTATTAACTTGAATTTCTGGAATAATGTCCTAAGTCAGTTAAGTCATACCTCAATCCATGTCAAGAGTGATTTTATTAATATACTTCATAAAATTTGAATACATACAAATTATTTCATAAATGCTTGATACACGTAATAATATAGGTGTTAAAATAAGACTACAGTGTTAGCAAAACAGCAAACATACTATTCATCAGATACCCATGGTTTTCTTTTAAAAAAAATATATATATATATATGTTTGTTGTTCTCTACTGATGGTGCCTAGTGACAAGGTGGATAAAATCATTTCATTCAAATATATCATGAAATTTTACTTTATTCATGCTATTTATCATTCTACTTGTTCCCTTTCTTCCCCGGATAGTTTTATTTCCGTTTTCATGTCTCATCCATCATCGTCTATATGCATGAGTGATTTTATATGTCTACATAAAATCTGACATAAACAAATGAGAGAAAACATAGGTTTTGTCTGTTTATTTCACAGTATTATATTCTCAAATTTCATCAATTTTCAATCAAATTCCTGAATATAACTTGTTTATATATAGTTACATTTTCTTCATTCATTCTTCCTTGGACACAGACCTAGGCATTCCATAACATGGCTATACCAAGGGATATTATAAAAATACATGGATGTGCAAACACCTGTGGTGTATATAAACTCTTCACAATGAGTTTGTTGGTATATACCCAGGAGTGACATAGTTCATAATATTTTCTCTTTTAAGGAATTTTAATAGAAAATTTTCTATTTTAAGGTCATCCAAGTTGTGAATGACCCCGGTGCTCTTTACGTTTTAATGTTAATTCCACTTTCCCAGGAAGAGTTGTCTGGATTGAGAAATGAGTCATGTATTCAGTTGACTTCTTCTGAACCTTCCTCTAATGAATAAAGAAACCAATCACTAGATGAGTAGGCAGGACTTCCGGGTTTGATAGAGAAAGACAGAGGGCAGGAGAGAAAGAGAGAGAGTGAGAGACAGAGAGAGAGAGAGAGAGAGAGAGAGAGAGAGAGAGAGAGAGAGAGAGAGAGAGATGGGCTTTTGGACAAGGACAACGGTAGGACAAGATGTAGCTACTAGTGACAGCCGATTCTAGATGGTGAACCCAGGATTTTCGACCTGAGGATTTAGATTTAATATGGCTTACAAGATTAGGATTCTAGTTGTTGCGCTCAGCAATTGAGATACCCTTGATTATGAATGAACTTTGTGTGGTCTTTTCCTTCCCGAAGTGGCTCAATAGGGTTCCAGAGGGAAAGGTACGGTGGCAAAGCATAGGTTTGCAAGAAGTGCACCCCAAAAGGCCATGAGAATTTTGAAGCGTGGGGCTGGCATGGTAGTGACCCACCAGTGGGAACTTAGTGAGCTGATTGGAGATATTGTGGATCTCTGAGTCAGTCTCCACGAGATAAAAACAGACTGGCCATGCCCGCCAGTGCCTGGCCGGTCAGCCCACCAGTGACAGTCGGCATAGCATGAATTGCATTATTTTTTAAATATTTTCCACAACATAGGAACACCATTATTGATTTCTGTAACTAATACACACCACAGATGGAAGATAGAACAGACATGACTATATTATATATTAATAAAATTCTGGACATTGAGTTCTATCCACAGTCATGCTACACAGGACAAGCAGGAAACTACCACCTGACACCACACAGCATGGATCGGTGAGCTGTGGACAGAGGCCTGGTTTCTACCACACCACATGTCATAGGAAAAGGAAGACACCCAAAGGCCCATCAGCAATTTGGCCCAGTCACAGCAGGAGCCAATACAATGTACAAGTATATGGTGGACAGACAGGAGAGAACAGAAAGAGAAGCAGAACAGTTTATGCATTATGAAGACAGGTGGAACTGGAGTTGAGAAGGTGTAAAGGAATAGCCTATTGTGAGTTGCCAGCTCTGCCACCTGAGGCCATGATGAAGTTGTAGCCCATGGTGCCACTGAGGGCCATATCTAGTTCTGTGCCCATTCAGCAGCAAGGTTCTGTGTTGATGTCCCTGTGGCTCATAGTACTATTAGAGACCATGAAGACATCCCTGAACTGGGTAGCCATTTGGAACCAAGGGCTGTGCAGAACTGGCCCCACATCTCACTGGCTATTATCACTCTGGAGAACTGGCTCCACCTTTCATCCACTGCCTTGCAACTTGTCCATCATAGTGGAACTGGCCCTGGTGACAGGGGCATTTGTGAGCCAGGCCCCTAGGGAATAAGTACAGGAGATCTGGTTCCACCACTCATCTGCTATAAGGTAGTGTGGACCCAAGTGTGATGCCCTCCACCGTCTTGCCCCTTGCCACCTGTGACAGTCAGAAAATATGACCCCAAGTGTTAAGAGACCAGGAGAGCTGGCCCTACTTCTCATCAGAAACAGCTTTTTGGACAAGTGGGACCTGTGTTTCTACTGGGCAGCACAGTGGAGCAGGCTGTTGTGGCAGGAATATAGGTAAGCTAGCCTTGAGGGTATGAGGGTGGAAGAGCTAACCCTACCCCCCTGCCAGTGAGGCATTGGGTGACATAGTTGATGGATGTGGATGGTGGTGTGGATATGGGAGAACTGACAGGCTATCCAGCACAGCTACTAGCTAGGCCCATATCATGGGCTTTGAGTTGGCCTGTCCCCAAATCTATCTCATCTATGAATTGTTGAAGTATGTGAAGCGGCTGGTCCTGTTGATCCTCCATGACACAAGGAAACAACAGGATAATTGAGAGAAGTCCCCATGAGGATCCAATATTGATGATGTGACAGAAACCAAAGGCCTTGAACCAAAGCAACAATTAATTGCAATGAACATTTGGAAATAAACATGTATGGACAAAATGGTATACTGGAACACATTATGACATACTGTGGCTTGCCCCATGAGATGTTTTGTATGCTTTATTTATTTATTTATTGTTCTTTATTTCTTTGGGGGGAGAGCTTGCAATGGCAGAGTATGCAATGAAGAGCCAGTTAGATGAGTGAGACTGGTGTACATGATGTGAAACTCTTAAAAAAATCAATAAAGAATTTTAAAAAGAGAGAAAGTTTGGTGTTTATCATTTCATTCATTTGATTATACCAGATGTTGTTCCAGGAACTAAAGGCTCTCACAGAAAACAGTCTTGGAGGTTTTAACAGTAAAAATTCTTTCACACTTCTGGAGATCAGAAGTCATGACCCAGATGAAGGTCATATTTATCCCACATGGAATGTCACTCTTCAGTGGCCACTATGCTGTATCCCTATGTGACTGCTCTTTGTATTCATGTAGAAAAACTTTGGTATCTTCTGATTATGAAGAATTGATCAACCCTGGATTTGTGACTTCAACTAACCTTAATTTGTTTCTAAAAGGAATTATGTCTAAATATAATCAGATTGAATGGTGAAGCTTCATACATCAGAGAGTGGCTTATTTTAATGTCATTAAAGCATAATTATCACAAAAGTTTAACTTCTCTAATGAAATTTACATTCATAAAAATCTAAAATGTTTGATTTTGAGAATGAAGCAAGAACTAGTGATTTTAAATTTTTCAGGTATCTGCCTCCAGTTGTTTCAGACTGCCAGTTTGCTTGCTTGTAGCTGTAGCACTAATATCCCCACATCCTAGAAGCCACTGAGGTTCCCTGCCAAATGGTCTGCTTTATAGGCCTTCAGAACACAGCCTGTAGAGATTTTTTAACATCAGCAAGAGGACGCTTCATTCCAGTCTGTTAAAACTAGTAGCCAGGTAACTCAGCTGGTGTATATGATTGCTAGAAAGTTAGAAGATCTAGGTGCAGTTACATGGATCCACACAGTCAAAGAAGAGATCTAATATCCTCAAGCTCCCCCCTGATTTGCATGTGTGTACTATGTCACACATATGCCCACACACAGTGTTGCTCATTCACATATACTTCCAAATGCATACATTTAAAAAAACAACAACAAAGCATAAAACCTATGGCTAGAGAAATAATTACAAATGCTTATATCCTGATGTTTAATACTAAAAGAATATTTGTAAATTATACACTAGTGGGTTTCTGAACCTGATGGATTTTTTTTTCTAAATTTCATGCTATGACCCATGATCAACTCTGTCACTAGTATTTGCCTACTTTCAAGATTTTACAATATCCCTTCACAGCTAAGTATCTTCAGAGAAAGTAGCTAATTCATTCAACGTACAGAGGAGTAAAAACCAGCATTCACAGGTTATTTGAAAGGTCAGGGGATTTGAATCATTTATATTAAGCAAGGACAGAAACAAAGTGTGTGTGTGTGACATTTTGTTGGACCAGCAAATGTGTATAAAATGTCTACTCTCTTGACTATACATATTGTATGAACTGGAGTCATTAACTAAGCCTACACTTGGGGAAATAGCCAATCCATTCTTATTTTGACACATGCCAAGGAATGAATGAATATATGTATGTGTGTGTGTATGTGTGTATGTGTAAAACTAAATGGCCAATTTTTAAAAATAATACGTAAAAAACTGCAAGAGGAAAAATTTTTTATTCTCAAAACAACTGTGATATTTCAATCAGAAAGATTTAGGATAAAATGCAATTACCTTACCGTTAACTCTAAAAAAAAACAAAGAGAATTTTTTTTGCTTTCTCTTTCAGCTTCTTATTCTATGGCCAAGTGATACAAAGTTGAAAATTCAGAATCATTTGCTATCTCTAACTCTTTCTTGGGTTCAATTTCAATGAAATTTTAGGTGACCTTTGTTTTCTATGTTATGATTAGTGAATGTAAATTCTTTCCTTTGTTACATCACCACAAAAAGGACAAGAACCTACTTATGTTGAAATAGGATGCTTTTCTCCCCTGTACTTCTTAAGAAGCATTGTTTCTCAAATGCTCTGTGTACCCCAGCAGTAGGCCAAACAGAAAACATACTGTTTATTTCTTTCCCAGGAGCCTCTAATTCATGCCTGAAGAGAGCTCTCATTTTTGGTCTGTCTTCCAATCTCCCTTCTCTTTTTATTATTAAATCAGAGTATGTGGGTCAATCCTGCAATACCTCTCCTGGGCATATATCCAAAAGATGTTCCAACCGGTAAGAATGACACATGCTACACTATGTTCATAGCAGCCTTATTTATAATAGCCAGAAGCTGGAAAGAACCCAGATGTCCCTCAACAGAGGAATGGATACAGAAAATGTGATACATTTACACAATGGAGTACTACTCAGCTATTAAAAAGAATGAATTTATGAAATTCCTAGGCAAATGGATAGACCTGGAGGGCATCATCCTAAGTGAGGTAACCCAATCACAAAAGAACTCACACAATATGTACTCACTGATAAGTGAATATTAGCCCAGAAACTTAGAATACCCAAGATATAAGATACAATTTGCTAAACACATGAAACTCAAGAAGAACAAAGACCAAAGTGTGGACACTTTGCCCCTTCTTAGATTTGGGAACAAAACACCCATGGAAGGAATTACAGAGACACAGTTTGGAGCTGAGATGAAAGGATGGACCATCTAGAGACTGCCACACCCGGGGATCCATCCCATAATCAGCCTCCAAATGCTGACACCATTGCATACACTAGCAAGATTTTAATGAAAGGACCCAGATATAGCTGTCTCTTGTGAGACTATGCCAGAGCCTAGCAAACACATAAGTGGATGCCCACAGCCAGCTATTGGATGGATCACAGGGCCCTCAATGGAGGAGCTAGAGAAAGTACCCAAGGAGCTAAAGGGATCTGCAACCCTGTAGGTGGAACAACAATATGAACTAACCAGTACCCCAGAGCTCCTGTCTCTAGCTGCATATGTATCAGAAGATGCCCTAGCTGGCCATCAATGGAAAGAGAGGCCCATTGGTCATGCAAACTTTTTCTGCCTCAGTACAGGGGAACGCCAGGGCCAAGAAGTGGGAATGGGTGGGTAGGGGAGTGGGTGGGTGGGGGACTTTTGGGATAGCATTGGAAATGTAAATGAAATAAATACCTAATAAAAAAAATGGTGTCCTGTATCTGGCCCAGGGCTCGCACCACTGTGCGAGGCAGATAGGGGAACTTTGACTGTGTGCACCCCACGGAATCACTGGGCAGGCATCGGGCTGTGAAAAGCCACAGGACCGTGCTTGACGGATGGGGAAGCACAGTCTGCAGTCTCTGTGGACCTGCTGGAATCCGGCTCATACTCTCAGGCACAACAGAGGCCACTGGGTGCCACGGAAGACCTGGTTCTGGGGACCCTAGGCCGCAGGGAGACCAGGGACGTCAGGTTTTTCAGTCTTGGATACCTCAGATGCCACTGGATGTCATGGAAGAACTAAGAACAAAGCTAGGGCCAACGGGTGGACTCTGGCCTCGACCCTAAGGAAAAAGGGCAAGGAAAGGAACTCTGGCAGGTTCCTCCGGGAAGGAGAGTCCTTGGGTGGTTGGCAGGCAGGTTGCTTGAGTTGGCTTGGCTGGGTGGGTGGCTTAGAACACAAATAAACGTTCTGGGCGGAAGTTAGATACGAGGCTCGTTATGGGAAGACCTGCTCCATTGCTCCAGCATGGTGGGTCCAGATGAGAAGATGCATTCCATGGTTTTAAGGTGTTTATTATAGAAAGGCAGAGAGTGAGAAAGTAGGGAAGTAGAAGCCTGCCATGGCCATGTGAAGAGATGGGGTAAGGGGATAGGGAGAGAGGGGGAGCAAGGGAGCAAGAGAGAAGCAAGATTGAGTAAAGGAGCAAGTGAGGAGGAGGGACAATTAGCCCCTTTGATAGTGGGCCCAGCCTACCAGGCTGTTGCCAGGAAACTGTGGGGAGGAGCACATTTGATTGTTGTCAGGTAACTGTGAGGGTGGAGTCCAGACAGAATACCAGGAGCTTGGGGCATTGCCTACTGACTGATGGCCACACAACTCTCTGCTGGGGGTGGGGTGGGGGTGGGTTGGGAGAGTAGGTTGAAGGGATTGTGGGTTGGGGAAGTGAGGGTGGAGGAGTGGGCTGTGGAAAGTTTTAGCTGTGACAGGAGCCAGGGGCCCAGGATGCATGGCTGAACAACTGCCATCCCTTAGGGTCAATGTGGTTCAAGGCCTGTGCTCAACTGGGGACCAGGCTGTCTATACACAACTCACTGCCCCACAAGAGTAATTTCTTCACATCCCTCTTTGAATCCATTTTCTCTTATCACTTATATGCTTCAATTTCTTACCTACTTTACTGCTAATTCTACCAACAAGCTGTACCCTGTGCAGCAAACTCAAATCTTGCATTGCTCTTGAGTCATTTGCATATACCCACTAGAGCCTTAGTTCTGGGGAGAAGTCTTGCCTTGTGCCATTCTGCTGCTTATTTCCATACTATAACCCATCCCATTAAGCTTCATTGATACTGACTTTACCATTCATTGTATTGGCTTTCTACTGCTGTGCATTAAATCACCTCAGACTTGGTGATTAAGTCTCTTCATATTTATTTTTTTCATACTTCCCTTGGATCTAGGAACTACTCATAGTAAGTACAGTCTTTGATTGGGAGCTCCATGTCTGTAATCAAGTCATGTGATGCGCTGTGTTCTCATCTGTAGGCCTGAATGCAGAAAACACATGCTCCATGTTCTTTCAAATTGTTAGGAGTTACTTCCTTGTAGCTAAAGCACCATGATTTTTCTAGCCTGGTGATGGACCTATCTCAACCAGAAATCTATGGCCTAATGGAAAGACCTGAGCCTGGCTTGAGTATGGGAAACTACCTCACTCACTTCCATACTAGAATGACTCAGCAAGACCTGCTTAAACTCACCTTTGCCTAGCTATCACTGATGTGGAATAACTTCCTTGGCCTTGTCAGTCACCCCATACCCTGTCATCCTTCCCTGCTTCCTATATCATCTCACCACAGCAAAAATCTCCACCTCCTCCCTCAACCCTATATAAGCAAGAGGGTGATTTAATAAAACAAATTCCTGCTTTGACAAGACTCCCAGTGGCCCAGTGTGTTTCTTTTGGGGCGTCGATTCTCTATCTGCTCAGCCCTGGACAGACCCCGCTGGACCGGGTTCTGTCCTCTCACTTGGACCTGCCAGCAAAGAGTCAACATCTTAGGAGGGCCTGGTAGTTCTTGCCAATATTCTTCTCTATCAGCCTTCTAATGTCTGCAAAAGTTCCTTGCTTCAGTCTTACTCCAGTCTGTTAAAAGAGACTCCACTGCAGTAAGATAAAATTATAGAGTCATCATTATCACCTTTGTCTTCATTACAGAATATGATATATCCAAGACAATGGCATTTCATTTCCTGTGTTAAATAATATTGGGTAAATACAAGATGGTTATTCTAATACTGAAAGGGAGGCCACTCAGTAGGGTGTCACACCACAGAGTTTATCAGGAAAGCTGCCTTGAACTTTACCTAACTCAGTGAAGTTCCTCCAACAGTACCTTTCTTATATTTGGCTCTTCTAGACAAACCATCCTATTCATAGCATCTCTGGATATTATTCTCTTTTCCAGAGTACTTGCCAATTCAGATATAATTCTTCATCTAATTTCCATGACCAGAATGCCAGTCTAAGGATTTAACTTTAAATCTTTTTAGATCCATCACAATTTGTTCACTGCATCAATACTTCCCATGAAGTGAGAAGACTTCAAAGCTAACATGCTTACCTTCTCATCCTGGCTTCAAAAATTATAAAGTGTGTGAAAATTTAGAAGTCATTTGATAATCCTACTTTTAGTACAAAATCTACAACATGAGGACAAGAAAAACTCAGGAAAAACTCATGCCAAAATGACTTTTATAAGTGGCCTGCAAGTATTCCTTTGATAGCTATCCTCCTTTTATTAGTATGCCTCCTCCATGTATGATGGTGTTATGTGAGTCTAAATCTGTATTAGCAAAAAAAAAAAAAAAAAAAGAAGCCTAGATTTGTTTGCTACCAGTAGTGTGGTGAGAGTATTTTCTTTGCTCTTCAAATCAAGCTTTGAATCACACAAATGTTCCACTCAAATATTTTTCTTCAAGCAAATGTACCTATTGTTGTTCCTTTATCAAAAAGACCCAATTCCCAGTTCTAGAGTTTAATACTACTGTAGACTAACTGGACTATTTGTTGCAATTTTCATCAAGTTAGAAACAGCTATATACTGAATATAAATGTTAAGCTAGAAGGCTAAAAAGATAAAATTACTTAGAAAGCTACGATGTTTTCTTTTTATTTCTTAAATGTATGAGCACAATTGAATGTAAGAATTTACACTATATACGTAAAAATTATAACTAATGCAGAGTTAATTTCAATAAAAAAATATACTCATAGCAGATTATTTTTTAAAAGCGGGTTCCTATTGCCTACTTACAAAATTTATCTAAAACAGGCAACTGGACCATGTTCTAAGTCCTAGAAACACAGTCATAAGAAAAAGCCCTCTATTGTTCAGACTATGGACATTCTTAACCAGGATTTATACCTTTGGATCATTTTCTCCCTAGCTAATTTTGAGGTTTCAATTTCTCTGTATAAGTACTATTTCCTTCCAGTGAAGGTTCCTGCTCATTTTGTGATTGCTAAAATGTAAACAATCTATTTCCTATGTACTATGTAGGAAGTAATTCACTATGAAAGTTAGACACGGAGATATTCCAGACACTGGCATGATAGCCGTTCTGCTTTCCAAGTGGACCCTGCTTGGGCCAGAAGGGTTTCTTTGTGGCTGAAAGGGTGTCCACATGATCAGACCTCTTGGACAAATTCCCTCATTGTCCCATGAACCCCCTGCATTTGCCTTCCAGGAATATGTGTAGAACCACACCACACATTTCCATTATCTCACAAAGCAAAAGTGGTTCCGCCTTCTCTTATTACCTGTGGACACATTCTGAAGTCACTTCTCATCCCTTTATCTTTCTACAGCAAACAGGCATACAGATATTCCCAATTCCAGGGAAGTCTAGGGAACAATCATCTAGCTGGTAAAATTACTCTTTTAAAAACCATAGTCCTCTTACTAAGGAAAAGTAGGAGGTAAGGAATTAGTAACAACCATTGGCATACAATGCACCACCAAAAGCCCTTCAGAAGAATACATGAATGAAATGGTGTACTGTAGTTATGCCAGGAAGTTAAGAAAAATCCTTATAGGTATAATTATCTGCAAGAAAGCTTAATGTAAACCAGCTTAGTCTTACTTCCCACTAGGATGTGACTCATGCTCTGAGTCTCTAGTCTCCTCTCTCTCTCTCTCTCTCTCTCTCTCTCTCTCTCTCTCTCTCTCTCTCTCTCTCTCTCACACACACACACACACACACACACACACACACACACAATTACACACACAGATGTTACTAAAGATAAACTAAAAAACATTGGGAAAATCAAAGTAATCTCACACATGGGAAACCAGAAAAAGAGTGTGGCTGTTAGGACAGTAGCTTGAGCTTGGTGGAATCAAATCTTCCTGGCATTTATCAGTCAAAGAACAGTATTAAATTTCTAATATTAGAAAAAAAGAAACAACCACTCATCTATTTTTTACCCTTCCTGAGAAGTAACCCATTGAGATAATACCATGTATTTGCTACTATGATCACTTCTTGCCCACAGTATTTATAAATAGGTTCACTATAGCATAAGGAGAAAATAGAGCAATAAAGAAACTAAGACCAACATTGGGCTGATGCTTCTCATCCTACAGCTTCGGTGGTACCTGTGAGAATCACTTCCCCTTCTTTCTTGCTTAGCTTCTCATTTGTAAAAGGAAGACATTTGAATTGGTAATTTCAAAGAGTTCTTTTTATTCATCTCTTCCTCAAAGCTAAATATTTTAATTACATTGTTTTCAGTTATTTTTGAGTTGTGGTCCCTCTGTACCATGATATTTATATTCTATCCCCTTGTGTGGTGAGAGCGTATTCATGAGTATGTATGAATAATCTAGTGTGGAGCACCATCCCCTGGAAAGTGCCACCTTTTCAAGCTGTTTACTAATTAACTGTGACCTCAATGAAGTTGAAAAAGCCATGAGAGATGGGGCACCCCACAGTGGAGAACCTGAGGTCAGTGTATCCAGGCAGAATTGTGTTGCCTTATCAACCACTGTCATTTCCATATCAATGCTGTCTACAACAATAAGCAGTTTGCCTTCTGCATTTCCAAGGAGACAAGGAGGCTACCACTCAAGGATGCCATTAATGTTACTCTTTTGATTCAATTACATAGGAATTAGTGGAGTTTCCTGGTGCCTGACCTTTCTCCCTTTCCTTCTTTTCTACCTTTTTAAATTAATTGGTTATTTTATTTATTTACATTATAATTACTCCTTTCAGGATTGTCTCCCTCCTCAACTCTTCCATCTTATCTCCCTCCCCTTTGCTTCTAATAGGTGCTGCCCCACCCACCCACTCCTGCCTCACCCCTTTAGCATTTCCCTACAATGGGACAACAAGCCTCCATAGGGTCAAGGGCCTCCCCTTCCATTGATTTCAGATAAGGCAGTCCTAAACATCATATACAGTAGGAGCCATGGACCCAAACATGTATGAACTTTGTTTGGTAGTTTCATCCCTGGGAGCTCAGAGGGGTCTGTTGAGTTGATATTGTTGTTCTTTCTATGTGGTTGTAATCCACTTCAGCTCTGTCAGTCCTCCCCAAACTCTTCCATTGTGGTGTCCAGGCTCAGTAGAATGGTTGGTTGTGGGTAGCTGCATTTGTCTTATAGGTACTAGCAGAGCCTCTCAAAGGACAGCTATAGGCTCCTGTGTATGAGCACTTCCAGTGTATGGCATCAGCAATAGTGAAGGGTTTGGTGTCCATGGATGAGATGGATCCTAAGGTGGGGTGGTCTCTGGATGGCCTTTCCTTCAATCACTGCTCCATCTTTTGTCCCTGTGTTTCCTTTAGACAGGATCGTATCACAGTTAAAATTTTTGAGATCGATGGGTAGGCCCATCCCTCAACTGGGGGAGACATACCTATCTACTGGAGTTGGTTTCTTCAGATTTTATTTCCCTTCTGTTGAGTATTTTGGCTAATATCATCCATGTTGGGTCCTGGGAGCCACTTGCTTCCCTGATGCCTGGGACTTTCTAGTGTTTTGTCCTCTTTAGTATCCTCTATCATCTTCATGAGATGAGATTTTATGTCAGAATCTTGCTTTTTGGGTGTGTTAGGGTATCCAGGGCTTGCTGTGGTGGGAGAACTTGGTTCTGATGATGCCATGTGACATTGGTTTCTATTGATTATTTTCCTGCTCTTGCCATCTGGTTATCTTTGGAGTTAACTGGCCTTTCTGTCTCTGACTAGTGCCTGTCCCCACTCCTGTGAGCCAGGTTATGATGAACCTCCTGAGCTCAGGCTGTCTCTGTGTGTAGTAGGAGGGTGTCTGGGACATCTGATCTGTGAGCTTAACTGGGTTGGAACTTCTGGGAGTCACGCTGTCTCTGGGTGTGAGTGGGGTGGGTTGAGAGATAGAACTCCAGATCTGATCAAGGGTGCAGTTGGGGACCAGAAGGAAGTTGCATCTCAGGTGGGGGGGAGCAGAGGGTGGGTGGTCTTGAAAAAGTATAACAGAAAAACAAACAAAAACTAGGCCTTTAGGTCCAGGCTTGGGAATGTGACCTTTGTGATTCAATGCTCCAAGGCATGCTAATCATAAAGCGGATAGTGACCTTCCTTCACCCACCTGCTTCCTGGATTCAGGGAGTGTTTGTTCAAAAGGGACCATCCTGACCTTTGCTGGAACCCGCTATGCAAATGTGCTATTGTTAGAAGCTCATAGAAACTGTCTTGAGAAACAATCAGGTATTTTTCTTTGTGACTTGTGACTTCCTTGTGACTCTTAACTGGTATTTTTGGTATTTTCCAACAACACCCTCTCCAACCCCTTGAGTTGTGTTTTATTCCTTTAAATACTCCCTTACCCAGCTACTCGGGGTGCCACGGTCTCTACCCCTGCATGGTGTATGACTGTGGGCCCTAGAACGAGCCTAGAATAAAAGTCCTCTTGAGGTTTGCATCAAGACCATTTCTCCTGAGTGATTTGAGGTGTTGCTTCTCCTGAGTCAGAATGTGGGGGAGTCTTCACGTTGTGGGTCTTTCATTCTCTGTTAGGCCAGGTATTGGGGTGTGGGGGTTGGTCTTACCTGTTATCATGGTGGTGTCAGAATTTCTGAGGGTCAAGTTGTCTGGGCAGCACACATGGGGTGCAGGCTGAAGCACACAATCTGCTCCCCCATTTTCCCTCTTAAGTGAGCATGCAGAAAGGTAATCTCCAATCACAGCATAAAGCTGACATGTTTAACCACCAGGTTTCTCTCATTAATCCAAGTAACAAGAGGTAAAAGATATTCAAGTACATAGGGTCTCTTAATTTTTTTAAGGAGGCAGAGAGGTAAAGAATCATTCTGCCATTTAAAATGAGATAAAATTAACATGTCATGTTACTTTTGAAAGAAGGTCATTCATTTCTCTCTTCCAATTCCAAACTAACAGAATGAAGTGGAGGGCAGGGAGACAAAATGATGATAATGATAGGAGTTTTCAAGCTATTATGGAATTAAAACTATGAGTTAATATAATGTTCTCATATTCTGAGTTGTCTTTAAAGTGAAGATCAAGACTTACCCAGAGGTCATGTTGAGAGCATGTTCAGGTCTTGATCTTGTCAGGTGAAGTTTTCACATACATTCAAAGGGATCAGGCTTAGGAAATCTTGCATATCAACTAACTATTTGGTGATAAAGTTGGTGAAATGCATAACTAGGGGAATTGTTTTGCTTTTGACTATTTTTTTTTTATTACAGATACTTGGATTATCTTGGTTTCTGATTAATCACACAAGTATATAGAGAATTTGTATCTGTAGCACTTTAGAATTCATTTAAGCTTCTAGAATGTTAACTGGGATGATCAAAGCATTTGAATATTCATGTAAATTAGGAAGGTCCATTTATATCCATGAATAATAGAAAGAAGCTTAAAGAGACTGAAGTAGAGGGTTATTAGTCTTTAGAAATTACTTTAGAAACCTTTACTATGCAGTATTATTCTAGTAGCTTCTAGAAATCCAAATTTTACTAACTGAAAGCTAAAGTCAAACCTATGTTAAGACAGTGTCTGTCTCTCTAGGGTATCTTTTAAATACTGCAGGAAAAGGAAAGGGCAGAAACTAAAGTATTGCCTAGGTGATTGTGGGGCCGTGAAAGTCAGCCTATTTTCGTCGAATGAGGCTTGCTCTGGTGACCAAGTAGAAAACTCTGCAAGGGACTGAACAGTGAGCCATGTTCCCAGAGACAAATGCCTGACACCACAGAACCCCCAACTCCATAATTCTGTGACTCTCAGTGACACAGATAAAGCCTCAAGCTCCTGGCATTCTGGCTAGAATCCTCCCCACAGTTACCTGACAACAGCATGGTAGCCCAGCCCATTATAAAAGGAGCTGCTTGGTATCTCCTCTCCCTCATTAAGCTCTCACTTTTCTTACTCTCATCTCTAGCCTTCCTTCTCTCTCTCCCTTTCCTGCTCTCTCCACATGGCCATGACTGTCCTCTCTCCCTCTTTCTACCTTCTCTCTTTCTCCCTGCCTTTCTACAATAAAGCTCTAAAACTATAGACTGTCTCTGCTCATCAAGGCCTGCAGTGCTTAAAAGATGGGATAGGCTTTCCTCTAAAGAGCCACGTCTAACCTCCTGCTGGAAGGCCTTCCTGTGTTCCAGCTACAGACTGGACCAAGGACTCTCACCCACGTAAGAACCACCCAGTGCCCCCTCTCTCCCTGCCCTCTCCTCCCTTCGGCCCCAGGGCTGAAGGAGTGGCCCCCAGGGCCCCCATTTTGTTCTCAGCTCTTCTGCTGTGTCCAGCGATGTCTGGGATGCCTGAGACTGAGAACCTGATATCTCTGGCCTCTGTGAGGTCCAAAGACCTAAGACTGCCCCTTGTCCACTCCCTACAGGCTGGGTCAGTGGCTTTCCACAGCCAGACGCCCAACCCAGGCCAAGTGGAAAGTGTGCAGCAGTCCTCCCTAGTCTGCCTGCACAGAGCGGGTTTTCTCCCTCTCCCTGTGTTCCCCCATGACAGTGTCCCGCAGGTGATGTGTCTAGACTGCCATATCCAGGGATCCATTCCATAATCAGCCTCCAAACGCTGACACCATTGCATACACTAGGAAGATTTTGCTGATAGGACCCTGAGATAGCTGTCTCTAGTGAGACTACACCAGGGCCTAGCAAACACAGAAGTGGATGCTCACAGTCAGCTATTGGATGGATCACAGGGCCCCCAATGGAGGAGCTAGAGAAAGCACCCAAGGAGCTAAAGGGATCTGCAACCCTATAGGTAGAACAACATTATGAACTAACCAGTACCCTGGAGCTCTTGACTCTAGCTGCATATGTATCAAAAGATGGCCTAGTTGGCCATCACTGGAAAGAGAGGCCCATTGGACTTGCAAACTTTATATGCCCCAGTACAGGGGATCCAACACCCATTCATGATAAAAGTCTTGGAAAGATCAGGAATTCAAGGCCCATACCTAAACATGATAAAAGCAATCTACAGCAAACCAGTAGCCAACATCAAAGTAAATGGTGAGAAGCTTGAAGCAATCCCTCTAAAATCAGGGACTAGACAAGGCTGCCCACTTTCTCCATACCTATTCAACATTGTACTTGAAGTCCTAGCCAGAGCAATTCGACAACAAAAGGAGATCAAAGGGATACAAATTGGAAAAGATGAAGTCAAAATATCACTTTTTGCAGATGATATGATAGTATATATAAGTGACCCTAAAAATTCCACCAGAGAACTCCTAAACCTGATAAACAGCTTCGGTGAAGTAGCTGGATATAAAATTAACTCAAACAAATCAATGGCCTTTCTCTACACAAAGAGTAAACAGGCTGAGAAAGAAATTAGAGAAACAACACCCTTCTCAATAGTCACAAATATGGAATCTTCTGCACCTGAGATTCTCTCTTCCATCTCTTGTATTCTGTTGCTGATGCTCGCATCTATGGTTCCAGATTTCTTTCCTAGGGTTTCTATCTCCAGTGTTGCCTCATTTTGGGTTTTCTTTATTGTGTCTACTTCCCTTTTTAGGTCTAGTATGGTTTTGTTCATTTCCATCATCTGTTTGGATGTGTTTTCCTGTTTTTCTTTAAGGACTTCTACCTGTTTGATTGTGTTATCCTGTTTTTCTTTAAGGACTTGTAACTCTTTAGCCATGTTCTTCTGTAATTCTTTAAGTGAGTTATTAAAGTCCTTCTTGATGTCCTCTACCATCATCATGAGATATGCTTTTAAATCCAGGTCTAGCTTTTCAGGTGTGTTGGGGTGCCCTGGACTGGGCAAAGTGGGAGTGCTGGGTTCTGATGATGGTGGGTGGTCTTGGTTTCTGTTAGTAAGATTCTTACGTTTACCTCTCGCCATCTGGTAATCTCTGGAGTTGTTATAGTTGTCTCTGTTTAGAGATTGTTCTTCTGGTGATTCTGATTACCGTCTATCAGCAGACCTGGGAGACAGGCTCTCTCCTCTGAGTTTCAGTGGTTAGAGCACTCTCTGCTGACAAGCTCTCCTCTTAAGGGGAAGGTGTACAGATATCTGGTGTTTGGACCTCCTCCTGGCCGAAGAAGAAGGCCCAAAACAGGACCTTTCCCAGATGCTGTGTTGCTTTCGCAGGTCACAGAAGCTGTCAGCTTCTGTGGTGCACACTCTCACCTGTGCAGACTAAGTTCCTAAGTTCAGTGGAGTCCTGGATCCAAGATGGTGCTCCCTGCTCCTGAGGCAGAGGGCTCCCGTGCAGGGTGGACCACTGTCCTCAGGCTGGGAGGGTGCCAGATGTCTGTGGCCCCAAAAGGGTGCAGCCTCAGTGGCTCTGTGGCTCCCACCTGTCCCAGAAGCTGTCTGCCTCTGTGGTGCACACTCTCACCTGAAGTTCCTAGGTTCGGCAGAGTCCCAGAGCCAAGATGGTGCTCCCGTGCAGGGCGGACCACTGTCCTCCGGCTGGGAGGGTGCCAGATGTCTGCGGCCCCAAAAGGGTGCTGCCTCAGCGGCTCTGTGGCTCCTGCCTGTCCCAGAAGCTGTCTGCCTCTGTGGTGCTCACTCTCACCTGTGCAGACTAAGTTCCTAAGTTCGGTGGAGTCCCGGAACCAAGATGGTGCTCCCGTGCAGGGCAGACCCGTGTCTCCAGTTTTTGTGAGTTATCAGCCATGCAGAGGTTGTCTTTGGTGGCATAGCTGCCATTAAGTTATTTCTGCTTTTGTAAATAATTCTTCACCCATATTACTGAATTCAACTCCAATCGGCTCACTAAGTTAGACTTTGGTTGCATCTGTACTTTAGTTGGTCATGTGGTTTGTATTTGAGATTAGTAGATATGTATGTTTGCATCTCCCCAGGAAAACCGTCACATCACACCCTGATGGAAATTCATTTAGGTTGAAGATGGTAATAGGTAGAGGGATAACAGAAAACATTGAATTGCCAATCCATACCCATCTACATGACAATTCTTATACTATATCAGACTTTATTTAGTAATTTAAAGCAGACATGCATGAAGCTTAAAGAGCATAGGTGTATATCTGGGAAGCCAAAACATCACTGTACTATGTAAATGATTGCTCACTCATAACCCATAAGGTTTTAAAGTTATGTATTTGGGTTATGACCTGCATCGATAGAAAGCATTTAGTTTATGAATCATCTCTACTTTATATCCAGGCTGGAGTGATAAAAACCTGCCTCATAGAGCCCTATAGGACAATTCTTTTTTTATTTTTCTGTCTTTCTCACTACAAGCACTACAAGCAATCTTCGGTCAAAGCCATTCTTATTCAAAGGATGCGAACTCCTTTCTTAGAAATACAATTAGTCTGTTCACTGAGAGGTGTAAGTTATAATCCTTTCTGATAAACTAGACGGGGCCACCTGTCTTTCTCTCCTTTTCTTCATAGACATTGTACTTTCACGTCTGCCTCTCAGACACAGCATGAGACATAGAGACAATAAGTTAATCACATTGACTGATATGGAAGCTCTGTCACATTTTCTTCAGCAGAGAAACTATTATAAAATGGCCACTGTGGACTCAACATGATATTTTTCAGTGACACTTATAAGAAATGAAATGGATGCTACCCAGGGAGTCCATATTTCTTGGTATATCTTGACTTATTGCTTGCAGTTTGCAACTTTTCTTCCCATTATAAAAAAATAAGATATTTTACTAGAAAATCAGTTAGTTTTTTTTCTTGTTTTCTCTTCCTTTGAAAGTTACTCACTTAATTTATTTAAAAATGAAATTATTCTAGAAGCACAGTGGCTAAGCCAGGAGGCTCAGACTTATACTCTCACACTAGAGATATTAAAACACAAGATGAGCAAACCAAATAATCATAAATTCTGTTCATACCTATAGGAAAAATGTATCCTAGCATAGAACCCAGTGATACTATCCTCTTAAAAAATGGTGACATACTTCCTTAGGCATTATCTCATCTTATCCTATAGTCATCACCTATGATTATTCCATTTTACAAGTGAAGAATCATATGCTAATTCACTACCTGATATTATTTGGTTATTATTTCAAGGTAGGATTCAAACCCATCTGCATATCTGAACTCAGGGCTCTTTCCATTTTTTTAGGAAATATTTACTTACCTCTTTGTTAGTGGGATCTTATGACTTAGGGATTTCTGAACACAGTGGCCTTCATCGTTCTTCCTAGCATCACATGGGTGTAACCATCCATGTCTGAATACACACTTATGATGTTTACATGAGTTCCTTCATTGGTGTGTTTATGCTATGATACATATGTGTGCAGGTGTCTTTAAGAGCAGGTGTGCCATTGCACACTTGCAGAGGGCAGACCCCTTGGGTCTCTGTCTTCAACTTATACTTTATTTGAGACAGAGTTCCTCCATGTTGTTAGTCATATGTCAGGCTAGCTGGCCAGAAGCTTACAGAGTTTCAGCTATCTGCATTTAATTATAGAATCAATTAGTTTATAAGCATGTGCTATATGCTAGGTTTACTGAGTTCAGGGTCCAAACATAGCTCTCCATGGTGGTATAAATAGCATTTCACCCACAGAGCCATCTCCACTAACTAACCAACCAACCAACCAACCAACCAACATCTAACAAACTAAATACAAGTATGTATGCAATACATATAAAATATACAAATAATATAGGAAAATGTGTAACCATGCACATGAATGTGTATAGGGATATGTATGGAGGTGAGAGGACACCTACCAATAATGGGTTCTCTCCCTCTACCATGTAGTTCAGGGGATGGGACTCAGGTCATTAGGTTTCATTAAGAATGTCTTTACCTGCTAAGACATCCTGGTGGCTGAAGCCATGTTGCATCATGATTCTTGAGGCTTTAAAATGGGAAAATTTGTATAAATTTTCAGTTAAAATTGTTGTGAAATTTGGTTTTAGTTAGTAGTGTTTGAAAATGTTTCTATATAATATACCATGTTTTTTTAAATTTTCCAAATTCCTACACCACACACACACACACACATACACATACACACACACACACACATATATATATGTACACACACATACACATATACACCATACATACACATATACACCATACACACACACACACATATACACACACAAACACATATATATATATACATATATACATATATACATACATATATATATATATGTGTGTGTGTGTGTATATGTGTGTGTGTGTATGTATGGTGTATATGTGTATGTGTGTGTTTTATGAGACTCTTATATGTCTGTTAAGACACAGATAAGTTAATTTCTATTGTTTTGAATACTAATTTTAGAATAATTTGAGTTAATATAGATTAATATTTTATGTAAATTTCACATATCTTCACTTAAGTACTTACTGTACAACTATTTCACAATTTTATTATTCCCCCTATGCTATAGGACCCTTGCTATGAGAACCTTCACCTATTCCTTCAAATAGACTTAGATGATTAAGCTCACTTTCTAGAATTTTGAAAGAAGTACTATATTTGGACCTTGTATGCAAAGAAAGTCCTGTAACGATTTCCCATATTTTCCTAATTTCCAGTCATACTCATGTTTATTTTGAAACTTGTGCATTGGGGGCTTAGTAGTTATTTGTTGGTAAGTGATTTCCATTTTTAAAACAACACTGTGTTGCATAACTTATGCTTCTAGTGTCTACAGTTGTCACCTATGATGTGTGAATATTCCATGTCTGTATCTTTGGACTTTTCTTATTAATGATCTTCTGCTTAAATCATCTAAATAAACTTCTATTTGTGTTTCTCATTTCTAAATCTCCAAGGTGATGTTTGACAGTAATCAGTATTTGATTATTAAGTACTGCCAAGTTACTTTAGCCACTATTTCAGTCTCTTCTCAGAGCATTAAACTTTGATAATTCCCATTGTTTGGCTGGCCTTCACTACTACAGCATTATAAAAGGCCAATAAAGAATAACTACTGAAAAATTCTCTGTGTGTATATAAAACAAGTATGTATTTATTTTATAGCTTTGGGGATTGTCTATTGATCTCAGAGCCACAGCCTGCATACCTTCCTTGGAAAACCTGGCACAAGAGTACATTTTAGATTTAGAGTTTTCTACTTGGCAGACACTACAAATAATCTCTGCTCATAATATTTCAGAGACTAAATTTCATTTACCAAAATAGTCTCTGAATAATTCTACAGCATTCAGTCTATGCCACTGGGTACCACACTACTTGATATAATGTCAAACTGGGGTTTGAACCATAGCTGACTTATACATATTTAGTATATATTTATCCTTGATCTGTTCTAGAAAGCAATCTGAATAGAATGTTATTTCTGAAACATAATAGTTGAAGACATTTTTTACGTTGTTTTTTTTTATGTGAAAAATTAAAAATGTCATCAGTTCACAAGCCAACTTGAGAAATGTACTTGTTGAAAACAGGCTAGAGAGCAGTAGAATCCCTGACCAACACCGTGAACCAAGGATTGCTTATGATTGCATAGGCCTGTGATTGTTAAAGTACTTGTGCAATAGACCTGAGAGTATATAATAGAGTATACAGTAGATGACCAACTTAAGTTGTCAGTAACTAGTTGAGAATGCTCTTTTAATCTGATCTACTTACAAGTATAGAATTCACCAAAGAACTCAATGTGTACTACTCAATGTTCATTCATCAAATGATCATCATTTGAAACAATCAGAAAGATGAAAATGTGAATACATCATGAGATGATTTTTAATCATTGCATTCATCTATGACCTCTTTTTTATCACAATATCAACAATTTACTTGATTGGATTGTGGGATGCTGGAAAAGTGAATCATATATAATAATCTCATTATCATCTCAGTGGTTGTGCCAAGAAGGTTCTCCAAAGCACTTCTCAAATCCTATTTGGACCAACAAAGACCATGCTTCTGGTTGGTGGGCTGCTACTGGTTTGATTCACTACAAGTCACACGCATGAGAAGTGTGCTCAGCAGATCACTGAGATTCACAAAAACAAAACAACACAAAACAACACAAAACAAAAACTGCAATATATGTAGCCAGCAGCCAGCAGCAGCACCAACAAAGGTCATATACAATATGTAAATACATACCACAAAACCGATATTTCAAAGGTTGACAAACTCAGGCTTTTTTCACCCATCAAATTCAATATATTATTACGTTTTCAAGATTCTTGAAAGCTTTTTGTAAGGTAAGTGCTTTTACAACAGCAGGGTGCAAAAAAAAAATGGTTTCCTAGGATTTGTTGAATCCTAGAACATGAATTTTCTGGTACACAAATAAACAAACGTATTTATCATTGGAAAATGAGATTGATTTATTGTAACAATTTCTGTCTTACTTAGTGTCCTAGTCATCATCAGCGTGAAGTGGTCACAGTCCTGAGTACCTGAGGGAGTCTCAACTGCAGAACTGCCCAGATCACATTGACCTCGGACCATGTCTGATAGCAATTGCCTTCATTTTTCATTGAACTGAGAGGGCCAAGCACTGTGGGAATTGCCACTATTGGGCAGGTGGTTCTGAGTTGTAGAGAAATCGGGATTTAGGGGCTGAAGAGATGGCTCAGTGGTTAAGAGCACTGAGTGCCCTTCCAGAGGTCCTGAGTTTAATTCCCAACAACGACATGGTAGTTCACAACCATCTGTAGTAGAATCTGATGCTCTCTTCTGGTGGGACTGAAGGGAGCAACAGTTCTCATGTACATAAAATAAACTTTTAAAAAATTCAGATTTATAATCCAATGGAGCAGTACAGGAAACAACCTGTTTTCATGTTCTCTGCTCTGAGTTCTTGTTCTGACTTCTTTCTATTGGCTTGTGATATGAAAAAGTAAAATAAGATAAAACTTCTCCTCTTCACATTACCATTGGTCATGCTGTTTATCTCAACAATAGAAAAGGAAACACAGACAATTAAGACTGTGTGTTAGTCTGGTGATCATGATTCCAACCTTCTATTACTTTTGTACCAACCTTTATATGGAACAGTCAACATCTCCTTCTAAAGGCTTTCTCTCATGGTATGTTCAGACTACATTCATGTGTAATTACAGGTCAGACAATGAATTTTATTAATTCTTTTCATACAGCCTAACCTATCCTAATATTTTGATCTCTCATCAGAAGCAAGCTTTCTCCTCACTACTGATATTCCCTGCCCACTGTGTTGATCATGTTAATAAGTCTATTCACGTATTTAAAAATGAGGACAATCTTGGTTGTGAATTAGGCCTGTGTTGAGTCTGGAGGGATCTTTCTATTCTTTCCAAGTAATACAATCCAAGTTTCAGTGGATGTCAGGGGTCTTGGAAACATTAGTGGAGTCAATAAATTATACAAAGGTATCCTGTGCTTCTACTCTTTGCTACAGTCCTCTTCATATCCCCTTTTCTCCTGAGAATATGAAAATATAAAGATAAGCAGAGACTCTCAAAAGACTCTGCTTTTATCCTAATACCCTATCCTTAGGCTTTGGGGAAAGTACTTGTATTTTAGTGGAGCATTAATGAGAAATGACTCGCACTGCTGAGCAGTTCTGGCTCAAGCAGTCCATTTTATAATGTTGCTGCTGCTGGTGGGAGCTGCTATTTGATGATTGTTTGTTTGTTCTGGTTATTAATGCCAGGCTCTCAATATGCCAATTCTACAATTGTTATTTACTCTTAGCTTTGTTCCACTCTGCAAAAAATAAGCTAGACAGATTCAAAATTCTGTTAATACTTACACTTTGGACAACCCTTTGAAACAGAACATATATTGACCAGACTTCAAAGGTAATATTAGGAAAGCCTCTTTTTTTTTATGTCTGAGCATAGAAAGAAAAGTAAGAACAAGTAGTTATTGTATTTCATTAATAGATTTATGGTGAAATTAGATGAAGAGGAGTAGAAATTTGCTGAGTATTAGAATTAGTTTAATACATTAAACAGTTAATCCCATAAGGTGTTAAATACAATTTTCTTTATATTAAATACTAAAATCACTAACAGCTATTACTAAATATTCTGCTGCTCTATATTCCTAAAACAAACAAACAAACTTGTTATTAGTCAACAGTTATCAAGAAGTTAGATTAGTGTTCAGGGGTGTATAAACCAACCACAGGAGATGGTTTATGGTCAGGACATTTTTCTCCTGTGTATTCCTGTAGGTCTAGCCTTTTGAACAGTGGGAGAGATCAGCAAAGAAGAAAGAGAACATCTCAGCACAGCTAGTGTCTTCTCTATAAGAACCATTCAGTCATAATTTAGGAGTGGTGGGATCTAAGGTTACTCTTCCTAAATACCTCAGGACATTTACTTACACTAGATGGCAGAAATCTCCTCTTCACTTACATGAAGATTTTTTTTTTTTTTGCAATGTATGTGAAAGGGTTTATCTTTTTCTTTTGAGAGAAGGAAAAGTTTCTGATGTGGTAGGATTGCTGGGGACTCAGCAATAAAATAAATGAATGAATGAATAAATAAATACACAAATAAATAAAATCAGCAATTCTCTCTTTGCAAGGACTCTCTAGCTTTCAGGGCCTTGGGCAATGGGACACTGAAGGATTCAGCATGTGCTTATTCTGTGAATAAATGAAACAAACAAACATTCTATTTATTCATCTAGATTGCACACAGAGAGTGGCGATGAACATGCTAATGGGTGATATCTCCTATCCTTTGATGGGGTCTTTTAAAAGCATGGTTAGTTGTCATAGCTTTCTTTATATGTATCATAAAATACAAATAAAATGTCCATTTTAACAAATCCAAAAAAAGCAATGAAAACATTCATTCCGTGTTCAACCATGAGGCTCCTTAGTTTCAGGATTTGTTTTTTACCACCCTAAAAGGTCATTTTTCCCCATAAACTGGGCACTCTTATTTATAAGGGGTTATCCCAAGGAAAGATTTCATAGGATATGATACAACATCCATTGGTTGGTAAAAACCCAAATCTGAATTTACCTGATGTATCATATCATTTGCTGACAAAATACAAGTTAACTTTATTATGTGGTTGACTGTTGTTTAAGTCTATAGCATGGATTTTCTGCTACTGCTCTACAGTTTTGCAACACTGCCATCTCTAATTGTGCCAAGAGAACATAGCCTTTCTCTGTGGGGTAATTTTATGGTTACTATCTTTCCTTTTACTTTTTCTGAAACCTAGAGTAGAAAATCATGAAGGAGACTTCAACATTCCCTCTGAGTTCTCTGCCACCAGCTCACTGTATCACCACTTCTGAGCTCCATCCCATTGTTTAAGAGCTGCTTAACTAAAAGCGCCTCTTGAAACCTTTACATTTCTATTACACTGTTCTATTCCAATGTAGAAACTAGGTTCTACACTTTAAAGTTAAAGCTTTGAAGCTTAGTCTAACTATATGTGCATGGAAATATGATCATGGAACCCATTGTTTTGCAATCTACTTAACAAATCAACACAAATCCACAAAAACAAGTAGCATTTGTATCTTTGTTTTCTGACTACATCATTAGCAGATTGACCTGCTAAGCTACTTTGTTTTACAGGACACTGATCCTCTCATTTCGTTTATGCTGGTGCTAGAATGACATTTGCTATATATGGATAGTGTCATGATTTATCTAATGACACTTGCCAATTTCCCACAACCCTGATGAAAAATATCCAGTACCTATCTTCTTAATGTAACTTATGTGATATGGTAACACATGCTCTCATTTAGCCACTCTCATTAGCATGTATATAAGGGCTTTTGCCATGTTATATTCTCATCAGTAACTGAAGTGCCAAAGTGATTGTAAAAAATACATAAGGAAATATGTATTGTCTTTTTCATCGATATCGTCACTTGTAAAACTGGCAAATGACTGAAGAGAAATATTCAGAATCCTCCCCCTTCCCCGACAAAAGAAGGGCAAACATAGTTAAGTGCATAGCTACATAATGAAATGACTTATCATTAGAGAACACTGGAAATTGACAATAGAAGAAACAGAATATTTGGTTCAGACTTCTGGGACAAATATTATCCAGAGAATGACAATAATCCTAGCACCTGGTACACTGGCTTTACAACCCATGGAGAAGAAGTCCCCCCATTTCTGTAGGATTACAGGTGACAAAGAGTTCTGGCAAAGTCTAGCAGCACAGATGCTGGTACTGGAAACTTTCAGAATGCTCACAGGCTTGCAATGTATTTAGATGAGTAACCTGAAATTTACACAGTGGTCTGCCTTTGGAAAAGGATTTTATATTATCTCTGGGTAACCACTCAAAATACTGTAATCAGGAGTGATCATATGAAGGGGACTATTGTCTGACTTTCAGCCACTCTACTGGTGAGAAAATTCCTGCATATTTCCATCACCTGCATGCCAGGCACATCCTGCTATACTTTTTTAATGTGTAGTTGTCTGACAAAATTAAGTTGGTGGAAAGTAAGGACTCTGATAAATTCCTCCAGTGTCCTGAAATGTAGGGGACAAGTATTGCCACAGAGTGCAATGAAAAGAATTCTACAGAGTGCCATCCTCCAGAATGGATAGATTGTGGAGACCAGGCCAAGGCCAGTCATGTGTAGTTAGATTTCTGCACATGTCAGGACTGAAAGCTTTCACCTATGGAGATCCCTATGGAGCATCAGATTCACATGCTTACATTAATAGGATGGTGGGGTGGGGAGTCTATAACTCAACAGTTGCTTACCGGTGTAGGTAGAAGTAGCCTTGAATACCTAAAGACCTGGATGTTACCCCATTTGTAGGGAAAAATATGTAAGAATGTCCATTCAGGCCATGTTTTGTTCTTGCTCATTCACAACTGAGCATTACAAGTATAATAGGTGGGTAGTTGGAGAAGAGCCAGTTACCATCTAATCCCTAGGGACAGGTCCAAGGAGTCCCAAGAAAGGAATTATGCCATGCTTATACTATATCTTTTCATTCCTTGTCAGGTATTATAGCCAATGAAGGCAGGAGGAGGGAGGTCTTGGCCATTCTCTTTCCAGGCATAGATAGCTGGGCAAAGGGATGAAGTTCTCTTTTGGGGTAGCCACCCCGCAGTCACAGCAGACGGGAGCATTGTACCATCTGCTGTCAGAAAACCTTAATGTCACACTGGCCATTCCCACATCCTGCCTGTACATTGTGGTGCAGACAGGACGTATGCCTTACCGAGCAGATTCTGGGATTTCTGCTACTACTTTTCCTCATGAAGCACCTAGACTATGATACTGTCTAGTTAGAAAACAGATGCTTCAGACCCCTAATTACTATTGGTGAAGTGAGCAGCAGGCATTCATACAAGTGATGAAGCAAACAAACAGTGTCTGCGAGGACTCCTGTCTGCTGATCAGGGCCGTAAATCCCAGTGTAAGAAAAGCTATGCGGTGTGTATCTCACAACTCTGATGTTCCTATAACACCTGAGCTAAGTTCTAGAATAGTAGTCCCATTCTCACGTTGGAGTCTGACTTGATCCCCTTGAACTTGAGCTTAGTACAAGGAGATAAGACTGGATCAATTTGTATTCTACATGCTGGTCACCAGTTGAACCAGGGCCATTTATTGAAACTGCTGTCTTTTTTTCCACTGGATTGTTTTATCTCCTTTGTCAAAGATCATAAGTTTGTGGGATCATTTCTGGGTCTTCAATCCTGTTCCATTGATCTATCTGCCTGTCTCTGTACCAATACCATGAAGTTTTTTTGTTTTTTGTTTTGTTTTTTTTTTTTGTTTGTTTGTTTGTTTTTTTTTATCACTATTGCTCTGTAATACAGCTTGAGGTCAGGAATGGTGTTCTCCCCAGAAGTTCTTTTATGTTGAGAATAGTTTTAGCTGTCCTGGATTTTTTTAAAATTACAAATGATTTTGCAAATTGCTCTTTCAAACTCTAAAAATTGTGTTGGAATTTTATTGGGGATTGCATTGAATTTCTAGATTGCCTTTGGCAAGGTGTCTATTTTTACTACATTAATCCTGCCAATCCATAAGAATGGGAGCTCCTTCCGTCTTCTGAGATATTCTTCAACTTCTTTCTTCAGAGATTTGAAGTTCTTGTCATACAGATGTTTCACCTGCTTAGGTAGAGTCACACCAAGGTATTTTACATTATTTGTGAATATTGTGAAGGATGTCGTTTCGCTAATTTCTTTCTCAGCCTGTTTATTGTTTGGATAGAGAAAGGCTACTGATTCTTTTGAGTTAATTTTATACCCAGCCACTTTGCTTAATGTGTTTATTAGCAGTATCAGTTCTTTGGTGGAATTTTTGGGGTTAAATCCATTTGGTTCATAATTTCTATCAGTCTCACTGTGTCTCTGTTTAATTTCTTTTTCCATGATCTGTCCATTGATGAGAGTAGGGTGTTGAAGTCTATCACTACTGTTGTGTAAGATGCAATGTGTGCTTTGGGCCTTACAAAAGTTTCTTTTATGAATCTGGGTACCCTTACATTTGGAGCATAGATATTGAGATTTGAGGGTTCTTTCTGGTAGATTTTTTCTTTGATGAGTATGAAGTGTCCTTCTTTATATTTTTTGATGACTTTTGGTTGAAAGTCGATTTTATCCAATATTGGAATGCCTACTCCAACTTCTTACTTGTGCCATATGCTTGGAAAATTGTTTTCCAGCCCTTTACTCTGAGGTAGCGTCTGTCTTTGACACTGACGTATATTTCCTCTAAGCAGCAAAATGCTGGGTCCTATTTATTTATCCAGTCTGTTCATATATTTTTTTATTGGAGAATTAAGTGCATTTATGTTAAAAGAATAGTGATTGTTGCTTCCTGCTATTTTTTATGTTATTTTTATGTTTGTGTGGCCATTTATTTTGGGTTTGTTGAGAGGAATTTCTTTTCTGGTGCAGTCTATTTGGTGTTCTGTAGGCTTCTTGTATGTTCGTGGGCATCTCTTTCTTTAGGTTAGGGAAGTTTTGTTCTATAATTTTTGTTAAAGACATTTACTGTCCCTTTAAGTTGGAAATCTTTGCTCTCTTCTATACCTATTATTCTTGTTTGGTCTTCTCATTGTGTCCTGGATTTCCTGGATGTTTTTGGTTAGGAACTTTTTGCATTTTGTATTTTTTGACTGTTGTGTCAATGTGTTCTCTGGTACCTTCTGCACCTTAGATTCTCTCTTCTATCTCTTGTATGCTGTTGGTGAGGCTTGCATCTATGACTCCTGATTGCTTTTCTTGGTTTTCTTTCTCCAAATCTGTCTCCCTTTGTGATTTATTTATTTTTCCTATTTCCATTTGTAGGTCCTGGATGGTTTTGTTCAATTTCTTCACCTGTTTGGTTGTGTTTTCCTGTACTTCTTTAGGGGATTTATGTATTTCCTCTTTAAGGACTTCCACCTGTTTACATGTGTTTTCTGGTATATCTTTAAGGGAATTATTCTTCTTAAAGTCCTTTATCATCATCATGATATGTGATTTTAAATCATAATCTGTGTTTCTAGTGTTGTAGGATGTCCAAGTCTTGCTGTGGTTGGAGAACTAGGTTCTGATGATGCCAAGTAGCCTTGGTTTCTGTTGGTAAGGCTCTTGTGCTTGCCTCTCGCCATCTTGTTATCTCTAGAGTTAGTTGGTTTTGCTGTCTCTGTCAAGACCTTGTCTCTCCTGTGGTCCTGTGAGCCTGTGATTAGGTGTATCAGCACTCCTGGGGAGACCTGCTCTCTCTTGGTTGGGGATTTGGGTGCAGACGTCTGTGGAACAGCCTAAGCTCCCAGGTGCAGGTGGATCCTGCCCTAGCTGGTCCCCTCTTTCTTTACCCTGTGTGCTCCTTGCTTGTCCTGCTTTGGAAAGTTACTGTAGTGAAAGTAGTTATCTCACCTCTGAGCTTAAGAGCAAGAACACCCCTGTGAGATGAGCTCTCTCCTGGTAGGGTTTGTGTGCAGAGGGTGATGGAACAATCTTAGCTTTCCTGTGCAGATGCAGACCAGAAGGATCTTGTCTCCAACTACTCCATTGTTCCTGTGCCATGTGTGTTCCTGGCTTGTACCCACTCTTGGAGATTTTCCCTTCTTTTCTTTTCCTTGCTGAACCTTGTGATTGTTGTTTTATTTTAATTTATGGTATTTTGTTATAGAAAACAAAAAACAAAATATAAAAACCAGATGCCAAACACTGCTTGCAAGCATACAGGGAATTCACATTATCTCCTGGTTGGAATCTAACTTAATTCAGTCTGTGTCAAAATTAACATGGAGGATTTTCAAAAGGATTCTTAAAATCTTCTCATGTTTCATCTGGAAATATCCCCAAAGGACTGAAGAGGCATATCATAGGCATTCTTTCACATCCAATCTTCCTAAAACAATACTTATAATATCTAAGCTATGGAAGCAGCATATGAATTTTTAAACCAATTAATTAAGGAAATATACCATGTATACTCAATTAACTTTTACTTGTTTACATAGTATAACAAAATTATATGATTGAAGGAAAATTAGTTGAATTTTAAACTATATTGACCTAAGTGAGATATATACATAAAGATTAGTAAGTAACAAATGCTTTCTTCTGTATGTTGGTCTTAGACACCATATGCATTTATGTGTGTTTGATTGTAAGTGTGTGTGTGTGAAATGAAAGTAGTGGACACTCTTTGAAAAGAGAAAGATAGGAAGGTGAAGTATGGGAGAAATGAGTGTGGTCTAAGATGTACATGAAACTTAATCATACTGTACAACTAAATATGACACCAATAAAAATAACAAATGCTGGATTATAAGAGTAAGGATGGAAATTATTTCAACCCCTAAGCAGAACACTAAAGAAGTCCTTAAAATGCTAAATAGAAATCATAAAATATCTAATTATCCCACTCTTGCATATCTACCTAAATAAAATCAACATACAAAGAAGATTCCTGTCCTCACATGCTTATTCACTATAGTGAAGACATGAAATCTGCCAAGAAACCTGTTGATACATTCATGAATAAAGAAAATGGGGCAAGAATCCAAGGAATACTATTCAGGAATAAAACAATATACCCCTTTCCCTTTGCAGGAACTAGCTGATATGTTTAATGAATTAGAGCAGAGTCAAATACCAGATATTTTATCTAATATGTGGAAGCTCAAAGTAAAACTTTACCTGAGTAGATGTTGATTATTGTGGGATGGGAAGGGTAAAGGAGGAGTGGAAAGAAGAGTAAGAAGAGTGTGAGAGAAAAGTGAATGCATGTGATGAGCACATGCTGAGTGCATTGAGAAAATACCAAACAGAAACACATTGTTATGTACAAGTAATTTGTTGACAATAATTATAATTGGGTACTTTGGTTACCAAAATTAATGCCAAAGCAGAATACAATCCTAAACTAATAAACTGTGGATATATGTATAAGCACATAGGCACATATGTATGTATGTGTGTGAATATATATCATACATATGATATATATACACATATATATGTGTGTGTATATATACATATATATATATCATAATGTATATGTATATAATCTCAGAGGGTGTTATTTAAAGCCTAACAACCAAGACCTTTTTGTTTCACATTTAAGGATTCTTGATATCTCTATCACAAAGGAACACATTACACTAAAAAAAAATTAAATAGCAAAAGTCCATAAATAACAAAAATTATGCTCCCTGTGTCCTATGAATGATGGATATTACAGCTGAGTCAGTTCCCTTGGATCAGTATTGTCTTGAGTATTCTATGGTGAACTTTTGTGAAAGGAGTTTATTTGGAAGTAAGTATCATAGGTACAGAAGAGAGATATGTCAAATATTTATCACATATGTATAGTGTATATATACACATACACATATATACATATATATATATATATATATATATATATGATAAACATGTATCATAAACATTCTAGGCATATATATATATATATATATATATATCCTATGAATTCATTGAAATCAGTTTCTCTTATCTGTTATTTTCCATATCTTGTGAGTGTGGGAGGGTTAATAGCTTAATAAATGCTATGAATGTATCTGTGAATACATGATTAAATAAATGGATAAAACCCACAGTACTCAATCCAGAGAGCTTTCCTAGATTGTATGTGAAGTTAAACAAGAAAATGACATTCAATTTTTATGACACAGGAGAGCTTGAACTTTGGTACCTATCAGA
The DNA here is from genome assembly GCF_978045245.1 of Mus caroli. Taxonomy (NCBI): domain Eukaryota; kingdom Metazoa; phylum Chordata; class Mammalia; order Rodentia; family Muridae; genus Mus; species Mus caroli. Next base: position 31,235,005 of record NW_028227267.1, on the reverse strand, counting down.
ATTATAACATAGTACAGCAGACATTGGTGCCATTGTACCTTGGACCATATTCTAAACTGAAGTCCCAGAGGGTTTGATTCAAAAACTAGGGGTGAGTTCTGAATTTCTGTTTCAGAAGATGAAGCTGCTACTGACAGATGCTCAGAAAACATGGTGTAAGACTAGCTGGTGGCAATTGAGTAGGGTACAAGAACAGATGATCTAAGAGGACAAATTATTTTATGAAAACACAATTTCACTACTTTCATTTTTTGACCTTGCTGTAAATCTGTCCTAAGGCAAAGACTATAGAAGCTCCTTTTAGTTCAAATGTGCTTCACAACTGTGTACCTTAGAGAAAGAGGTGAATATTCTTCTTCCTAACATTAAAACAAACTCCTAGATCTGGACTTTTTCCTATGCTCAGATAACATACCACAACAGACAACTGACAACAGTGTTAGACAAAGAAAACAGATATAGAACTTCACTAGGAAATGTCAGTGGACAAAACAATGGCATAACCTTTGTATTTCATTTGAAATAGAGTTCAAGCCACTGGGTGAGTCTACAGCTTAACCACATGTGTTCCTGAAGAGATTAAGAGATTGAAGGTTTCTTTCTCCCAAACTAGATTTTCTTACTATTCCCTAATTATGTCCCATTCTTCTCTAACTTGAGTTTGAAAGAATTTCCAGATCCTACCATGGAAATCCATTATATAATAAGATCTAGTCAGAAAGATATTCATTAGTAACATTTAAAATTATCTTAGCTAAATGAAATGAAAAGTATTAAACATTCATTTGACTTTACCAAAGCAGGAAGGCACAGATGACTGCTGTCCAAGTAGTGAGCAGAAATTGAATTTAAGTGCTTTGCTTCCTTATACAAAAATTAATAAGTAAGAGCACAGTAGGAATTTCTATTTTATAGTCCAATGTTTGCTTTTAATGAAATAATTAAGAACACTCATGTAGTTATGGGGCTGCACTTGCTACTTGCCTCAAGATGGATGTAAAGTCCTTCCCTCTATATAATTATGCCTGACATGTTAGAATTGAGTAACAGCCCCAAGACTGCAGAATTCTAACTGGTAAAAATGGCATGATAATGTTCACACCTGTTGTCTTCTGTTGTGTGCTGACAGGACTGGACGAGAAAGCATGGATAGGTGCTTTCTTTAACCTCCTTATTCTCACAACACCCCAAGGAGCCAAGACACTGCTGATGTTTACCTTTATGAAAAATTATATATCAGGCAATCTTTGACATATGGGGGCCCATGAGTAGAGAACTGTATAGCTTCTAATAAGGAGGGTAGTGGCATTGTTAGCCTTTCCATCAGGGAGTATGAGTGTTCCTGAGTCTATATATGTAGCATATGTGCAACATTGACCAGCCATATTGCCCAGCATTAAGCAAGACTTCATGTCTCATTTAGTTTCATCATGAGACCACATGTTTTTGCTCCAGATTTCAAAGATCCTTAGAGAAATGGTTGTGAAAGAAAATCACTTACCTGAAGTGAATACTTCTTTATCCAAGGAGAACTTACATACTTAGAAATTCATTTCATTCTTCAAGTAATTATTCACAGTGATCCTTACTACTCTTTTTTTTCCCATGAAAAATTTGGGGCACAGAGAACTGATTTAGTTGTTCAACAGTACAAGTGGGAACAATTGGTTAAGTTATGCAATCTGTATTGAATTCTATGAATGCAACTTTTTAATCCCATGAACATTTGGTAAGTAGTTATTGAGGAAAGGTCAACTGAACTTCTAGATACTCCTAAATTAATAATGATGAGCGCTCATAAGTGTATATCGTAAATGTAGACATAGTGAGATTTTACTTACTGTAAGGATGCTCTATGTTATTTAAAGTTATACTTTCCAGAATCTCTCTCATTGCAGGACATATTTTCCATCCATCTGTGGTGATAGAATACAAAGGAGAAAAATTAGGACATATCCATAAGCCAGACATTACCCCAGCTAGTCATGTTCCAAAGTGAGCTCTCAGCAACTTAGCCATACCTAACTACAAGTACATGAGAAGCATAAATGTACTCAGGAAAGAAAAATGAAAGCCAGCTTTCTCCATTACAGTGACCTCTTGTAAAAATCCATGCCAAGAGCATAAAATGAAAATTTAAAAGTTGAGCTTCACATGTGTGTGCACACATGCACACACACACCAAAACAAAAAACAAAACAAACAAAAAAAACCACCCAAGGAGGCAGAAACAGAACCATATTGTAAATATAAGTCATAGAGAGGTATTATTACAAATTTCTTTTTTTCCTTTTAATTAGATATTTTCTTTATTACATCTGAAATGTTGTCCTCTTTTCTGGTTCCCCACCTCCACCCCGAAAGCCCTCTGTCCCATCCCTCCTCCCCAAGAAAGCTTCTATGAAGGTGTTATCCAACCCACCCATCCATTCTCACCTCCCTGCCCTGGCATTCCCCTACACTGAGCATTAAGCCTTCACAGGACCAAGGGCCTCCTCTCCTCCCATTAATGCCCGACAAGGCCATGCTCTGCTACAGATGGATCCATGGGTCCCTCTATGTGTACTCTTTGGTTGGTGGTTTAGTCCCTGGGAATTTACAAAATCACACAGGATCATGTTATTCTAAGTTTGATTCTAAGTTTACTTTAAACTTCCATGTAATATGTTAATGTGTAGAATTAGGTAATTTGTACTCAGAAAGTGCAAATTTCTCCTTTGTATGACCATTTCGGTCTGTTCAAACAATTTCCCTATTATTATTTTAAATACTCATAAAATAAAATCATGCATTTGTGAGGATTATTGATTTCTTCATTAAGGGACATGTTTCATACTATAATAATAATGAGACTTAAATGCTGCACTGTTACACAAATGAACTCCACAATATGCAACATTTTTCCTGTGTGCAGTGGCCTTTCTCTTTAAATAGCTCTTCGTTTGTTATAAAGAAGTATTATGATTTCTGCCTTAAAAAAGATTTATAATTGATGAGTCATTTAGAAATTCATTTAAGAGCTTGAAGTGAAATATTTTATAGATAGTTAAAGTAGGACAGTATTGATTGGCTAATCAAATTCCCAATTACTGACTGATAAGGTGTCATTTCTGTAGTAATAGATATTCTCCACATGCAATTGTTCTGTCTCTCAGCATCCATCTCATACTCTCTTATTAATTAAGTTTTTCTTGGATCTCTACCATTCATTTCTCTCCATGTCCCATGTTACAGACCAAGTTACTTATAGAAGCAGAAATGATTTAAAGACAACATTGTCACTGAAATTCAACCCAGAATGGATAACAACTCATGAAATCTGGAGCGTGGGTGAACATTGAACAATTTGTAAGCAGTTCAACAAGTTAGAAAATATCTTTTGGGGTAGCTCAATTTATTGCTGATTCTTCCAGATTGTTCATCTGGTCTTAGCCTCTTCTAGACAGTTCAGTTGTACTAACATGCCTTGAGCATTCCTTAAAGCTTATATATGCTTAGACAAGGAGTGGCCTAATGAATGTAATTTGCTTTAGGGACTTCCTGAAACTTTAAAGTTGCCTATTTCCTGATCTTAACAAATTCTTCCTTGAGGAAGGAATGTTTCACCTTGAATGAATATCCTTTGTCATAAAGAGCTTTACTCCAAGACAGATGGTTTTATCCCAGAAGAAAGTGCTAAACAACAGAAATACAGATGTAAATGTAGCTTGATGATACAAGGCTTCTAACGCTGTATTCAGAGTCTCACTTCCCATTCATTGGTACAAAAGAGCAGCAAATTTCTGGTGAAGATAGATTGGCTGAGAGCATTTTCTCAAAGCTTCATAATGTGTCAGTCATTACTATTCTTGCTTTGGTCATGCCATGAGTCTTTGATTAATGAATATAACTTTTGTAATCCATTTATCAAGTGGTGAATACTCAAGCAAAGTATGCAGAATTAATATGCTTGAAACATGAATCTAGGCAAAGAAGCATTATTAAACATCATATCATTGAAAAATGAATAGGCTCATTTAAATCCAAATTAAGGCTATCAATAGGAGGGCATCCTTTTCAAGGGCAAAAGATTCACAGTAGTCAGTCTTAAAACAATTAGGATTGGGTATTTGGAAGTACAGTATTTACAAGGGAAATGAGTTAAGGCCTGAGAATTATTTTTTAAAGTGTATAATATTTATGGCTTTAATATATTCAACTATCTAGAAAAAAATGAGCTACCTGTTCTTTTATCCCTTTTTTATGCATGTATTTTCACTCCTAGTGAAAAATTTTTTAATAGCCTTGGACTTTAGTAAAGAGAATTCTAATACTATGTCTCTTGTCAAAAATGTGTTAACTAGATGGCCATTAAAAATAGTAGTTATATACCAATGTTTATTGACGACATTGAACCATTAGAAACTAACAACACAAAAGCCTTGCTTCACAAGCTTTATTGAACATAAAACTGAATCATTCAGTAGGGATCATTTGGTTGCCAGAGTAGGAAATATGTCTGAATCTTTTAAACTTGTATTAGAAGTTAAGTGGTGGAGTGATTGCTTAATAGTTCAATGTGCTCTTACTACCCTACAGGAAGCTATGAGTCATGCTTCCAGAACACATGTCGGGGTGTTTAGGACTGTAATTCCAGATCCAGGGGGTAAGATGCCCTCTTCTGGCCCCCATAGACACCTGCACTCACAGGAACATAGCCATACATAAAGCAACAGACAGATATAGCAATAGGCAGATAGGCAGGCAGACAAAGAGACAATGTGTGTGTGTGTGTGTGTGTGTGTGTGTGTGTGTGTGTGTGTGTGTATTTGTGTGTGAGAGAGGGCAGGGGTTAGGGAGGGAGAGAGAGGCTAATAATTTTTTAAAGGTGAAGGTATAGTTTTACTTATAAAGCTTTACCTATTCCAAATTATAAGAGGCACACCATGTATTTGTTCAGTGACTATATATGTGTATATAAATTATTTATGATATGACAAGATAAAGATATTTAGATAAAGATATTTACACATACTAGCATATTTAACTAAAATTATTTATCAACAGTTTTCAAATATGTAGTCCATAATTCACGATATATGTATTATTTAAGGAAGACAGATAATCTCTTCCATTCTCTTCTGTTATGGGTGCCCTTGATCCTTTACTTTTTTCCATGTATTATTCCAAGGCTAGAAATTGGACTTGCAAAATAGGATTGTAGGTGAAAAGCACCATTGTTAGAAATGAGACATCTGTGTGTTTCATTTCCTAAGTTAATGTTCAAACATGTCTTTATTTAAAGCTTATGAAATAACTGCATCTCCTGTGTGTGTTTCTGTGTATATGATATACTGTGTTAATTGTTATGGTTTTATCTCAGTTGGCTTAATTAACAATGTTATCAAGACAACTGGCTAGAATTTTGGCAAAAAAATATTAAGCAGTTTCACAACTTACTGTGAAATGGAAATTAAGATAACAAAGAGATACATTTATTTTTATTTTCTAAACTAACACCTGGTCTCTGCTAGAATGACTTTAATGTGTACAAATGATGTGCAGGATAATTTGATAATATATATCAAAATCTATAACAATATGTATAAACAATGAAGCAAAAATTCAATTACTAGAAATTTATCCTAAGGAAATAATTAAGCATATGGTAAAAGTTTTCACACAATTAACTTCAAGGCTGTTCAGTTTACAGTTGTGGGTGGTAGTGAAAAAAATCAAAAAGACCAAAAATTTGCAACAACACAGAAGTAATTAGACTACTATTAAACATTTTTAGGACAGATATTGATAGAGTCACTGAAATGTTCTTCACAAGATGGACTCTGGTACCTGTTTTCAACTTTCACATGAAAAGATGTATATAGTAGAAACAGCACAGGTTAGACCTGTGGGACTTGGGAAAAGAAACATGAGTAAGTAGAATAAAATAGCTTGTGCAGTCCATTAGGGGATTCTGTTAGGCCCTAAACTGTTTGGAATTGTTCAAGGTTATGTGGAAATAAAGATAGAAGAAAGGCATCTCTAGAAAGAAACTTGTTCTTTTAAGAAAATACTTATTTTTATTATGTTGATGTGTGTGCATTTTATTATTATGTGCACTTGATACAAGTGCCCGCAGATGTCAGGATTCTCCTTGGAGCTGAGATTACAGGCAGTAGTCAACCACCTGATGTGGGTACTGGGAATTGAACTCAGACCCTCTGGAAGAACAGTAATGTGCTTCTAACCACTGAGCAATCTCTACAGCCCCTCCCCACTCCCAGAGTTGTTCTTTAATCAGAAAGCTCAAAGGAGGGAGGGGAAACTGTGCTCTGTTACAACAGGAGCTTGAGGTTTTGTATGGCTTGAAGTGGGGTAAAGCATATTGGGGTTGGGTTCCATGGATGGTTTTCTTGCCTTAGTTCTGTCTCCTCAGATTCATAAAGCAATTATGTGTTGTAGTAATTATTCTTGAGGAGGGGTGGATTCTTTTTTTTTTAATATTTTTTTATTATGTATTTTCCTCAATTACATTTCCAATGCTATACCAAAAATCCCCCATACACTCCCCCCCAATTCTCTACCCACCCATTCCCATTTTTTTTGGCCCTGGCGTTCCCCTGTACTGGGGCATATAAAGTTTGCATGTCCAATGGGCCTCTCTTTCCAGTGATGGCCGACTAGGCCATCTTTTGATACATATGCAGCTAGAGTCAAGAGCTCCGGGGTACTGGTTAGTTCATAATGTTGTTCCACCTTTAGGGTTGCAGATCCCTTTAGCTCCTTGGGTACTTTCTCTAGCTCCTCCATTGGGAGCCCTGTGATCCATCCAATAGCTGACTGTGATCATCCATTTCTGTGTTTGCTAGGCCCTGGCATAGTCTCACAAGAGACAGCTATATCTGGGTCCTTTCAGCAAAATCTTGCTAGTGTATGCAATGGTGTCAGCGTTTGGAAGTTGATTATGGGATGGATCCCTGGATATGGCAGTCTCTAGATGGTCCATCCTTTCGTCACAGCTCCAAATTTTATCTCTGTAACTCCTTCCATGTGTGTTTTGTTCCCAATTCTACGAAGGAGCACAGTGTCCACACTTTGGTCTTCATTCTTCTTGAGTTTCATGTGTTTAGCAAATTGTATCTTATATCTTGGGTATCCTAAGTTTTGGGCTAATATCCACTTATCAGTGAATACATATTGTGTGAGTTCCATTGTGATTGGGTTACCTCACTCAGGATGATGCCCTCCAGGTCCATCCATTTGCATAGGAATTTCATAAATTCATTCTTTTTAATAGCTGAGTAGTACTCCATTGTGTAAATGTACCCCATTTTCTGTATCCATTCCTCTGTTGCGGGGCATCTGGGTTCTTTCCAGCTTCTGGCTATTATATATAAGGCTGCTATGAACATAGTGGAGCATGTGTCCTTCCGGTTGGGATCATCTTCTGGATATATGCTCAGGAGAGGTATTGCTCGATCCTCTGGTAGTACTATGGCCAATTTTCAATGAGAGTAGAGGCCTTTGATCCTGTGAAGGATCTATGCCCCAGTGTAGAGGAATGTGAGGGCCAGGAAGTGGGAGTGGATGGGTTGGTGAGCAGGGGGAGGGGGAAGGTTTAGGGGGCTTTCAGAGGGAAAACCAGGGAAGGGGATAATATCTGAAATATAAATAAAGAAAATATTTATTAAAAATAAAGTTAAAAAAGAAGATATTTAGGTCAGTTCTGCCTTTATTGGAGGAAAGGAAACCATTTTAAGCATCTTTGGCATGGAAGACTGACATTTTTTTTGTCACTGTAATTGGTTACAGGATATAAGACCAAGGCTTTGGTGGAAAAGCTTGAGATATTTTTCAATAGCTAACATATGTGTAGAATCAGCCATTGAGTCCCCTCTATTACAACCTTGTGGGAAACACTATGAGTTTAACATCAAGATTAACATACCTTTTGTTTAATAAGGTGAAATGTAACTGTTCAACTGGCTAGACCATGTACCAGAGCCCTGTAGGAGAATAAAGTAGCTGTAATCTGCTGTTAGATACATCAGACTCCTATATAAAGCACAAGCACCTGGACCCTTTAACGAGAAGTCTGTTAAAGCCAGCAGCTCTGTGACAGTTTAAAGAGAAATAGGGTCCTACTGGGTCCTTTTAAAGGATTTTGTACTAAAGTTCCAAAGACACCCCTTGGATATCCTGAATCAAACTACTGAATTTGATGACAATGTATTTGGCAGCTACCTTTAATCAGAAAACAAGGATGGTTAAAGTACAGAAGGAAACATTATAGCTCCGAGGAGTACTCTTCCAGAATGAGATAGTGTTACACAATTGATAGATACAGGTTTTAAATTTTGTCTCAGTATTTAAGAAGATAGTCCTGTTTTTATCAGCTGTGGATAGCATCTACAGAGATGAAATGACATATGTATGTGTGTGTGTGTTCGTGTGTATATACATATATACATATGTATATATATATAATATATACAATATATACATATATATAATATACAATAAGTATATGTACCTATATACATATATATATATAATATTTGGTACATATAGGTGTATATACATAAAATTTGAACACTGGTTGGATTTCATTTAATGTGATCTTCATGGCTCCCTGATCAAGAGAATAGGTGACTTTCTACAGTTACAGAACTATGGTTGTTTGAATATGTGTGGCCCAGGGAGTTGCCCTATTAGGAGGTATGGTGTTGCTGGAGTAGGTGTGGCCTTATTGGAGAGCAAGGAGGAAAATATCCAAACATTTTCCCTTTTAGCTCTTCTGACCACATTAGAAACCCCAAGTATGGTCATCATATACCCAGAAGATCAGTTATACTCTGGTACTTCTCTGTAACCAATCTGGTACTTTATGCAGTATTTTTTTTTTTTTTTTTTTTTTTTTTTGGTTTTTCGAGACAGGATTTCTCTGTGTAGCTCAGCTGTCCTGGAACTCACTCTGTAGACCAGGCTGGCCTCGAACTCAGAGATCCGCCTGCCTCTGCCTCCCAAGTGCTGGGATTAAAGGTGTGCGCCACCACGCCCGGCATATGCAGTATTTTTTGTTTGTTTGTTTGTTTGAGATAGGGTTTCTCTGTATAGCCCTGGCTGTCCTGGAACTCACTTTGTAGAACAGGCTTGCCTTGAACTCAGAAATCCACCTGCCTCTGCCTCCTAAATGCTGGGATTAAAGGCGTGCACCACCATGCCTGGCTCTTATGCAGTATTTTAATAGTTAGATATTCCCAAGGACACTTTGATTTGATATATTTTAGCCAGTTTTTGTAATTATGGTCTTTGACCTTAGAAACTTTAATATTGCATATATTATTCTTAACCTTCAATCTCTGAGTACCTGAAGTTATTTATTTGGACATTCATAACTTGTAAAAGCTGTCTATAAAATCAGCTGGGATGGCCTATTCATCCCCTCTTTTGTGACGGAATAGTGATATTTTCCAAGTCTTGTTGACACCATTTTAGGAAAGAACTCTGCTGAAGGGATACAAATAGCAGATGCTTATGTCAAAAGATAGGACAAAAGACATGCACTGGACCTTGAAAAACCTATTTATTTATTTTCTTGTTTTTTAAACAGACTATCCAAGTTTAAAAAAAAAATCCTTAAAATCCTTAAAATGTTTGCTTTGATGTATACATTCACTTATATATAAAACACATGTAAAGACACAGACATCAGTTATTCTCATCTAAGTTCTAGGGACCATGTTATAGAACCACATTTAGGATAATGATCAAGGAAATAACGTTTCATATTTCAGAAGATAACGTATCATGGAGATAACCAGAATTATGTGATTATGCATATCTTGTCCTTAAAAGCAGTTTGAAGTATATTTATCCAAAAGTTCATGTTAATTGTTCCAAAGAAAGATTCAGGACCGTTAGCTGCCATCATCATCATAGTTATTATTTTAGTTTTTGTTTTACTATGAGCAAAATGAAGTTCAGCCAAGTTAACAATTTTTATTTTATAAGAGCACTTACTTATAAGTCAATTTGACACTCAGTATATGATAAAAGGAAACAAATCCTTGGCAAGAGCTTTCTAGGAGAAGTTAAAAATTAGCAGGTGATTTTCCTGAGATGGTTCTGGCATGGACTGTAAAGCTATGATGGATTTACTTCTTTAAGCAAGGTTGAGACTACATTTGAGGAAAGATTCCTGCTATTAGTATGTTTTTCCTGGTATTATTAAATATACAACAGTTATTGACCCACACTTTTGAGCAGTTTTCTGCAGACCTATGAAGATGTACTTACTATCTTGTAGTGCTATATAGACAAACGGATTCTATAGAATTTTTGACTTGATTTGAATAATATTCAGAAGAAAGTTTTTAGAGAATGTCTTAGTTGCTTTGCTAGAAAGATAAAATAAAGTTAGAGTAAAGAATAAAATGTGCCCAATCCTTATAATTGTAAATAAAGGCTGCATAACAAGAAATACAGTGATCTTTCATAATTACACTAAAAAGAGAAATAGACTTGGGACAAATTTCTGTTCAAGGAAATACATTTAGGTCCAAAGCAAAAGTTAGAGGCATGCACTATAAGGCAAGGCCATTTAAAAACTTTTGCTTTGAACTTATAATAAATATATAGAAAGAAATACTGCTATATGAGCATCCTTCTGTAACTCTCTTCTATATAACAATTTATTTTTGAGGAATGTTTGCTAAAAAGGTATAAAAAGCAAGAGAAAAGAAATAAAGTTGTTAGTTGAATGTCTTGGCTTGGTGAGCTCTACCCCATCCATCCATCAGTCCATCCATCCATCCATCCATCCATCCATCCATCCATCCATCCATCCATCCATCAAAAAGTATATGTCTGTTATTCTAAATTTATGTGTATAGGTATATGTTTATATATGTAATCATGCATGTATACTTGTGGAGTTGATTTTGACAGATGGTCTGGCCTGGCTAGAGTGTGGGTGTATGAATGTATATGTGTCTGTGCATATTTGCCTGTATAAAGCATCTTAATTCTTTTCGTTTCCTTCCTTCTGGTTGACAAAGAGCTAACTAGCTTAGTCAAAGAAGCTTTTTGCTGACTTAACAGCTATAAGGTGCACTAACAATAAATCATTTACTTAATTCCCTGCTTCTAAACAGCATGTGCTAATCACCACATAGAACTTATTAAAGCACAAGTAATAAAAAGTGAATAGTTAAATTTCCCCAGCACTTCATGAAGCACAGAACAGTAATAAAGAGCTAAGTTTTCAGCACTTCACAGAAGAGCAAGAAAGAGTTAAGTTTTCATAGTTCTTATTTAAGCATAAAGAGTTATATAAAGCACAGAGTTATAATGTTTAAAAACTCACAGAACTAAAGTGAAAGGAAACCAGTAGTTTTTAACTATATAATAACTTCAATAAAGAACAGAGTTAAGGAGAAAAGAACTCAGCAGTTTTTAATCATAGAAAAACTGAGAAAGATTTTAGGATTTTAATAAGTTATCCATAACCATTCAATAATAGTTAGAGATCTAAAAGGCCAGAGACCATCCATCTTTAAAACTAGGTCTGACACAGTATCCTGCGCAACCCATTCTAGGCCTTGCAGGCTCCTAGCAAACCATGATTGTACGAAAACAACCCTTATATACACAATCATACTTAAGACATGTTTTAATAAGGCAATATTTTGAACATTTTATTTTTAGAGATTATATGGGGGTTTTTAATTGTGAAAATGAAGCAACAGATTTCTTCAATCTACATATTAGATTGGGTAGAAATCAAAGGAGACATGTGTGTAACAAAGGAGTATTAGAGCAGGGAGTGGAGAAATATTTTATTTCAAACAAATCTGGGCATGGAGATATCATGTAGAAATAGCAGGCATTTAGATCCAGCAAGCTTATTACATAAATGATAAAAATTAAAACAAAAAATGTTAAATTATAAAATAAACACCTTCTCAGTTCAAGAAAGCTGATCCTGTAGACAGATAGTGGAGTGGTTATAATCATAGTGTGGGCTTTCTCTCAGAAATACAGAAGAGATGAAGGACAAAATAAAGAGATAAAGGACAATAATTTCCCAGCTCTCCCTAAGAAAAGCTCCCAGTACAATTCCCGGGTGAAGCAGGGGGCCAGCAGCTCCCTGTCACAGAAAAATGGGGTAGATTATCCTTTTTGTTTCCTTTTATAGATGATGGTTTAATTATAGATGCCTCTATATTGCAAAATAAATAATAATAACCTATGCTGGAAACAGTGTCTCCTTAAGGACATAATGTCTTCATTTTTCAGTTGTTGCATTCTTCCTTTCAGCCTGAGATCTTTCAGAAATAAAAGGAGAATTGAGTAGTTCACTCAGTGTTTGACTCTGCCTCCACAAGTGAGCACACACTCATGCAGGCACCCACATACATCTGTACCCATATGTATGAAGATATATACTTACACATATGGATGTACCCGTACACGTATGAATATGCACACACACAATACCTCACCGCAAAAAGTTTAATATGGTGAGACATGCTTAACGTATGAGGCCTACTATAAATCAAACACACTTCTTGCCTTTTATGACATTCCCATGAAAGAGTTCCACAGTGTCACTGCCCTTTTCTGTAAAATGAGACAAAAATCAACTCATATGCATCACTGCCAAGAAACGTATTACTAGACAGCACTGTTATCATGCCAAGATTATAGAGGGCATGTGCAGACCTGGATGGTTTAGCTTCCATTCGCTGTGGTTATCTGATGAGAACCTTGTCAGGAAATCCTGTGCACGGCTGAGACCCACTGATCAGCATATGACTCTATTTGTCTCAAGTGCTTATTAATTTTTTCTAGGATGTTATATAAGTATCACACCTTATATTCACGGTATATAATATTACTTTAACTGCTTTTCGTAGAAATATATCTTTGGATCTTTTACTAATGCTTTTAATACCCTACTTTTTGTGTAACTTTGCATTTATTACCTTGTAATTATTCATGCATGCCCATTATCCCCAGTTTGTCTGAAACCATTCCAGCTTTTTTATGTCCACCCCAGCGCCTGAATAATGGCACAGAGGCTTATATTTACTTACAGTGCTTTTGGCATTAGCTTAGGCTTGCACCCCACCTAGCTTTTAATGTAATTAACCTGTTTATAATTCTATGTCTGCCACAGGCTGGTAATGTCTCCTCAGTTTCATAAGTCTGACTTCCTTTGTGTCTGCATGGAGATTCCCCCACTTTTGATTCTTTCCCAGAGTTCCTCTCTCTGTATGATAGTCCCACCTTGCTATTCTGCCCTTTGCTATAGGCCACAGGCTTCTTATTTTAACCAATCAGAAAGTGCCTTCAGCAGGAAAGGAAGGATAGAGCTGCATCTTCACATAGTGTACAAAAACATCACTCCAACATTTATCTTTATTGCTTGACTGTTGCTCAGACTCTAATTCATTTGGTTTTTTTTTAAAGGCTGTTTTACATTTCAAGAATTGTTTTAACTTTGGCAATTACTATTGGGACTAGGGTTGAGAGATTAATAATATTCACAAAACATTTTAAATTTCGACGTGTACCCCTAAGTGAGCAGTCATTTTGATTACATGTTCTTGCTAGGACTTCTTGTCATGAAATCAACTCCACATAGCCATTGATTATGAAATCATGAGTCACAGTCATCCATTTCCCTTATTATATTGACCATCTCAAGATAAACAATGAAAAATAGGCTAATGTAATGCAGGTGGACTTATGGTATTGTATATTTATCATTTCAAGAATGTTGAGGTGGAAAATCACAAACACCATCCATGTATGAAGCACAGCAGATCTTGTGTCATATTCTAAATTCTTTTTAAATAGGCATTTGCTTTGTACTCACTATTAAAATACTGCTTCTCATAAAGATTTTTACTTTTTTGATAGATGGTCTAATTTTCTAGTTCAGGCTGTCTTGGAACCTATGATCTTCCAGCTCCTCCTTCACTGATGCTTGGATTATAGTCATGTACCACCATGCAAAGCCCTGATAATAATGTTATTCAAAAAAGAGAAAATGGACTGGGGAGACAGTTCAGTGGATAAAATGTTTGCTGTGTGGTATGAAGACATATACTTAGATACACATCAGCTATGTAAAAGACAGGCATGGGAGAATTTACCTTTAAGTCCAGACTTGAGAGAGATGAAAGGAAGATAGACAAATACAGGGAGATTGCTAGGCCAGAATGTTTAGACAGCACCATATTTGCTGAGATATACCTTGTCTCAAAAATAAAAGAAATCAAGAGACAAAGGTTACTAATAGTTCTACTGAGCTATAAAGTAAGATAATCAACTGAAGTGGTACTATAATGGCACATATAGAACCCACAGCAGTTTGAATGGATCTAAACCCACTCAGCATGAGGAAATCATGTCTGGTATTATAAACCTAGCCAAGAACCTGAGACTGGAAAGAGACCCTAGAGGACAACTGGTACTGTCCTGTTACTAAAGTCATATAGTGTCTAATTACCTTCTAAATGCTTATCCTCGTACCTAGAGAGGTGTGCAGTTTTCACATCTTCTTATAGAAACTTTTTGAAGCAGGCAGAGGCTGTTACAGAGATGCAAAATGCAAAGAACAAGGGGTTCTGGGTTGCCTAGGCCCAAATGTGACATACATGTGTTGTCATAATTACTTAACCTCAAATCACAGTTTCTATCCTGCCTTTGAACATTCAGTTACCACACTAAAGGCACACAACTTTTATTTTTATGATAAGCCTTAATCAGCACTAGAGTTGAACAGATAACTACCCTTAATGCTATTAAAATCTATTTCCCCATAGCAAATTATAACTTGCTATGTTCCATCTGGGCTGCTCTTAACTCCAATTGACCAGCTCTCACGTCCATGTATTCACAACTCACCTTATGGCAGCTTCCTCCTCTTTCCCACTTCTTCTGGTTCTCCTCTGAACCCAAGTCTAGGAACCCCAAACCCCAACTATGTCTCTTCTGCCCATCTATTGACTGGCAGCATCTTTATTTAACCAAAAGGTTTAAATTAGGGACAAGGTCACATTGTACATGCATGCAGATTCTCTTCATGGGGGTAACCAGGCCTTGGGGGCCAGTATTTAGCATTACAATACAAGCAAAAGACCAAACCCCAACATACATTTAAGAAAACCCCTACATCTAAGGCTCAGGGAACATCTTGGACAAGAAGAAGAGAAAGTGCTGTAAAGCAATGATGTCTATTTCTAGATAGTGTTTTCTGGGCAGGACATGAGTTTTGCACACATGAACTTTACAAGACCTGCAAAATCTACACTAGTTGACATTCCAGCACATTACAAGGCCCAATCCTAGGTGAAGAGATATTAGCCGTAAATGGCTGCTGAGGAATGCAGCGTCAATTTTTCCAGAGATGGGCTCCCAATCCTAAGTGATCAGGTCTAAACACCTGCACATACAGACAGCACTAATTGAATTTAAAAGAGGCCATGAGTTTGAGAAGGGATGTGTGGAGTACAGGAAGATTTGGAGAGGTAAGATGGATGGAAATGCTACAAACCCAATGTACTTTTGCATTAAGATAAATTTTGAAAAAGCAGAAGATGCAAAAGGTAATCTCTGATTTGCGATATACACAGACCACAGACAAGCACACATACACACATATGTTTTAAACACACACACACAGACACACACACACAATTACATACAAATAAAATATAGCCAGGGATAGGTAAAAATATCACCGAACATATTTATTACTTATTCCAATAAAACAATGAAGGACAAATCTCAGAAAAAAATCACAAAAATAGTGTTTATCTTTATAAAATATTAAAATTATTAGAACAAAATGTATAGCTATAAATATCCTGATATATAAAAACAAAACTGTTTGAAATATGTTTGAATCAATCTTTTGATATAAGAAGCAATGACTGCATTGCAATGCATGAATGATTATAGCTATAATACATTGGATAGTACATTAATGAATACTATGAAGAAAACTACATGTTTCCAGAGGAAAATTACATCAATTCTAACCTAATCAACAATTCAGTAGAACACTTTAGAAATTTGAATGATTAAAGATACTCTCTATGTAGAATATACAAATGCTGTCATAACACAGAAGATTTGACAGGGCATTTCTTAAGATCATGTTAAGAGCATGAGTAGCCATAATTATGTGCATTAGCACAGAGACATATAATATAAGGAACTATGAGCATAAAATGAAGAGAAAAACTACTGTCACAGAGGAAATAACTCCAATAGCTTAATCCTATGGAGAAAAGACTGTTACAGTGAATAAATTAATGGGGAAACCTCTCATCCATGTTATTTTCACTTGGCAGCAAACTTAAGAAAGATTAGTTAAGAAATCAGCAGTAGAGGGCTCAGTAGATGGATAGTACCATGAAAGCCCAGAAACCTGAAATTAAATTTCCAGCACTCAGAGAAAAAGCTATATGTGCCCCCCCCAACAGACACACACATGCAAGCACACATACACAAAACTCTTAGCCCAATACTACAGTATACATACAGGGATTGTTTTCTCGTGTTGGCTGCCAACCTTGCTCCAGGTTCAATTGCAGATGTTGATTTAAGGGAATAAGGTAAGAAGTGATATAGCAGGACATTCCTCAGGCATCTGCCTATATGCAACACTCCCATGCATACACATAAATGTACACACACCACACATTCATAACAAAATATAGAAATTGTCAATGGACGTGTAACAAGTAAACATGCACTGAGTGTGACAACACCAACAAACTATCCAGGAAATTTTTTAGTCACTTTTATTTAAAAAATCAGACACAGAGGGTGGAATGTACATTTTAAAGCAGTGTGGGTGGGTGCATTGTGCTGTTTAAGGTGGTTATAAACAGACACTTCTGTTTATGGTAGTAAATGTAATGGTAGCTGGTAGGGGTATAATTAAATTTGTCATATGTATAAATATAGAGGTATTCACATAAAATAAAACATAATCTATATCCACATGCAGATATGGGTAAAAATATAGAATATATAAATTGTACGGAAATATTCACTAGAATACATGGTTCATAATGACATATAAGTAGCTACTGTTACACACTGTGAATACCATGAACAATGTGGTCCAGGGAGCAATATACCTAGTCTTGAGATTGGTTGCCAGAGGTTGAGAGTCCAGATGAGGAAACCTGCCTGACACTCTTCTCTATACATTAGTTAAAAAAATGTGAAAAGGTTTGGATGGAATATCTAATAATATAATAGGTCCCAAATATATTTTCTGACATGGAGAAGTTGGCTTTCCTAGACCGGTACATTGCTGGAGGTCATTGCTTGATATTAACAGCTCCTTCTTCCATGCAGGTGGTGAGCTGCCCAAGGGATGCTGTGTTCAACCTATATACTGAGGATGAAGAAAACAGACCTTCATGGTACCCAGCTCTGCCTCTGTTCACACTATCCTAATAGTAGTATTTGTGGAGAAAGACAAGGGGTACTATTGGGAGATTATGTGAGGGAT
This sequence comes from Mus caroli, assembly GCF_978045245.1. Taxonomy (NCBI): domain Eukaryota; kingdom Metazoa; phylum Chordata; class Mammalia; order Rodentia; family Muridae; genus Mus; species Mus caroli. Next base: position 31,217,481 of record NW_028227267.1, on the reverse strand, counting down.
TGTGTGGGGTGCATCTGAAAACAATCTTTAATTTCATCCATTTTGTACTCTCAGTTTCTCTGAAGATAAATGTGACAGAAGAACTAAATCATTCTATCACATATCATTCAAAATTAATTTGAAATAAGACATCATAGTTGCCTCAATATGAAAGAGATAAATGGGTGCTGTACTTTCAGCTGACAAAGGACATGAGTTGAAAGACGGCCAAAACACCAGGAGAAAGACTGTTCCAATGTAAGTCAACACAGAAACTAAGCTTTCTCTGAGTACTTTACATGGACAAATTCTTTTGTTCCTCAAGACTAAGATTATTAATCAAAATTATATAATACCATCAGTTCACATTCTTAATAATGCAATTAGTCACTGTGTAAATAGTCCAAGCCTGTGTAAATGACTTGTAAATTCATGTTAAATATTTGGCTTCTGGCCAATGTACCAGTTGTGAGGAGATGACAGAAAGTAGCCCCCAAGCAGATAATCAAATTGCAGCCTTTTTGCATCTGAGCAAAAATGTAGCAGGGTTGTTTAATAAACCTGGAAGGCTGTAAGGATTCTGCTGGCTTGCTCTAAAAGTTGTGTGTAAGGTCAAATGTTTGCAAACATACATCCACTGTTTCTGACCTGTGGCTCAGCAATTTAGGCAGCTCCTGTTGTCTCCCTGCCACATCAGTCCTCAGGTACACAAAACACCTTGTTTTCCATGACATTCATCTTCTGAAAGGGAATCTAATTAATCCACAGCTCCTGCATTCATTTTGCGGATGGAATATCTATTTTGCTTTGTGAGCCCAGCAGTTGTGACAATGGGGTTGTCACCTTGCTCAGCAAATGGGGGAATCTCACAAACACCATGATAGAAACCCAATTAAAGAAAATAAAATAATATAAACCTTATAGCAAATGCTCTTCTGCTGTGGAGATGCACAGCTAAATTTTCCCTCAAGTTTTACCTGCATCTCTGACAGCTATGCTTTCTGTATCCTTCTAGTACTCTATGTTCTTTCTTTCCTTTTTCTAGATTTTGGCTTATAAACCATTTACTCCATGGAGGAGCTACAATAAATATAAACTGAGGCAAAGACAAAATCCTCTAATGATTCCAATTCTGAAGGCCCGAGCTTGGCAAATTATATAAAAGATGCTATGTGATAAACTGACACTAACCTATTTCACTAATAAGTTTTTAGCAATACAAAAATAGCAATGATGTGCTATGGCAAATGCCACTGCTGATTGCTCCCCTATAATTTCCTGCATAGGGTTGTGACAAATAATTTTCCTTTTTCCTGTGACATTCCCTGATAAGCTTTCTTAGCAATGTGCCTGCACTTCAATCTTGATTATAAAACCCTGGCTTATCTCCCTGGTCTGGTGTCTTCGAAACGCTGTACCTTCAATCATACCACTCTTAATGACAGCTGGCCTCATATCTTCCTTCTGCCCCTCCAGAATATTTCTCATTCTCCAGCACACAGAAGATCAATGTGTGTAGACTAAAACAAGGACATGCTTTCTGGAAAGCACTGGCAATTTACAAGTTGTGAAAGAAACCAGAAAATGATAAGGCCCAGGTTTTAGTTTCTGTGGATCCCTCCTTAGATGTCCTTGGTTTCACTCAATGTTGTCCATCAATGCCTCTTTCAGTGTGGTCTTCTATACATGACCACCTACACTATGGTTATTCTAATTCTTCTCTTCATCCCTTCAATATAGCAGTTGAACAGATCTGTTGCTCAGAACCTTCAGCATGTAACTTTGCTTCTTCCAATCATGTCTCAAATAAATAAATAGCCCCCCTTTCAGTGTAACACTTCCCAAATGTAATGATTTCATCAAAATGTCATTTATGTTTTATGTAAGTAGTATCCATTCTTCTACCTATGCTCATTTCTTTTGGCTCATTTGTCTGTATTTAAGTGGAGACTAGATCAAGTCGCACAATTTTTGGGGACAAAGAGAGCAAGATAGACCCTTGTCCTTTACCATGTTGCCGCAGAGTATCTACACACTGCCTTCCAGACAGATAGTGATACCTTTTATGTGAAGTAATGAATATAAATACTTAGAGAGATTCTTTCTTATCAGGCTAGAATAGAAGAAGACGGAAGCAGATATTCTTTTATATATATATATATATATATATATATATATATATATATATATATATATATAATGCAAATACCTAATATATATTAGGTATTTGCATCATTTACATTTCCAATGCTATACCAAAAGTCCCCCATACTCTCCCCCCCACTCTCCTACCCACCCACTCCCACTTTTTGGCCCTGGCGTTCCCATGTACTGGGGCATATAAAGTTTGCAAGTCCAATGGGCCTCTCTTTACAGTGATGGCCAACTAGGCCATCTTTTGATACATATGCAGCTAGAGTCAAGAGCTCAGGGGTACTGGTTAGTTCATAATGTTGTTCCACCTATAGGGTTGCAGATCCCTTTAGCTCCTTGGGTACTTTCTCTAGCTCCTCCATTGGGGACCCTGTGATCCATCCAATATTTGACTGTGAGTATCCACTTCTGTGTTTGCTAGGCCCCGACATCGTCTCACAAGAGAGAGCTATATCTGGGTCCTTTCAGCAAAATCTTGCTAGTGTGTGCAATGGTGTCAGCGTTTGGAAGCTAATTATGGGATGGATCCCTGGATATGGCAGTCTCTACATGGTCCATCCTTTGGTCACAGCTCCAAACTGTGTCTCTAACTATTTCCATGGGTGTTTTGTTCTCAATTCTAAGAAGGGGCACAGTGTCCACACTTTGGTCTTCATTCTTCTTGAGATTCATGCGTTTAGCAAATTTTATCTTGTATCTTGGGTATCCTAAGTTTCTGGGCTAATATCCACTTATCAGTGAGTACATATTGTGTGAGTTCCTTTGGGATTGGGTTACCTCACTCAGGATTATGCCCTCCATGTCCATCCATTTGCCTAGGAATTTCATAAATTCATTCTTTTTAATAGCTGAGTAGTACTCCATTGTGTAGATGTACCACATTTTCTGTATCCATTCCTCTGTTGAGAAGCATCTGGGTTCTTTCCAGCTTCTGGCTATTAAAAATAAGGCTGTTATGAACATAGTGGAGCATGTGTCCTTCTTACTGGTTGGGACATCTTCTGAATATATGCCCAGGAGAGGTATTGCAGGATCCTCTGGTGTTACTATGTCCAATTTTCTGAGGAACCGCCAGACTGATTTCCAGAGTGGTTGTACAAGCTTGCAATCCCACCAACAATGGAGGAGTGTTCCTCTTTGTCCACATCCTCACCAGCATCTGCTGTCACCTGAATTTTTGATCTTAGCCATTCTGACTGGTGCGAGGTGGAATCTTAGGGTTGTTCTGATTTGCATTTCCCTGATGATTAAGGATGTTGAACATTTTTTCAGGTGCTTCTCAGAAGCAGATATTCTTAAAAACTGTGTTGATGCATTGTTGTACCTGGTACAGACAAACTTGTAACAGACAAATTATCCATCAGATTTACACCTCATATTTCATTCAGGACATGGTAGAACTCATGTGTATCATTTTGGAAGCTCAGTAATCATAAATTTATGAGGTCTATCAATTAGTCATCTTCTTTCCAGTGAGGCTTAGGGGTATTTTAGTGTTAAGTCAAATCCAAGAACTCACTACCCAAAATAAACACAGGGGGGAAATGAAACTCTTAGATGTATTGTTAGGTCAGGTTCTAGCAAGAGTAATCCCTCCATCTGTTCTCCTTTAATACTTCTATCATATAAAGGTGTTACTATTTAGATTTTGAACAGCTGTTCTCAACCTATGGGTCTTGACCCTCACAGGGATCATAAATCAAATATCCTCTATCAGATATTTAAATTAGGATTCATACAGCAGAAAATTACAGTTATGTAGTAGTAACAAATTAATCTTATGTCTGTTTATCATCATAATATATGAACGGAGTTAAACAGTCACTGTTGATGTCAGAGCCTTTGGTAGGTTTTGTGGGCTGGTCTTTTGCTCTGTGTATTTAGATTCAGATTTCTGTGCCCTAAGATCTGATTTCTATGCCCAGACATCTATCTATAGTCCAGACTATGGCATGATCAAGTGTCTTCTGTCTCAAAGCTTTGTAAAACTTGTTTGCCATTGTCTGTGATGGTCATAAAGAACTGATTTAGCCTATGACTGGAAAGAGGATATAGAAGTACTGGACTTCTGATCTCAGCCAGGAGTCCTAGGTAGAAAGAGAGAAAGTAGAGAAGACCCATGAGGAGGGACAAAGAGGAGTGGTGAAATCATGCGGTGAGACCAGGAGAATTTGCCATAAAGCCCCAATGAGAGAGTTGTCATAAGGACAAACATGAACCAGAGTGAGCCAGGGGAAGAAAAGATCGGTAAGTAACAGGGCACTTGTCTAGGTATTAACAACTTTAGAGGGTTAGAATAGTTTAGAATCTGCCCAGAATAGTTACCAACAACATATTTAATAAAAACATAGGTCTCTGTGTCATCTACTTGGGAGCTCTTCCTCTGGTAACCTGCTTCTCCTCATTGCCTCCTCAGCTACTATTACCAGTATGATGGTTTGAAGGAGAAATGCTTCCCATTGCACATCATCTTGGGCATTTGAACACTTGATTTCCTGTTGATGGTGCTGCTTGGGAAAGTTTAGTTGGAGGAAGTACTTCTCTGAGAGTGGCCCTTGAGGATAAAAGGCCTCACCTATATCTGATTTGCTTGCTCTTTCTTGTGTTTGTGATTGAGATATGAGCTCTCAGCTTCTTATTCCTCCTCCACCATGACAGCTGATGCTGCCAGTCTTTCTGTCATGATAGACTCTCATCTCTCCAGAACTGTAATCTAAAATAAGCTCTTCTTCAAGTTGCCTTGACATGGTGTTTTATCACATCAGCAGGAAAAAAGAAAAAAAAAAAAAGAAAGAAACCTAACATGGGCAGCATCCACAGCATCTATTAAGAGTTTGTTTGAGAGACTGAGAATTTCTTTCTAGTATCTGATCTCTATGTTCTGTGTAAAAACAAGGAAGCCAACTGTTTCATTTTTAAAAATAGCTGCAACTTGTTCTGATCCCATGATGTTGACTAGGTTTCTAAGACATGAAAAACTATTTTCCTGAAATACACACAGGTGAAAGGATGTTTGGATACAGCAGACACTTGAAAGGATGCTTGGATGATGAAGGAGTATAAATATGATTCCACAGACAGTGGGAGACAAACACTGAGTCTTGGTTTGGTTTGCCCCACCTTGGTATTCTTCTCTAAAAGCACATATGTATTGATTCACCTTACATAGCATTGTTGAGCTCAACTTATGAAAGTGTGCCACCACTGAGAAAAGAAACTTGCTCAAGAACTGCTTGGGAGTTTCCTGTGGCAGATTGCCACTTCCCCAGCCTCACCTAGTTGGCAAGCCTAGCAGTTTCTTTAGGATTGAACTACAGTTGCCAATTTGTGCCTAATGTTTGCTTGCTGAAAGAACTGGATTGTAGCTGATGTTTTGAGCCTGCTTTCTGCCTGCCTAGAGGACCAGTCTGCAGCTGCTGAGTTGTATTCGTTGTTTTTTATAGGGTTGAACTGCTGACCAAGATGATCAATCTCACCCCCAAAGAACTATTGCTGAACAGTTCCACTTCCCCCATATTCTAATAATTTTTCTATTCCACTACTTCCACTGGGTGTTGCAAAAAAAATATATGCCTATAGAAAACTCTATTCCAAATGGAGGAAAATAGAAACTTGTGCTTCAGGTACCCATTGATATAGATTGGCTGAATTTGCAGATAGGTGGGTTTCTTAGCTACCTTATGTTAGTACCCTACTATGTTAAATACCCTGTAGTGTGTTTGTGTAGGTCCCTAAATGAATTGGAGAAAAACTGCTGTCTTCAAGTTTGAGAAACTCTAATTCACTTCCTTCATTAAATTTATCATCTCAAATACTTTTGAGGGAGCGTTTCCTGTCTTTGGCTCTTTGTTAGGCATATATGAACATGGATAGAACTATCCTAATCACAGAGCACAGAATGGATATTAGAAGGATGGAAACTTGTCTTTCAGTTTTATAAGCTAAAAGTCCAAGGTAACTGACTTAGTAAGTTGGTCTATCCTTGTGACTGCAAGGATAGCTTTGTTCCATGAAGAAGATACAAACAAGAATAGATGCAACTTTACTTGATTCTATGAGTAAGAAGAGTCAAGCCATTAGATGATAGCTTATATCCAGTGGGGGAAAAACATGAAAGAACAGAGTCTAGGAATAAATCATTTAATAATATATCTAAAAAGCATGGAGAATTTGAATAGTAATAAATAAATGAGAGTAGAGCTTATTTATATTTATATTTATATTTAATACCCCAAAGCACAAGAATCAGGAGAATTGAAAGATATCTCATCAGTTAACAGAGTTTTGCAGCTCTTTCAGATGATCTGAGTTTTGGGCAATTCACAGCTGCCTATAACTTGAGATCAAGAGAAAATTTGTCTCTGGCTTTATGGGCACCTGTAGTCACAGTCATATGTACACATACACACACACACACACACACACACACACACACACACACATGCAAAAACATGTTTGAGATTGGTTCTAATGCTTTGATTCGTTCGGGAATCTGCATGTCCAAATGTTAAGGTCTGTGTCCCCAATTGGTTTTTGGTCAATCAAAAAAGATTCCAGTGGCTAATGACTGGGCAAAGGGAGATGGGGAGGGATCCTTTGGCTTGAGCAGATTAGGATGCATTGGGAAGGAGCCAGAGGATATCCAGTATGTGGGTGGGGGTGGAGAGATGGAAGAAAAGAGCTGCAGGAGAGAAAGTCAATGAGCCAGATAAGAATTCAGGTGGGTGGCCACTGGCCACTTCCCCAGTTGGGCCTATCATAGCAGGGGGAAAGTTTAAGAGTGTCCAGCCTTGGAGCCAAGGTACTTTAGAAATAAGCTAGCGCATGTGTGTGTGTGTGTGTGTGTGTGTGTGTGTGTGTGTGTGTGTGTGTCTTTTACTGGAGGATCCAAAGATAGCCACTTGGTGGGGTTTGCTCATGTGATCTGCTGGAAGCCAAAGTAGTATAGCCAAAACTCACCACTACACAAACACATACAACATATAACTTAAACAAGGTAAAAGAAGTAGAAATAAGCAAAAATTAATTAAATGCAATTAGATCGGTCAAATATTGTGTATCCAAAACAAACAATACAGTGAGGACATACCCTAAAGGTATTAACTTCCATCTGACCATAATATTGTCTACACAATGTATACTAACACTAAAGAATCAACACAAAATTATCTAAATTTTAAAATGGGCCAAGACATTTTTCAAAAGAAAACATGCAACAGCCATGAGAATAAATGGTCACCCCACCAATCAGGGAAATACAAGTCAAAGGCAGTATTGTTATCTTTTGCCCTCATAAAAATGACCTTTCACAAAGACTGAAGACAGTAAGGTTAAGATGATAAGAATGAATCACTAAAGGTTTGGATGTGGAGAAGTCAACTCATTACAGCAATAAGAATAGAGACTGCATAAGTAGCAACAAATAAAAATAGAATTTCTGTATGATCTGCAATTCCATTACTGACTATATATCTAATCCTGCGATATCATTGTATGAATGATATATCTGCCCTCTCTGAGCAAACATTCTTTTCAAAATTCTGCTAACCATGCCATACTATCGCTTGGGTAATGTCATGTGACTTTTTCAGCAGGAGACAACACTATATTATTCAACTATTCTTGTTTTTTCTTCACTGCCATTCTATAGATGGTCCATTTGTGTCTTATTTCCACAATCTCATTCTGCATAACTTCTTTTCTGGTGCTAATCACCTCATTCTGCTTTCTATGTGTTTGACACTGCAGCTGTTTTATCGCTTGATTACAAATATATAGAAAATAATGTTATTCTTAGGTCTCTTATTAGAGTTAAACTCAATGCAAATCAACAAATAACGAATGAAGTATATAAAAATATTCCAGAAATGGTTACAATAAGTGTCAGTAGGAAAATTAACACAGATGGACAGAAGTTTATTGCCCGGAGCTCTGTGCAGCATTTTCTATGCTCCAATAGCCTACCTCCCTGTACAGTCATTCTTTTTCTATATTCTGCCTCTTGAATGATTACTACATATGTTATCCAATATTGAGCAAGCTTTCCAACTCCAGCAGAAGTGGTTTATATTCAAAATTATGCAAAACTTCCATCATTTAAAAAAATCCAAAATATGAAGACTGGGGTGACTGGCCCCTATAGCCAGGCAAAGACAACAGTGGGTGGAGGGATAGGGACACCAACTCACTCACAAAACTTTCATCTCAAAATGTACTGTCTACAAGAAGTTCAGGGATTGGAGATGGAGCAGAGACTGAGGGAAAGGCCAATAACCTGAACAATTTGAGACCCATCCTATGGACAAGCACCCATCCCTGACACTAATAATGATACTGTTATGCTTGTAGACACGGTTCTAGCATGTCTATCTTCTGTGAGACCTGACCCACCAATTGACTCGACAGTCATATGCCCACAGTCAACCAGTGGATAGAGCTTGGGGACTCTTATGGAAGAATAGGAGGAAGGAGTACAGCCCCTAGTGAGATAGTAACTCCACGAGAAAACCAACAGAATCAAGAACCCTGGAATCTTGGGGCTCTCAGTAACTGAAACACCAACCAAAGAAAGTACAGGGCTGGACCTAAGCCTCCTTGCACATATATAACAGATGTGCAGCCTGGTATTCATGTGGGTCTTAACAACTGCAGTGGGGGCTATCCCAAAGCTCTTGCATGTACATGGGCTATGTTCTTCTATCTGGGCTGCCCTGTCTGTCCTCAGTGAGAAAGGAAGTACCTAGCCTTGCAGAGACTGGAATTTCCAGAATAGGGGGAAAACAGAGAGCCTGATGAGAGAGAATGGGATGGCAGGAGAGAAGGATTGTAGGAGGAGTGGTGACTGGAAGGGGATCACTGAGCAAGATGTAAAGTGAATAAGTAAAAAATAATAATTAAAAAACATAAAATTTTAATGAAAGACATAAAATAATTGAGTAAATATGCTGTTCATCACCCTTGCCCCCCCTCCCCAAATCTCAACTAGTAAGGCAAACCATTCCTATCTTTGCAATGCTTTGGGGCTACATCCAAATGCACAGTTCTAGGAATGCATCTTCTTTGTTTTCAAACTAAAACTTTGGAAGTAAAACAATGTGCTCATCTCTGGGTGCACAAAGGAAAGAGATGCACATAAAGATATAAATTATCAACCAATAAAATTTGGATACCTCAGGTATTGACATGATGAACAATTTCTATATATCTTCAGAATCAAGTCAAAGAACCAATTTTATTCAAACCAACACTGAGAGAAAATAATCCCAGCACAATAAAGATCAGTCCGTGTTTCTGTACTTCTAGAATACGTGATTAAAATTTTTTGAAACTTTAATTGTTTGGTATAGTTGTAATTAAAACAGGTACCTTAAGGATATTAAGCTGGTATTCTAGTTCAGAGCAACACAGACTCTATTCCTCCAAAGAAATCCTTTAATTCTTCATTCTATTTTTTAAAATCTTTTTACAAAGGAGTAATAATGTGGGGAGGAGCATGGCCTTCTGTTCCCATCATGACATGTGCAATCTGACCGAAAATAAATAAATAAATAAATAAATAAATAAATAAATAAATAAATAAATAATCACTCTGTCAGCTATATTCTGTAGAAGTTTGACTTAGTTCTTCCTCCCAGCTCCATGATCCTAGAAATAAGACTGAGACTCAAACTACCTTATAGATAATCTTGTCTCTCACTAGATCTAACTTAAAATATCGAATTTATTTTAACCGACATTCATCCATGTGTCTCATTACCTATGTTCAGATACCATGCCTCTGTCTCATCATATCCTTCTGGGTGGATCTCCAGTACCATGCTCTATCCCAGAATCTTTTCTGCCTCCTGATGTCCAACCTTTATTTCCTTCCATAGCCATAGGTTAAAGACTTTTTAATTGACAGATGATGCATCCATACAATGCACATGACATTCTCTCTTCAGTGTTCAATGTTCCTATTTGCTCAGCTATTGTGGCCATTGGTCATACCTGCTTGTACAAAACTTCACCCAGCCCTCTTTCATCATTAAATTAGCAGGTCATCACACCAGCACTGAGTCTTTGGGGTACTAATAGAGCTGTGGCTCATATTCCCAAAGCTCATGATAAAGGAATCCACCATTCTCACCAGGATGCCTTTCCATTTATGTGTCAGGAAAGCAGCATGTTTTCACCTATGAAAATCTGACATCATTGACATTGCAGAATAAATGCCAGCCATAAGTAATATGTCATCTCTTTTGGCTTGGATGACTGCATGACTTAAATTTATGAGATTCTGTCATGTTTAAATGCCACAATATAGCGTCTCTGACCTCCTTCTCATGATTGAAGATAAGGTTGATATTCACAATAAGGCCAAGGAAGTCATGTTGCTGCTTACAAAACTTAAAGCTTGAGATGACATCAAGAAGGTCTGGCTAGACCTCAGCAAATGATCTGGCAATGGTGGAATAGGAACCCTTGTAGGCTTCAGCCCAGGAGACCCTACATCATCTTTAAATAAGACAATAGTCTAATCAAATCCTTCAGAAAGATACCTTATATCACTGTACTTAATGTAAGAAAATTGAATGTTGCAAAACTGCTTCTGGTGGACATGTGAGGCATTTCTACATTTGGACTGAAAATGTTTTCTAGAAGTTCTGCTCCCCTTCAAATTAATTACAACTGCCTATTTGCCCCATGCACCAGATGGGAAATAGGGAGGCAAGAGGCTTTTGAAGAAACAAGTGATCCAATGAGCACATCAAGCACCATGCAAGAACTGTCATCACAGTCTTGAAGAATAACCTGAGCACACATTGAAACTGAATCCACATGCAAAGATTATGCCAAGTGTACTGTTATCAGATAGGTCATACATCGCAAACTCTGAGTAAAGTTTTTAATCGACCCAAATGATGGGGATGTGCCGAGCCATGCAAAATACCATTTATTGCTGTGGGAAATAAGAGGAAAGCCAAGGTTCTATACATAAGGGAGGGAAATGGGAAGAACAAATAAGATACATTTCTCCTGATGAACATGAGATAGCAGAAAATTACTAACCTCAAAACTGAATGATTACTCAAGAACTGAGCAGAAAAGACCTGGGACATTCCTGGGAGAAAAGAGAGGGAAACTATGGAACACAACTGGAGATGGTTTTAATGAACACATTGTAAATGAAATATGTTCAGGTTAAGAAAAACTAAAAAAGAAAGATATGCAGCAAAGCATAAGAGATATTTTAATCATTTTAACTACCCTGGAGGACTTTCAAGTCTCTGATGAAAATGGCATAGAGAAATAATCTTTTGTCCCTTCTTTCCTTTTAAAATACTTTTAAGTATATTAACACATCTATAGGATACTAGGTAAATAGTCCATAGAGGTATGTACATGCCAATGTTGACTGTAGCACCATGTATTTTTAATAGCCAATTACGGAACCAGCCTAGGTGTCTATTAACAGATGATGGATAAAAAATATGTTACTGTCAGCTATAAAGAAGAATAAAATTACATAATTTTCAAGAAAATGGATATACTGGAGGTCATATTAAGTGAGATGTATCAGATAAAAGATGGAAATAGTATGTTTTCTAATTTAGAGTCTAACATAAACATAAGACATATGTATGTATATAAATATGTACATATATGTGTATACCTATATAACATTTATCTATTATATAGATAATATATATTGCCATGTATCTATCTGTACGTGTGAGTGTGTGTTAGTGTACATGTGTGTATGTATGTGAGTGTGTGCATATGAATGCAAGTGTGTGTATATGAGAGTGTATGGGTGTGTGAGTGTGTACATGTAACAGAGTAGTGGAAGTAAACAAGCAGCAGGAAGCAGGAAGGAAAAAAAGTGTAACTATAGTTAAAGCACATGACATATTTAAAAGAATTTATATTTCAATATTGTACACTATACATAATGAAATACTCTGATTTTCTAAAAAGTATTTTTAAAAATCTATTCTGTAACTTGTTTTGACAATATTCAGCTTTTACCCTCATATCACCTTCTATAAGCATTTCATTTACCAAATGAAAAACATATTTAAGGTAATGAGTGCACATTATTTTAATTTGCATATGCAAATACATTTAATCAGTAGGGAATTCTGGCAGAGGAAAGTATATAAATGTAATTATTTCACTTGACTGCCCACTCCTTCAAGTTTACAGGAATATTCTGTGGCTGAAATGAAAGATAACTATTTGAGAGAAAACATCTTCAATGTGGAAAATGACCATAATCACAGTTGTTAATAATCATCAAATCTTAATGCACATGAAATCCACATTTTATTTTTATTCAAAAGAAACCTAGCAAAGTAGATATTATCTGTCCTTCAAAGACAGAGCACCTGAGTTCAGGGGCAAGACACCACTTTCTAAAGCAATTGATCTCAGCCTACTTTACACTGAGACTCTTAGATATTGCCTCATGTGATGACCTAAACCATAAAATTATTCCCTTGAAATTTTACAAATTTATAGCTGTAACTTTTCCATTTTATGAATTATAATGTAAACATATGATATGCAAGATATCTGGTATGTGACCCCCAAAGAGGGTCATTGCCCACAAGTTGATAATCACTGTGGTGAAAGTTAAATACTAAGTATATAAAGCTATGATTCAAATGTGTCCTAAATTTGACTCTGAAGACTGAATAGATGAAGAAAATCTTTATCAATGTTGTCCTCCCCATTCAAAAATTTCTGATTGTCTAACATTTTCTGTGACACCTAAGAGTTTCATTGCCCAGTGGAAACTGCTGTTTACCTGGTAGAACTTACAGAATATACAGGATATGAAATTCCAGGGAGAACTTGTAAATAATTATTAATTGAATCATGAATATGGTGTTTTTCTATTTCTAGACTTTCCCTTTTCCAGACTGTCAGTTCAATGATGAAGATGAAAAATTCTATGAATCAATATACCACTGTTCCCCTAAGACAACACAGAATGTACTAAAGGTTATATTATGCTCTAGTGAAGGAACAGCAGAGAACAAAGGAAGAGAGCACTGAAGTTATGACCTCTGTACTTAGTAACAACTCCCTGGTGTTTCATAACACTGGACAGATACCAATAGAAATGTCAGAATCCCAGCATGGACCATTCTGCAATAGTCATATCCATCATAGTCACTTTTCCATTTTGTATAGCACAGCATCTTTTCCAATCATCTACAGTGACAAATGCCATTTCAAGACTATCTGCATAGTGACTCAACTCTTCTGCACATTAAATTCTCTGCTTAGAAATTATAATTTATCACTAGGGAGCTATAGGGAGTTACAGTGTGTTAAAATAGATTTTACTTGAGAATTATGTCTGATGTTCAATCCTTGTTCAAAAGCTTAAACTCTGATTATTAATCAAAATACACAAAATGTATACAAATAGATAGGCCTTTTTAAAAAAAATGAAGTACAAAGTTAGAGCTGGTCTCTCAATAAATCTCATCTTTGATATATATTATTCATAGGAAACAATATACTACAACACCAAAGCCACCATGTTATCAGTACTGTAACTACATATAAGTCCATTGCCTATTTCATCACTAATATCAGGCACTGCTTCTCCTGAAGAGACACAATACTATGTGAATACATATTTTGATGTTTGGAAACCAGGAATTATATAGTTTAAGTCCAAATATTGAAATAATATCACACAGCATAACTTAATATTCTTAAAAAACAGCAACTGTAATAGCTATGTGACGATATCATGAAATATAACAGCTAATGGCATTTCCTTAATTATTGTGAGCTCATGAGAGATGGCTCAGTTGTTAGAAGCACTTGATACTGTAGCAGAGGACTGATGTTTGGATTCCAGTACTGATGTAGCAGCTTACAACCCCGTGAAACTTCAATTCCAGGATATTGAGTGCCCTCTTTTGATTTTTTTTTTTTTTAAGGTCCGACACTTACTTATTGGCAGTCAAACACTCATATGCATAAAATAAGCATTTTACCAGAATAGCATAAAATTAATGCTAAGTCTAAGGGAAATGTGATCAGATTTATGTACTCTGGTTCTATTTACAGAAAGGATGTCCTTGAGGAGGACCAGTATTTATGAATGATGCTTAAGAAAGAGAATTCATAAATAAACTTAAATTTGATAAGTCTTTCTTAAAGTATTTAGCTAATTAGTAATCTACTCAGAGATAATGTTAAGTGATTACAAGATATATTAAAGCCCTAAACTTCATTTTTCTATTTGTAATCAGAATCTATTTATAATCCTCTAATAAGAACTGTCCCAGCCAAGACATCACTTGACATTGTCTATATGACACAAATTGTATGGTTGCAAATTTCCACCAGAGGACTTTTCACAACTAGCGGGTGATCTGTGACTTGATTTTGAGTATTGGCAGACTACATGTTTGATTCCCCAGGACCAAAGCTTACTTGACAATTATAGTGGTAAATATCTCTTCCTATTTTTTTTATTATTTAATACTTGCAACTCTATAACTCCAATGCACAGTCAGATACACTGTTACCTGTTTATTTTATCTCCAACAACCTGAAGAATAAGATTTCTTCAAAGCAAAGGGCCATTGGTAGATCTATCAACTACAGTTGCAGATTGATGTCATGGCAGCCTCCCTCCTTAACAACTGACTCATGCAATGCTCAAATAAAAGAATAAATTCACGACACTTTCAAGGCAGCTTTATAATCACCATGGCTTTAAAAAAACAAATGATAGTTTAAGAATATGTGTATATGTGATTGCTCATGAATCCTTAGAAAATATCCTTTCCAGTTAGGAATTTAAAATTATATGATAAATGTTTCTAAAGCTATGCCTTTAAAAGTGCAATTCAAAAAAGAAAATGGAATTAGCTCACTTCTGCATCATTACACTTATATATACAGTTAGGATAATTCAAGCAAATAGACTGTATGATCAGAATTGGATATGTGAACACTTTTTTCAACTGATTCTCTTGCTATCTTTAGAGTCTTAGGTGATACACAAAGAAACTATAGTTACTATGAAAAATGGGCTATTGATGACATCAAAATAATGAATACAAATTGTGAAGATTTAGTCTTTGACTCTAATATAGTTTCTGGAATAGATTTTGAACTAGGATATCTAGGGCTGCTAGAAGTTGACCAATTAAAACTTACAATATATCCTCAACTTTATATATTTATTTCATCAAAAATGTTTTATATTCACAAGCAGCACCATCATTAGGTTAAAAACATATTTAGTTCAAGAGTGCCTTAATCAAGCAAACAAAACATCCACATGATCAGTTTTATATTCTGGACAAGCCTCATAAATGTGCATAGAAAATAGGGTTTCATGCTTACTGTATTGGATATGTTCTAGAAATGAATCAGCACCTATATTAATAATACAGCAGCACTGTGAGACTCCTGTAGCATCAACCTTGGAAGTCATAAAAAGGGAGTACAGATATCTCAATAATTAAATTTCATTTATTTAATATGTCATTACTATTATTTCAATGATATTAGCATATGTATAGCAATTAAATACCTCAACACAAACTTAAACTCTACAACCAATTTTTTAAATACAAACACTTAACATGAAACCTCTTGCAAAAATGAAATAAAACCAATTTTCTATTTAATTATAAAAATATAGTTATACCTGCATATACACATTATTTTATATTTATAGTCATAGTGATTCTTATTATGTATCATATATGCGAGCACACATACATATTTTAATGACTTTTGAGTTATGATCATTTCAAAAGCATAACTGAGGGTCAGCTCATAATGGTACTTTAACTATTTAATGGAAAATAAAAGGATGTACATTTAAATGATATACTTCTACTTAGTGAGATCTGAATCTCCAGTAACATCACAGCCACTGGTAATGGGCATTCCCTTCTGCCCCAAATACTATTAAACTGGGTAAGACATTGGACAATTAATTTTATACACCAAAATGTCAGGAACCCATACCTGTAATTCTTGAAGGGAGGAATTTAATAATTAAGCTCTAGTTCCCTGGTATCTGGATGGCTCCCCACATTGATAGAAAATGAAGCCTCAAGGTCAGGAAAGCTGTTAAGACTGAGAGGCAAAGGACCGTCAGAACTCTAAAATGTATCACAAGACTTCAATGACCCAAGAAAATATCAACTAGCCTTTCAACATCTTTTCAGGGTATATGATAGTGTTCCTTAAAGAACAGGATACAAATATTTTATGTAGCACTTCAAAATTCCACATAAAGCATTAGATACATATTGGAACACAGTCCAAGAACAGAGATATCTGAGGAGAATTATCAGTGCTTATGAGAAAACTTCAAGAAAATGAGACAGGAGTCTTGTGACTCAGTTTCTTCAGAAACATGCAATTGTTCTTGGAATGTGTTTTTGTGCCTTTCCCAGGTGTAGCAAATAGGAATGAGTTTCTATCAGACTGTTCATTACAATTGACTGTTATTATATGTTTATATGCTTCTTGGAAAAACATGTTTTTGCCACATGTATCTTATCCACCATGTGAAGCTTGTCCTTGTGATTATACACTTTACTCTTGTGACTCTTTTTATTCCTCAGAGTATAAATTATCTGATGCTGTGACATCAAGTTGGCTATTGTATGAGATTGTTGTCCACCTCATTTACTGGCTCTATTCCCCCAGATCCCCCCACCCCATATATATATATAGTGTTATCCACAATGTATAAAAACCAGGAGATGGAAATGATACATAAGAGATTAAGAAGTTGAATTTAGCAGAAAATAATGAAGTAACTATTCAATTATTTGTAGTACTTAAAACTTTTATAAAAACCAAGTTGAAGAATCAGATAAGGAAACAAAAACCCGGATAAAACTCTAAAATGTAGAAGTGCAGCCTCCATGGAGCCGTCAATCTATGACAAGGGATAGAAGCCACAAAATAAAGGAGAGTGAGGGTAAGTTATGGAGCTTGAAAGATCAAAATAAAATTTTATAAAGGAGCATAAATTAACAGTACAGCAATGTCAGTCTATAATTAGAATCACAGAATCAATGAATGCTATGAAGTTTTATAGGTATTCTAGATATAGTAAGATCAAACTCTATTAAAAAACATGAAAAAAACCCTAAAATGACTTATGAAAATATTTTTAAAGTTAAAATATAATTAAATCACTTCTTACTATCCTTTCATCTTACCAACAAATTCCTTGTGTACCTTCTTTTTCTATCTAACTCATAGCCTCTTTTTCTTTAGTTATTGTTGTATTCCATTTTATATATGCTATCTATATCTATCCCAAACCTAGATAAAGATCTATAACCAAGTAAGGAATGCTGAAAGTGAGGAAAAATACATACCCAATGCTGAGTGGCCAGCTCTAAAAGGTGTATTTGTATATGTCTAAAATTCCATCACTCTGGAAGCAGATAACTACTCTAAGACAGACTGGGTTATATAGTAAGACCTTGTTTCAATTAAACAAGGACAGCAGAAGTGCTCAAGTCCATAAAGCCCTTGACTCAGTTCTTAGCACTAAGAAAACAAAAATTGCTAAGGAACTCTTGCGATAAGAAATGAGAAAAACTGTATATCAAACACATAGCACATTCAAGTTTATTAAGTTGATATTAATACCTTTAAAAATTCTCAGAAAATGTGAGGGCTAAAAATACTGAGAATCTAAGCAACTGAAATTTACATATTAGAAAGCTTTAAAAAATTAAAGGTTCAGCCTGAGGTAAACCATCCAGAATGATAGATAGTACACAATAATCTGATATTACACTAACATCTGATAGTATACAAAAATCAACATCAAGAAACTTGCTCATTGAAAAGATTAAAATTTGACAGTGAGTGGTGCACACCTTTAATCTTGCACTTGAGTAGTGGAGGTAGGTAGATTTCTGTGTGTTTCATGACAGCCTGGTCTATAATAAACTCCACACAACCAGGTCTATATAGAAAGATCTATCTCAAATAAAATAGAAATCATTGTGAGCTAAATTGATCAAGAAACAAAAAACTAAATTATCTCCAACAAAAATGGAAAAGGTTCACATTATAAAAACAGATATGTTAGTTGCATAATTTTTCTGTTTAGTTTTTGTCTGAATGACCTATCCATTCTGGGAGTAGGGTTTTGAAGTCTCCCACTATTAATGTAGAAGTTTCAATTTAAGCTTTAGTAATGTTTCTTTTATTAATGTAAGTACCCTTGCATTTAGGGCATACATAACCAGAATTGACATGTCATCTTGTGCATTGTTCCTTTAATGAATATGAAATGTCCCTCTTCATCTCTTTGGATTAATTTTAGTTGGATGTCTACTTTACTATATATTAGAATGGTTCTTTCATATTGCTTCTTGAGTCTCTTTGCTTGAAAAATACTATTCCAGCTATTTATTCTGAAGTAATGTCTATCTTTGATGTTGAGGTGTGTTTTTGTATGCAAAAGAATGATGGATCAAATTTCCACCTTCATTCTGATAGTCAGTGTTGGTTTACTGGGGAATTGATTCCACTGATGTTGACAGATATTAAAGACCAATAATTGTTAAATCTTGTCATTTTGATGTTGTTGTTGGTAGTGTGTGTGTGTGTGTGTTTCCATTTTTTTTTTTGTCAGAATTGTATGACATTATTATCTCCTGTGTTTTATTGGATGCAGTTAACCTCCTTGGGTTAGAGTTGTAAAATTTGAAGGCAAACAGATAGAACTAGAAAAGATCATCTTGACCGAGGTTACCCAAACCCAGAAAGACAAACATGGTATGTACTTACTTGTCAATGAATATTAGGTATAAATTATAGGATAACAATGGTATAAAAGACAGACTCGAAGAAGTTAAGTAACAAGGAGGGCCCAAGGAGGCACACGTGTACCTCACTGAGAAAGGGAAATAGATTAGACATAGGAGGTTAATGAAAAGAGTGGACTGGATTGAGGAAGTAGTGGGGATGGGAGCAGAAGGGATGAAGTGGGGGAAAGATGGAGGGAGAGAAGACTGGGAATGACAATTGATTTGGAGTTGGCATCTTTGAGATGAACTGGAAATCCAAGGCAATGGAAGTCTACAGAGTCTATGAGGGTGACCCTAGTAATGGAGGATATGATGCCTGAACCAGCAATCTCCTGTAACCAGGTTAGACTTCCATTGGAGGGATTGGGACACCAACACAGCCTCAAAACCTTTGACCTATAACTTTTTTTTGAGTACAGGATATTCAGGGATGGAGGATGGAACAGAATTTGAGGGAGTTACTGGCCCAACTGGAGACCCATCCAGTAAGAGTAAGCCTACCCCTGAAACTAGTGATGATATTGAGCTATAGTTGTAGGTAGGAACCTAGAATATATTTCTTCAGAGGGACTTGGCTCAGCAACTGTTGGAATCTGATGCAGAGACCCTCAGACCAACATTGAGTGGAGCTTGAGGACTCCTGTTAAAAATGGGGAGGAAGGATTAGAGAGTGATAGAAGTCAAGAACACCACAAGAAAATCTACAGTCAATTAACTTGGGTCCATGGGGCCTCATGGAGACTAAACTGCCAACTGGCAAGCATGAATGGGAAAGACCTTATCCCTCTGCACATTATTTAGCAGTTGTGCAGCTGGATCTCCATGCAGGACTTTTAAAGGAGCATGGGCTGTCTATGACTACCTTGCCTGCATTTAGATCATGTTTCCCTAAATGGAATGGCTTACCCAGCCCTAGTAGAAGAGGCTCTGGTTTGTTATGCCAGGGGTGGTTGATGTCCCCTTCTCGTATGAGAAGGGAAGGAGGGGTAGATGGGTGGATAGGGAGATGAGAAGGAGAGACTGAGTGTATAGGAAGAAAGGGAAGCTGAAATCAGGATGTAAAGTTAATAAATCATTCCATAAAAAAATAGTAAAACATAAAAACATATAGCTAAAGGAATAGTGCCTTTATACTAAAAATTCAACCACTATTTTAATGTACTGCCTAAATATTTTGTAAAATACAACTTGATAAAAACAAAGAAGTAGATAAAAATTAAAAATAAAAACAAATTAGTCCCTGAATTCTTTTGCAAGAGAAACTCAAAATAAAATTAGTAAAGTTTAATTGCAGTTCAGATATTTAAAGAATAATATCAAAGTTCCATAAATACTTGCAGATAGTGAATATCTGAGGAGATAAAATTAAAATCCTGGTAAAAAGTCTGGTAAACAAATATATGAAGGGGGATAGTGGTGGCACATGCTTTTAATCCCAGCACTTGGGAGGTGGAGGCAGACAAATCTTACTAAATTCCAAACCATCCTATCTACAGAGTCAGGTCTAGGACAGCTAAAGCTAAAAGAGTTAAACTGTGTCCTGAAAAACAGAACAGAACAAAATAAAACAAAACAAAGCAAAACAGAAAAAGAAAGCTACTTGAGCAAGTACCATGTTCCTTATGAAATTGCATATATGTCATGCCACATGACAAAATACATTTAAGTTTTGTACATCCAGATTCACATTCATTGTTACATAAGTATATATGTAAAATACATATATATATATATATACATATATATATATATACATACATATATATATATATATCTTATATGTGTGAAAGGACAATGGCAGACACTCAAATTATGTAGGGTATAATCAAGAACACACAAATATATCCAAAATAAAGCATGATATACTATAGAAATGGAAATAATTCTCAGTAAACTAAAAATAAAAGGAACATCTCAAACATTAAAGTTGCCATGGAACACATACTAGGTCATGAATATATTTGGTACTAGTGTTTCTACTATTCCAGGAGTTAAGAAAATATTTTAAAATATAAAAATGGAAAAGAACCAACACTGTGTAATTTGAAGACTACAAATGCATGATTATAGTACAAGGCAGCTGAAGAAATCTCTATGATTTCCAAAACTAATTATGTGAAGTTGTCAGTATTTTGATATGCACATCAGTTTCACACACACACACACACACACACACACACATCACAAGGCTATGAACAGAATTTTAAAGTATTTTTAAAGTAGCATAGAATTCATAAAATTCAGAAATAGATGATATGAAAATATTTTAAACCACAAATAAAGAACATAAATTATAGATGACCTAAATATGTATGTAAAATAATGTTATTGACTGGGCAAGGCATTATTGTTAATATGCCATTTCTCTATATTTATTTTTAAGGAATTGACAAGGAGGTAATATACAGAAAGGATCCAGAGAAGTAAAATGACCCTGAAGATGCTGGATACCAACTGAGTTGACTACTTTCTCACTATCAAGTTATCATGTTCAGGATGACATGGTACTGACTGAAGGACAGAAAATGAGAAAAAGACAAATTTGTATATATTTTCAACTCTATATAAATTAGTAATTAATATTTAGGAAGTCACAAAATTAATTTATACAACAGTCATTACAACAATCATCTGAAATAGCAGAGGAAAAAAAAACTAAACCCTGTCAGTTAACTTTATTGCATAAAAGATAAGTCACAGTAAAGCATTGATTTATGTGTAAAACACAACTACCACAAACACTATAGCAGAATACTAACCAAGAGAACCTTCTTTGAAGGCCAACATGTTCTGTATTGGCATGTCTAACATGGCTACTTTAGGTACCTTGTGTCATCAGACTCTTGAAATGTGACTAGTTTTACCAACGGCAGTCAATTTCCCACCATTTATATCTAATATTTTCTCAGACATATTTCATTCATTAATTTTGAGCATCACAATTCAAATTTAAAAAGTTAAGGAGTTTGCTGAAACACTGAAGTACACAAAAGTTTCTTAAACAGTATAAATCCTGCAAATTATGTCACATGCATACACTTGGACCATCATCAAAGTTTGAAACTTCAAATGATATTGTCAATCCAGAGGTTCAGATGATGACATAACACATAACCATGGTACAGTTCTTATGTTCAGTATGGAACAAGTGACATAAAGTGTACTTCAGTTGAGACTATATAAGAGTGGCCACAAGCAATCAGAAAGGGACACACTACTCTTCCTTACAAATGTGAACAGAAGAGTTTAAGCCATCTAGAGTGACAACTGCAAATACCATTGCATAAAAACCATTTAATATGTGGTGCTGCTTAGGTCAAGTGTGTAAGTAACTGGATCAGAAGGGTTCAACTTTTCAAGCACTTGAAAACAGCAAAGCTATGTTTCAAGGGTGGACAAGCCCTGAACTTACAGAAACTGTCATTTCCACCACACCAGGACTTCACCATTGTCATGAATTCTTGAGCAAATTCACCTTAAAAGATGGAACTATTTATTTTGACTTACCTTTTCAAAAGTGTAAGCCAAATCCATTCCAAGATTAGCTGGATCCAATGCATGAGGCATGAATCCAGGTGAATTATCGAGCGTCTAGATGTTGCCATTTAATGATGCTTAAGGGGTAGAGAAGAGCAATAAAGGAAGGGACTAAGGCCCAAAACAGCACCCTATGGATAGGCCTACAGTGATCTCCTTCCTCCAATTTCAGCCCAGTCTCATCCCTGAATATCACCTACCCAGACGGTTATTAAATTATGAACCCCTCATTAGATGAATCCCTTCAGGATGTAAGAGATCATATAACCGAAACATGGCCTGTGGTGGTTTGAATATGATTGGCCTAAAGAGTAGAATGATTGGAATATATGGCCTTATTGGAATAGGTTTGACCTTGTTGGAGGAAGTGTATCCTGTGGGTGTGGGCTTTAAGAGCCTGCTCCTAGTTTCTTAGAAGTCAGTCTCTCCTGGTTACCTTTGTATCAAGATGAAGGACTCTCAGCTCCTTCTCCAGTGCCTTGTAATTGGATGATACCATTCTTCCTGCACTGATGATAATGCATTGAACTTTTGAACTTGTAAGCAAGACCCAATTAAATGTCCTTTAGAAGAGTTGCCTTAATCATGGTGTCTTTTCACAGCAATGGAAACCCTAAATAAGACACTGCCCCAGATCTTCATGTTTTGATGGGGTATTTCACATTCAATATAAAACATTAGCAAATTCAATATCCTTCTAAATTACAGTTTGTTAATCATATGAGTTTAAATTGCAGCAATGAGCTAATTTAAGTAAATTAAAGAAATAACTAGCACCTGCTACAAAAACCCATCATCACCCATCACACACACACACACACAGCCTGCAGCTTTAAAAGATGCTATGGCAGAGGCACTCAGACAAATGAAGTCTAAGTGAATCTGAATTAAAAAAACTTAAACCCTTGAAATTTTTTGAGTTCTTTTGTATGTTCCTGAAAGTTAGAAGTTTCAAAAGGTCAATGTCAATGTTTGATTTATAGTGGAGGTAATTAAGAAATAGTGTATGCCACAGGTGGAGAGGAAAGGAGGGTGATGCTGGAAAGGATGCTGTTGCTGAATTTTTACATTGTCTATGAGTTACTACAGTGCTTTTGAAAGGAAGTTATGAAGATTAAAGATGTCTATTGTATAACAAAAAAGATATAAAAGGAGATAAAAATATGCAAAGAAAGGAAACATGATTTTCCAAAACAACACAGGAATGGGCAGCCATGGAACAAATGGCAGATAATACTGATAAGCCCCAAACAAGATAAGCCCCAAACAAGACAATAAGACTTTCCCCTGCATGCACAAATAATTTTCCAGAAATTTAACTAACACATAAACTTAGCACACCTGACTTTTCTGGAGGTCTTCAGTGTGTGGTTCCTTTCTGGATCTCCATGAGAAATTGGCAGATTTAAAAGGAAGTGTTGGAGAAAGTCCACATCTGAAAATAAATTATATTCAACATGATATGACAAAACAGAATAAAAAACAAAATGTGAGCAGCTTCAGTTAACTATTATTGCTGTAACAATTTACTGTAAACTATGGGTGTGGTAGAGCCCACCTTTCATCTCAGTACCCAAGAGAGGATAAGAGTTCAGATCAACCTTGGCTTTCTTGTTTGTGTGTTTGAGGTAGGGTCTCATACTGTAGCTTTAGTAGGCAAAGCTCATCATGGAGCCCACTCTGGCCTTCATTGTGTGATAGTCCTCTTTTCTCACCTTGCCAGATGCAGGGATTACAGTATGAGACACTAAACCAGGCACTGGAGACATTGTCTTGAATTAATACACAAAACAGGAGCAAAGCCCCAAGCAAGACAATACGACTTTCCCCTGCATGCACAAATAATTTTCCAGAAATTTAACTAACACATAAACTTAGCACACCTGACTTTTCTGGAGGTCTTCAGTGTGTGGTTCCTTTCTGGATCTCCATGAGAAATTCAGTATGCTGGATACCTCCAGCTCCTCCACTCAGCCTACACTCTTCAGCCTCATCCTACTATCAGCTGAATCCCTGTCTTGACATCATTCTTCTGATTTTCTTTACTCTATCTTTTTTTGTTGCTCAAACACTGCATCACATAATTGGTCTGAGGAATTTTCCCTTTGACACAAAGAAGTTGTCAAGACTGCAATATAAAAATTCCTCAAGATGCTGGTTAGTGAAGTGAAACTCAAGTGCCGATGTTAAAGACACATGATGAAATACTGAAAGATTTTGCAAGATCAATAACAAAGCAATGCCCTGTGGCATTACATTTAGGCAACCTTGTACTAAAGGTAGCAACAAATTCAATAAGAAAGAAAAGATATATTGAAGGAATTCAAATCTAAAAGGAATAGGTAAAAATTATCTGTGTTTGTAAAAAAATTTTCAAGTATCTAAAAGAGAAAGTAAATACTATTAAAACTAATGAGAGTAGTTATTACAAGGCAACAAAAGATATAGCAATCAAACGATACTCTCATAGACCGTGAATAAACATTTTTATGAGAAAATTAAAACCATGATAAGATTCTAAAACCTCACAGATAAGCCTAAAAAATACCATAAATTACCCATAATGTTATAAATCATTACTGAGAGAAATTAAGGAAATGTTAACATAGTAGCAGACTTCATATTTATAAGTAGATTGTCCCTACTATTTTTATGTATTTTTAAAACAATTTTCAATTAAGTACAACACTAATTAAAAGTCCCAGCAGAATATTCTCTGTAGAAATTGCCTAGCTGATCCTAAAATTTATATTAAAATTTAAATCATTAAAGAAATCACTGAAAAAGGCAAAGCCACTTAATGTTTCACTTAAGACTTAATTTTTAAAGACTTAACAACCAAAGTCAGATGTGGAAGGAAACCATCAAGGTCACTGTATTTTACATTTAAGATATATCTGTACACTTCAAAATTATACAGACTATCCTCAATAAATCAGAAAAACTTCAAAACTTGTATAAATTTAAATACAAAAAAATAGAAAATCCATATGTTGTTGGTATCACCTACATTTCCTGGTTTGCTTTTTAATCAGGGATTACAATTGCTGTCCACCAGAATTTATTGTTGAAATGTATCTCCAAAATACAAAATATAATTCTTCTAGTTCTTAGTGAACTTGTCTATTGTATTAAATAATATTTTCTGTGGATTGAACAGAGGACATACAATCATGAGTATAACCTCCAAACTCCCAAAATATTCATTCCATGAAGTTGATTTAAAAATGGATCTTCCCTTCTGGTTTCCATCTGCTCCTGGAGCCAATCCTCTGCCATAGGGCTCCATACCCAAATAGCCCCAAGAGAGAAAGCCTCCTTGGAGTGCAGACAGGCCTGTGAGCACAGGGAGGACAAACACTGCTGCTCAGAGAAACCTGCCCAGAACCCTCAGGATACAGGAACCAAGGAGCTGCCTGAGACAGGAGTCTTCCAGTTTCCGACTCTGCTCAAAGCTGATCCTGTGCCACAGGGCTAAATACACAAATAACACCAAGAGAGAGCTGGTCTCCCAGGAATGCCTACACACCTCCGAGCACAGGTAAGAACATCACTTCTCTTCAAATTCCTGGCCCAAGAGGAACTCTCCCAGAGCAATCAGGACACAGGAACAAAGGATCAGCTGAGGACAGGATCATTCTGGTTTCTGTCTGCACCTCAGAGGTGGCCCTATACCATAGCTGTTAGTGCATAAATTTCTCCTGGAGAGAACTGGTCTCCCAGGAGTAATGACACACAGGCTTGACAAGCCACAGTAAGAGACAGGCAGACAAGCTAACACAACCAGCTGGCAAAAGGCAAGTGCAAGAACCTTACCAACAGAAAAAAAAAAAAAAGGCTACATAGAATCATCAGAACTCAGTTCTCCCACCACAGCAAGCCCTGGTTACACCAACATACCAGAAAAGCAAGAATCTGATTTAAAATCACATCTCATGATGATGATAGAGGACTTTAAGAAAGACATAAATAACTCCCATAAAGAAATACAAGAGAACACACGTAAACAGGTAGAAGAACTTAAAGAGGAAACACAAAAATTCCTTAGAGATTTACAGGAAAACACAACCAAACAGGGGAAGGAACTGAACAAAACCACCCAGGATATAAAAACAGAAATAGAAACAATGAAGAAATCACAAAGGAAGACAACCCTGGAGATAGAAAACCTAGGAAAGAGATCAGCAGTCATAGATGCAAGCATCACCAACAGAATACAAGAGATAGTAGAGAGAATCTCAGGTGCAGAAGATACCATAGAAAACATTGACACAACAGTGAAAGAAAATGCAAAATGCAAAAAGATCCTAACCCAAAACATCCAGTAAATCAAGGACACAATGGAAAGACTAAACCTAAGGATAATAGGTATAGAAAAGAGTGAAGAATCCCAACTTAAAGGGCCAGTAAATATCTTCAACAAAATTATGGAAGAAAACTTCCACAACTTAAAGAAAGAGATGCCCATGAACATACAAGAAGCCTAGAGAACACCAAATAAACTGAATCAGAAAAGAAATTTCTCCCATCACATAATAATCAAAATACCAAATGTATTAATTGGTATTTCTTTAATAAACAAAGAAAGAATGTTAAAAGCAGTAAGGGAAAAAGGTCAAGTAACATATAAAGCAGGACTATAAGAATTACACCAGACTTCTCACCAGAGACTATGAAAGCTAGAAGATTCTGGTCATCTCATGCAGGCCCTAAGAGAACACAAATGGCAACCCTAACTACTATACACAGCAAAACTCTTACCATGGATGGAGAAACCAAGATATCCCATGACAAAACCAAATTTACACAATATCTTTCCACAAATCCAGTCCTACAAAGGATAATCGATAATAATGCCAGTAAAAGGAGAGAAACTACACCCTAGAAAAAGCAAGAAAGTAATCTTTCAACAAACCCAAAAGAAGATTAACCACACAAACATAAAAATAAAAAATAACAGGAAGTAACAATCAACATTCCTTAATCTCTCTTATTTTGATAGATTGGTTTTTATTAGATAGGTTCTTTATTTACATTTCAAATGTCATCCCCTTTTCTAGTTTTCCCTTTGAAAATCCCTTATATCCTCCTCCTCCCCCTGCTCCCCAACCCACCCACTCTCATTCCCAGTCCTGGCATTCCCCACTACTGGGACATAAAACCTTTAAAGAACCTAGGGCCTCTCCTCCCATTGATGACCGACTAGGCCATCCTCTGCTATAACTTCAATGGACTCAATTCCCCAATAAAAAGACATAGACTATCAGATGGGATACTTAAACAGGACCCAGCATTTTGCTGCATACAGGACACACACCCCCAGTGTCAAAGACAAACACTACCTCAGAGTAAAGGGCTAAAAAACAATTTTCCAAGCAAATGGTCCCAAGAAATAAACTGGAATAACCATTCTCATTTTGGATAAAATCGACTTTCAACCAAGAGTCATCAAAAAAGATAAGGAAGGGCACTTCATATTCATCAAAGGAAAAATCTACCAAGAAGAACTCACAATTCTGAACAGCTATGCTCCAAATGCAAGGGCAACCACATTCATAAAAGAAACTTTACTAACGCTAAAAGCACATATTTCACCTCACACAATGATTGTGGCATATACCCCACTCATGAACGGGCAGATCAGGGAAACACAAACTCAACAGAGACACTGTGAAACTAATAGAAGGATTGAATGGATTTAACAGATATCTATAGAACATTTCATCCTAAATCAAAAGACTATACATTCTTCTCAGCACCTCATGGTAACTTCTCCAAAACTGACCATATAATCAGTCACAAAACAGACCTCAATAGATATAAGAAGATTCAAATAACCCCATGCCTCCTATCAGATCACTATGGATTAAGGATGGTCTTCAATAAAAACAAACAAATAAACAAACAAACAAAACAGAAAGCCCACATGTACATGGAATCTGAACAATGCTCTACTCAGTGATAATGTGATCAAGGAAGAAGTACAGAAAGAAATTAAGGACTTTTAGAATTTAATGAAAATGAAGCCACAACATACCCAAACTTATGGGACATAATGAAAGCAGTGCTAAGATGAAAACTCATAGCTCTGAGTGCCTCCAAAAAGAAACTGGTGAGAGCATACACCAGCAGGTTAACAACACACCTGAAAGTTCTAAAACAAAAAGAAGCAAATGTACTCAAGAGGAGTAAATGGCAGGAAATAATCAAAGAAAGCTTAAATCATCAAGTAGAAACAAAAAGAACTACAGAAAGAATCAACAAAAGCAGGAGCTGGTTCCTTGAGAAAATCAACAAGATAGATAAACCCTTAGCCAGACTAATCAGAGGGCACAGAGACAGTATCCAAATCAACAAAATCAGAAATGAAAAGGGAGATATAACAACAGAAAATGAGGAAATTAAAAAAAAAATCAGATCCTACTACAAAATCTTATACTCAACACAACTGGAAAATCTGGATGAAATGGACAATTTTCTAGACAGATACATAGTACCAAAGTTATATCAGGATCAGATAAACCATCTAAACAGTCCCATAACCCTAAAGTAATAGAAGCAGTCATTAAAAGACTCCCAACCAAAAAAGCCCAGGAACAGAAGGTTTTAATGCAGAATTCTATCAGACCTTTAAAGATGACCTAATACCAATACTCTTCAAACTGTTCCCCAAAATAGAAACAGAAGGACCTCTACCCAATTCATTCTATGAAGACACAGTTACTTTGATACCTAAACCACAGAAAGACCCAACAAATAAAGAAAACTTCAGACCAATTTCCCTTGTGAATATGGGTGCAAAAATACTAAATAAAATTCTTGCCAACAGAATTCAAGAACACATCAAAATGATCATTCACCAAAATCAAGTAGGTTTAATCCTAGGTATGCAAGGAACTTTCAATATATGGAAATCCATCAATGTAATCCTCTACATAAACTCAAAGGAAAAAAAACACATGATCATTGCAGTAGATGCTGGGGGAAAAATTTGACAAAATTCAATATCCCTTCATGGTCAAAGTCTTGGAAAGATCAGGAATTCAAGGCCCATACCTATACATAATAAAAGCAATATTCTGCAACCAGTAGCCAACATCAAACTAAATGGAGAGAGCTTGAAGCAATCCCACTAAAATCATGGTCTAGACAAGGCTGCCCACTCTTTCCCTACCTAAACAATATGGCATTCAAAGTCCTAGCCAGAGCAATTAGACAACAAAGGGACATCACAGGGATACAAATTGGAAAGGAAGAAATCAAAATATCACTATTTGCAGATGGTATGATATGATAGTATATTTATGTGACCCCCAAAAACTCCATCAGAGAACTCCTAAAGCAGATAAACAACTTCAGCAAATGGCTGGATATAAAATTAACTCGAACAAATCAGTAGCCTCCCTATACTCAAAGAATAAACAGGTTGACAAAGATGTTAGGGGAAGGACACCCTTCACAATTGTCACAAGCAATACAAAGCATCTTAGTGTGACTGTATCCAAACAAGTGAAAGATCTGTATGTCAAGAACTGCATGTCTCTGAAGAAAGAAATTGAGGAAAACCTCAGAAGATGGAAAGATCTTTCATGCTCATGGATTGGCAGGATCAATATAATAAAAATGGCCATCTTGTCAAAAGTAATATATGAATTCAATGCAGTTCTCATTAAAATTCCAACAAAAATTCTCATAGAGTTAAAAAGAGCAGTTCTCAAATTCATCTGGATTAACAACAAACACTTGACAGTGAAAACTGTTCTCAAAAGAACTTATGGGGGAATCAGCATCCCGAATCTCAAGTTGTACTACAGACCAATAGTGATAAATAACTATATAGTATTGGCACAGTGACAAGCAGGTAGATCAATGGAGTAGAATTGAAGACCCAGAAATGAATCCCCACACCTAAGGTCACTTGATTTTGATTAAGGAGCTAAAACCATCTAGTCATCAGGGAAATGAAAATCTAAACAGCCCTGAGATTCTACCTCACACCAGTCAGAACGGCTAAGGTCAAAAACTCTATTGACAGCAGATGCTGGCAAGGATGTAGAGAAAGAGGAACATTCTTCCATTGTTGATAGAATTGCAAGATGGTACAACCAGTCTGTTAATAATAGGTTTGGTGCTTCCACAGAAAACTGGACATATTACTACCCAAGGATCCAGCAATACCACTCCTGGGCATATACCTAGAAAATGCTCCAACATGTAATGAGGACACATGCACAACTATGTTCATAGCAGCCTTATTTATAACAGCCAGGAGCTGGAAAGAACCCAGATGTCCAACAAAGGAATGAATACGCAAAATGTGGTACATTTACACAATGGAGTACTATTCAGCCATTACAAATGATGAATTTTTGAAATTCTTAGGCAAATTGATGGAACTAGAAAATATCATCGTGAGTGAGGTAACCCAATCACAGAAGAACACACATGGTATACACTCACTGATAAGTGGATATTAGCACAGAAGCTGGGAATAACCAAGATACAATTCATAGACCAAATGAAGTTCAATAACAAAGAAGACTAAAGTATGAATACTTCGATCCTTCTTAGAATGGGGAACAAAATACCCATGGAAGGAGATCCAGAGACAAAGTGTGGAACAGAAATTGAATGAAAGACCATGCAGAGACGGCCACACCTGAGGATCCATTCCATTTACAGTCAACAAATCCATACACTATTGTGGATGCCAAGAAGAGCTTGCTGACAGGAACCTAATAAATACAGAGGTGGATGCTCTCAGCCAACTACTGGACTGAGTACAAGGTCCCCAATGGAGAAGCAAGAGAAAGGACCCAAGGAGCTGAAGGAATTGGCAGCCCCATAGAACGAACAAAAATGTGAACCAAGTCCCCCAGAGCTCTCAGGGACTAAACCACCAACTCAAGACTACACATGGTGGGATCCATGGCTTCAGCCATATATGTAGCAGAGTATGGCCTCATGAGACATTAATTAGAGGAGATCCCCTTGGTCCAGTGAAGGCTCGATGCCCCAGTGTAAGGGAATTCCAGGACAGGGAAGCAGGAGGGGGTGAGATGGTGAGATTGGACATGGGGTTTTTGAAGCGGAAACCAGGAAAGGGGATAACATTTGAAATGTAAATAAAGAAAATATCTAACAAAAAATAAATACAAAAATGAATCTTCTAGGTTTAGTTTCTGAACCTTAGGTGCCTTATCTCTTTTGTGTGGACCTAATTATGTTCTGGAGACTCTGATATATTAACTTGGCTGCTGATTTGGAGAGGCAGGAATAGGATATAATGGGACTTACAAAATAAGAAAAATTATAGTGCATGTGAAGAATTTATTGGAGTTTGATACCCCTGGCTATTACTATAAATCTCAGCTTTTAGTTTCTAGTGGGAGAGGTCATAGGGAAAGTAGAAGTGGGAGGAGGTTCTTGTATGTCAGCCTTAGCCTTTGGTACTTTTCCAAGTTCAGTGATTTCTGAGCAGGAGTTCTCAGAGAAAGAACAGATTGCCCTTTTGGAAAGATTGTCCTTGCCAGGTTACCACTGACAGATTAGAGAGACCTCATGGAGGCAAAGTTTAACCTGGTAGGGAACTGCACATGTACAAATGATACTTAAGTCTTAAGTAAACTAGAAACACCAGAAAATGGGTAAAGATATATATGGTAAAATTTAGGGAAAGAATATTGATATCAAAAACACCAGGAGTTGAAAGTTCAATGTGATAGAAAGAGAAAGTTAAGTAAGGACTTTTCGATTTTTTACCAGTAGCTTTCAGGATGTGGCCAGTTTAAGTAATCTCTGATATTCAATTTCCCTGGGGACCATTTTAATTTTATATCAACTCAACCTGAAAGGTCCAGGAACTTGTTATATGAAAAACATCCAGGAAGCAATATTTGGTAGATAAAAAGCACATGACTATAGGGTTCTATTTTAAAATTCATGACGGAAAACTACTTGGAGAGGAAAGTATTTTTTCTTCTTATATTTCCAAGTCACACTTCATCAATGAGGAAAGCAAGAGCAAGCATTTATTTAAATCTGAACTGAAGGAGAGACCATGGAGAACATTGCTTAGCAGCTTACTCTGTCTGGATACAGCTCTGTTAATTTATACAACCCAAGGCCATGTGCCTGAGAGTGGCACTACCCAGTGGGCTGGGGCCTCCCTCTCACATCAGTCTTGAATCAAGACAATCTCACACAGATTGACAAACAGGCTAATCTTCCCTGGGTAGTCCTTCAGTTCAGATTCTCTCTTTCCATGTAACTCTTGGTTGCATAAGATGACAAAAACTAACCAGGAGAGTGGTAAATTGGCTTTTCCTATCTAATTTCTTTTAGTCATTAAGTGCTTTAGCTAATTACCATGTTCTCTTTTAAAAGACACATCATCTATTATCTGGCTTCCATTCCATTATTCTTCTAAGTGTTCCCTTAAATTCTCACGAGCAGGTTCTGTAATTCTTTCTCTCTCACCTATTCTTGTTTTTCTAATTCTTCTTTTGGAAAAAATTCCCTCTTCTCTTTTATTATTTTTTTGTTCTCTCTACTCCCGACTAAAACTATTGATGATCTTATTTTTATGCTCCTTTTCAGCTCCTATGCAGTTTCCTTCATTTCTTAATGTCAAAAT
Source organism: Mus caroli (assembly GCF_978045245.1). Lineage (NCBI taxonomy): Eukaryota > Metazoa > Chordata > Mammalia > Rodentia > Muridae > Mus > Mus caroli. Next base: position 31,184,355 of record NW_028227267.1, on the reverse strand, counting down.
CATATATTCAACCACAGACTTAAAAGACCCAATGTGTTATATGATTGCTTCACATTCTAAAGTTTGACAATACTGGGATCAGTCACATTTCTGACAACGTAAATTAAGCAAATATTCATATCTCAAACATTCAACAACTCCTGATTACTTGATCCAAATGACTAACATCAATGTTTGCCTACCACTCTAAATAGACAGCTCAACATTCATCATTTAAACCTGTCCCTGTGCTCACATAAATCATTAAGTCCCTATCATCTTTTCCTTAAACCATGGCTTAATCTCAGACATCAACACATTTGAAATAGCTCTTATAACTACTTCCTGAACTACACTGTTCACTTTAGTGATTCCCAAAATGTAGTACTTGTGCAAACACCATCTTCATCTGAAAATTTGCTGAAGACAATTTGTCTGAGAAACTCACCAGGTGAAGTCCCTAGTCAGGGGTTTTATAGACACACTAGCTGATTCCAGATACCACTGTTCCCATAGATATGGCATTCAAATATTGCTGGATGGGATTTGGGATACTTAACTTCAAGTGAATTTCTCTAAGAGAATTTATCTGTCCATACCTGTAAGTTGGATGTATTTTACCTACCTAATCTTCAGGATAACTAAATGGTCATTTCTAAATGCTTTCTACATGTTAAGACTTTGCATGGCTTATCCTGTTAAATACTAAAATAATACTTCAGGGTAGTTTTAATAATCCATACAATAAACTAAAGGATGTAGAGATTCTTTCTCAAAATTAAAAGGTACCATGTAGGTTTTGATGCCAATCAAAGCTAATGGCAGTGAGCAGCTGATAGGGACAAAGAGCTGCATGGAGCAGATTATGGTGCTAGACAACAAGGCTCAGATAAGGATATCTGACATGGGCTGATATGTACAATGATCAACTCATGAGCAGGGGTAATGTCAGCCCTTTTATGCTGAGTCCCACCCAGGCACTCAGACTCAATACAAAACGGTTGGCATCAGATGTTCAGGGAACCTAGTGGTAAACAGCAATATCACCTGTTGTATTACACACGCTACTCAAAATAACACTTTTATGTGGGCCTTTTATGAATATGGTCATGGGGTCAGAGTCCTGAGCCTTTATATTCACCTTCACAAGCCTGTCTGTGAGTCTGTCTATAGCTGTGTTTGCTTACAATATGCAGCTTTTGTGAGGGTCTATGTGTGGTTAAGCCCACTTACTTGTGGTCTCTGTGTGGTAGCCTTTCCCAGAGTGAATAAAATATGTCTAATCTGCCTTTGACAACTCACATTTTCTCCAACTTCCTAGCCTCTGGGAACTCATTACTTTTCCTGGTGTCAGAGCTTGGACTTCATATCATCTTATCACCCTGAGCACTCTCCTATCCCCATAGCATTTTGTTCAGTGGGAAAAGAAGCAGAATCCACTCAAGCTTCTCATCCCAGCAAAGCACTCTTTAAAACAGGCTTCACACATATATGGTATTAGAATTCAAGCCAAGTCAAATACCTCCTGTTTTGATAGGGCACTCAACTGTTCAACTCTGAAAATTGGAGCGTGGATGCTGAGTAGCACCAGGAGGTTGATTTCCATTGCATTTCCCACAGGTAAAGGCACTTGAGGGAATTTCTTTGAATAAATATGCAATACTGCATATTTAAAAAGAACATTTAATCTCTTCTTGTAATTAGCCTGCAGATGTGTATTTCAGGATTGAGTGAGTAAATGAGTTTAAAGAGTTTGCTATTTTTTTTGGAGAACCAAGGACAAATCTGTTATTTTCAGAGGTTAAACTATAACACAGGCATGGGAACAGTTTTGTAGTTCAAATTAAAAAATAAAGGGTGACCTGTCCAGAAATAAATTTACAAAGAGAAATATCATTTCTCCTTTACTGCTCCTTACTTTTGTTGAAAACAGTGTTCATCTGTTACTGATCATGGCATCATGGGCATGTTAACCCATTTCCCACCAAGAATTTTCTTAGTTTTCTAATCTAACTGCCATTCTGTACTGACTCTAGGCCAAAGAATTATTCAGGTTGGTGTGGCTTCTATTGTCTTCCTAATTAGGCCCCATGGAGAATTTTGGTATCTGTCAAACATTAATTTTTATCCTCTAAAAATAGTTTATTAGTTTTCTACTGATTTTCTAGCAAATTCATGATAAGTGACTGAAAACTATGCAAATGTATTGTCACACAATTCTTTTAGGTTTGAAGTCTAGCAGAGTCTATGTGGCTGAATTTTTAGAGTATGTTGAGGTGGAAAGTCAGTTAATAGTAGAATTAAAAGCTGCTTACAATTATCCGAGGCAAAATCTAATAGTCTGAAATAATACAGGAATGGAAGATAAATTAATGTTGAGGACTATTTCATACAACAATCTAGAACTGTCTGGAATATGTAACAATGTATTTATAAAAGATATGTTAACCAATCATGTGATGTGCTCAGTGTTTAACAAAGTCAAACTTGGCCAGATTCAAGAGTACTTTGCTTTCATTACATAAAAGGACACTATCTTTCCCATGACAAATATCCCATGCAACATTCTTTTTTCTCTAAATACCCTGTAACCTGGTGATTTAGAACCTACTCTTACCTTTGTGGCTACTGTATCCAACTCTATATAGAAAATTTACAAAAAGTATCAGCCCAAATTTCTTGTCCTCTATGAATCTTTCTGCATTAGGTAATACATTTATTTTTCTCAAGCTGTCCCAAGGCATTTGGGTTATGTTCATATCACATGACTCACAGGAACCTGATGGTAGAATGTTGGGATTATCTTTATGTTCCTTATTATATTGTATATTACTCAATATAAATAGAATCTATAAGGGTGAATAGATGGGTGGATAGATAAATAGATAGATGATTGATAAATAAACAAATAGATGCATAGACAGATGATAGGCAGACAGATAGAATTGGCTCACATGAACATTCACATTGGCTAATCTCCTGATGGGAGTCTTGCAGGCTGGAAACCCATTGACAATCAGAGCTCAAGGAACCATGCATCCAGCTTAAAGAATGGATGCTGCGTTGGCTGATTTGAAAATCACAGGTGTTTCTATGATATATTATAGCTGAAAATGCTAAAGAGGTACAAAAAAAAGATACTGGTGTTATAGTATATATTTGTAGAATAAACAAGCAAAACCCACTTAAGCTAAGATCATCTACATTTATTAATTTTTATATGCATAAACCTTATTTCAGCCCTTTCAATACTCAACTTTATTTCCTCGCTTTGTCTTGCGGTTCTGGGATTCAAGAGGTTCTGGGATCCTTCTGACTTGTTATTCTTCCTCACTCATTCACTCGTTCATATATATTCTGTCTTTCTTTCTCCCTCTCTCTTTCAGTATGTTAACAACTACTTAAATCACAGAAGAAAAATTTAAAGACTCTTAAAACCAGTCATTACTGTTATGCCTTATGCAGCCTGGAAACTCTCAGAAAAGTGTTTTCAAGCTACAATAACTCTCTTTAAATAAAACTGGCTTTTGTAGATTTGATTTACAACGAAGCAATTGGCATGCATTATGAACCTGAGATTTAGGGACATAATTATAACCTGGAGTAGACATTTGGGAATATAAATAAAATGGATAGAGAGGTAAAATCTATGAACTGAACATTAATATGCTAAGTTAATACCCTATTATATAAAGAGAACTGCCAACTCCGACAACAGAGCTCTAAACAATGAGCCCTTGAATCTTCCTATAGATTTGTAGAATAAAAATACAGTACTATCCCCACAAGGCTATATCAGAATATTGTAGCAACTAAACAGTCTTTGTCAGAACATTATAAAGCACTTGAGTTCATTATACAAAGCCAATAATACTAATTAATTTTTAAAATGAATTGTTTTGTGAACAGCTGGTAGTTTTTCAAGAACATTTATTTATACTGCATAGTGTTGAAAGATTATAAAACCCATCTATGAATTCCTTACAATGTAAATTTATAGAAAATTTTTTGCTAAATAAACAAAGACATGGTGTATATATTATATGTTTTTATTGGACCAGTTGTTTCTTGATAATATTGTAGGACATAACAAATAAGTTTGTCCTTTCACTCATCTTCATATGAACCAATACTTGTTCCTTATCTGCTTCTCTATGTGGGGCAGGCTGAGGTACTTAGTAAGGAATCAAGTGTGCGGCTGTCCCAGTGTCTATACATTGGTTTCCTATACCTGAAGCTAGTACACCAGTGATCCTTCTGTTAGAAGAAAATTAAAAGAGAAAGGAAGGATAAATTGGAGGGTTAAACAATATAGAATGGTATTTACATTGTCTTTTTCTAGCAATTGTTTCTACATAAGAGAATAACTCATTTCTGTTTCTAATTCACAAGTTTTAGATCTTTAAATTCACTTTTGAGTTATTTCTTTCTAATTGGTCTCTATCTCTCAGCTCTTTGCTTCTTTGCACTGTGCTATGTAATCTTTTCAGAAACTCTGAAAATCAGTACTAACTTATGGCTGAAAAGATTCACCATGACATCAGTGGTAATTAAAGTGGAAGCTCATTTGACCAACAAATCAGGAGTTTCTGAGTATTCCCACCTCCCTGTTTTTCCCCTATTACCTCTAATAAGTTCCCCATGATTAATGAAATAGAGATAAATAAATGGCATAAAAATGGCCCTCAAGACCCCATCTTACTTCTCTGCCCAGTATCTGATCTGAATGTCAGTAGCAGTACCATTTGAACTATAGTGCATATCAATAACAGATTTCTTCATACAGAAGAAAATGTGAGATTCTTTGGAGAACTTTTGTGATGAAAGGCTTGGTTTAAGCTGCAATGAACTTTCATCCCAGAGCTTCCCAGAGGAGAGCACTATGAGAAACAAACTTGCTCTTGAAGATCACTGTTTATTTCTACCTGTACCAAGTGTTTGCAGTGCAGTTAGGCAGTATGGTACTGTTACCAGCCCTTAATGTGAACAGCTCCTTCCAGAGCATCTGTTCACAAAATCTAACCCTCCAGCACTAGCTCTCATTGTTAAGATGGACGGTAATGACCCCTGAATGGATTGCCATTTATTTATTCATCCAAAGTTGCTGGAAATCCACTAGGCTAAAGTATATTGTTTTATATCTTCAACAACAAAACATAGGACAGAAGACTGGTATGATGCTAAGATAAACAGATTTTATTTCTGTTATTTAAATAATAGCATTACTAAATAGTATTTTCTCATTCTTCATATATATTAAGAAAAATCAGAGGTAAAGGAATAATGGAAGTGGCATAGTATGACATCCGGACTCCCAAGTAACTTTATCTACAATATTCGTAAAATATGTTAATTCAGCTTCATGAAGTATAGTGAAATTATAGTCCGTATAGATATGCACACATTGAATGGACTTCTTTGTGTTTACACAGTGAATTGTAATTTATTTACTTTTTTTAACCCATATTATCTCCCTATCTCATCATTACCATGAAGGGAAACAGAATTATAATTTATTTATACAATATGGGAATTGGAAAATGTAGGCAATTAAATAAAGTTAATTTGACCTATAGTACTTCAAATATTCTTAAAAGAATTCTCCATAATTACTTTCTTTCCTTGTTTCTCACATTTTAATGTAACTGCAGTAAAGAGCATTTAAGAAAAAAAAATAGCAAACCTTAATTCATACCTCCAAAGATCTAATTATTGAAAGTTTAATTAAAACTGTTATCTAATTATTAGTAATTATTAGTATATTTCTCTTCAAGTTTCTAAATTTTTACTATTATTCATTCTTTATAAATTGTTAACCACAAAAACTATCTGTGAACTTACTAGTATGTTTCTCATATGTAAACACATACACATTTATCCCTTATATTCTGTCAAACTGCTTGAACTGTAAGTTCCTAAGACTTGAAATTTTACCATACAGCCATGTTCTTGGCTAAATGGTATTTTGAAGGCTATCCTAATTTTAGATATGACATTGACCTGGATATGAATGCTGATATTTAATTAAATTTTTTACTGATTCATGCTATAACTATTATATACTTAAGCAGAAATTTTGTTTGTGAAGTAGAATAGACAAAAGAAAGAAGTTGAAAACCATGAGTTTCCAGCACTGTGGGAAAAAGAGATCGATCATGTTTGGGCCATGAAGGAGTTAGGAGGGGGTGGAGGAATGGTAGTCATAACGGAACATAGGATGACTAATGCTGATATTTACTTTTAAGTTCTGGGATATAGAACTTAAATTTTGAGTCCAGCATTCCTTTCAAAAGACTGGAAAGCTAGAACAGTAGCTATATTATTGCATAAAAACACATAACCTAAAACACGGACAGGAACATTAAATAAGACTCCCCGGTTATCACTCAGTAATGGATTTCCAACTATATTTTTAAATTATGGAAACAAACAATCCATAAGATTTTAACTACCTCTGTTCTCAGAAGCATGAGAACATACCTCATTGTCCTGTTCAGACATCTATGGAACATGAATCACCATTCTTTCCAGCATATCCATGACATATACATGACCCCCTGGTTTATCTGTCATTTGGTTGCCATCTTCATTATTAGACTGAATGACCAAAGTTTCTCTGTGCTTGGGTTTATTAACCCTTACATTGTTTCATAATTGCCATTAAGTTGAAGATTATCAATGCAAGGAATACACTAGTTATTAAACAAGGAAAGCTACCACAAATCCAGTATTATATAATAAGAAAGACCTCTAAGAAAAAACAAAACAAAACAAAAAAACAAGAGAGTATCTAGGGTTCAATATACTGTAGTTTCAGGACTTGCAAGATAACCACCAAGGATTAGAAAGATTAGTGACATTTTTATAGTTACTAAGTTAGAGATTTAAGTCAACAGAAGGTGTAGTAAAATATATTTGTGAAGCACCTGTACAGAAAGGAAATCCTAACATTATAATGCTGTTTATTTCTCCATTATCTATATCATTTAATGTATATTAATAGTATGCCTATTAGGTGTAGATAGTATGCTGAATATATCTGAAGAGCCCCATTGGCCTGCCAAATGGAAACTATGACTGTTTTAGGTAGATCATAGAGAACCAGGGATATAGTACTGAGGCAGTTTCCAGGTATCTCTGAAAACAAAATGAACCTGTTGAATTTTACTCATTAGAATTTGAGAAACCATTCCACCATTTCTTTTCTCTTGATTAAAAACAAACCCATCTCAAAAATATTAACACAGACTTTCTCACAGGATCAATTCTGTAATAAAGGAAATACAGGGACAAAGACTAGAGCAAAGACTGAAGGAAAGGCCATCCAGAGACTGCCCCACCTGGGAATCCATCCCATAAGCAGACACTAAACCCAGACGCTATTGCTGAAGCAAAGTACTTGCTGACAGGGGCTGTCTCCTGAGAGGCTCTGCCAGAGCATGACCAATACAGAGGTGGATGCTCACAGCCAATCATAGGACTGATCGTGGGGACCCTAATGGAGGAGGACTAAAGATGCTGAAGAGATTTGCAACCCCATAGGAAGAACAACAGTATCAACCAACCAGACTCCACAGAGCTCCCAAGGACTAAACCACCAACCAAAAAGTACACATGGAGAAACCCATGGCTCCAGCTGCATATGTAACAGAGGATTGCCTTATATGGCATCAATGGGAGGAGAGGCCCTTGGTCCTATAAAGGCTTGATGTCACAGCATAGTGGAATGCTATGGTAGCAAAGCAGGAGTGGGGAGGGTGGGTAGGGGGCACCCTCAGAGAAGCAGGGCTGATGCGGGATGGAATAGAGGGTTTGCAGAGGGGAAACAGGGGAAAAGGATAGCATTTGAAATGTAAATAAATAAAATAACCAATAAAAAATAGGCATGTACTTGTACTAAATCCCTATTTTATAAATTAGTTTTAGGTGAAAATATATCCAATGAATACGTGCAATTTCCTTCTGTAATTTTAATGCTTTCAGTCTTTATATGGCATTTACAGAGAAGGTTTTAATCAAAATGAATATTGCTAAGAGGAACCTAAAGCAGCCTAAACAAGCTATATTAACTAGTGAAATATATTGCCTCTGGTCCAACCAGTTTGCATTTGGCTTTGTTATTTTTTCCAAACTGCTGTCTGAATGATTGCAGTTACAGATGGTTGAATCATTACTATCAGATGACTACTATGGCTGTTATTACAGAGGAGGAGATACTTTAGTTCTTTAAAAATAACGGAAAATAAGAAATAAACTAAAAGAATGAAGCATAGCATTTGATATGTCTGGTTATTGGTAATAATAGAATTGTAAATTATCTTTGTATTGATATTTGGGAGGTATGGATTGCCTAGGAATGATCACTACATCAAATTTGCTTGTTGTCTAATAGGTAATTCATCCTGAAATTTCTTTTCGCAGAGCTGGCTGTCATGTGTTTTGAGGCCATAGGTACTATGAAAAGATGTAAAATATGTAGGAAAAAATGCAGTTGAATCTCAAAATCAGCCAATTTTGAAAAATTTGACCAACTGTCTCAATTTGCCCAAGGCTGCTCTGTGGAAACTTGATGCCAGAACTTAGCAGAAATAAACCATTTTATGAGAGCAAAATGAAAGAATTCCAGAAATACATGTAGGCCATTTTGTATGCATCAGTAAGAGTGAGCAACAGTGAAATTTTTTCAATGTAAAATGCTGGGCTGAGGTTACTCTACTGCTTTTGTGGTTATGGTAAGATTCACAGGGTACTGTATAAGAATGTCATGAGCACACACACTTTAGATTAAAGGATCATATCAGAAATAATTTCACATTTAAACAGATCCTTTATAACTAAGGATGAATTACCTTCTTATAACTATAAGAAAAAAATTAGAATTTCAAACAAAGTTATTGTAATAAAAAGTCAAAGTTTTATTCTGAATTCAAGTCAGTATAATTCGTCTAGATCCAGATGATATTACTGAGTAAAACACAGTTTTTTTTTCAATAATTTTTAGACATTCAACAGACTCTTGGTAGGCTTTTTCTCTGTTTTTGGACTCTGCTGGTCTTTCTCTTGTTTTAATATTGCAAATAATAATTAGAAAAGTTCCTGCAAACCTGAAGATTCTAAGATTAAGATAAATCTGGAGCTGTGAGGAACTGAGCACATGAATACAGATATGAATGTCTTAGTAACGTTTCTATTGTGAAAAGAAATATATGTCAAAAGCAACGTGTCAAGCAGCACCTTTGACACCACAGGAGGGCTAACCGGGGTGAGGAATGATCACTCATCAGACTTTTCTCTGAGGACATAAAGCTTGATTCCCTATGACTGGCAAGAAACCCTCTGAACTCTTTATATACTTTGGAAGCTGCAGAGAAGTGAGAAGATCAAAGGAGGAAATCATACAAAAACACATGCACACGCACACACATACACACACATGCAAACACATTGTGTGGGTGAAACAACATAAGTTGCAATAACTTCAAACATACACAGATAGTCAGATAGATGGAACAAAGCTCCAATAAGCAGGCTCCAACTGCTTTGTATTCATATGCACACATACACATATTTGGTAGATAGAACAAACTTTAATGACTAGGATCCAAAACACTTCACCTATATACATATATATACATATTGCACAAATATACATATATGCATATATACACTTATACATATATGCATATTACACTAAATGTGTACTTATGTGTATATATATATATACATATATATATAGTATGTGTTTATATACATCTATACACGTATATATATTGGATGAATGAAGAAAAGCTTCAACAGTCTCCAACTACTTTACACATGTACATATATAAACATATACATGTAAAAAGTATGCATATATACATGTATGCCTGTATACATGTATACATATATACTATATATACTACATGTATATATATGTATATGTATATATGTATATATTTGGTGGATGGAGCAAACTCCAACAAATTGGCTCCAAGAACATTCTTTTCCTCTTAGCCTATTTGAACCATCTAAGACAATGCCCTCTACGTAAGAAAAAGATTAGCTTGTAGCCAAAATGTGCACATTCTCTAAAAATACTCTAAAAATATATTCCTTAAGAACAAATTAAAAATAATTACAGAAAAAGAAATTACAGCAGAATTATTGATTATGTATTCTTCTTTTGAACCTCATATCTAACTAAATATTTCCAATCTTTTCTTCACATGTTCATCATAACCCCAAAGCAATAATTTCTTTATCACTAGTTAACAAAGTTTAAGGAAGCCAGTTTATAGTAGCAATTTTTTTGCTAGGCTTAGCTGATGGCAACTTGCATTTATTATGTTTAGATATGGGCCCTGAATTCCTGATCTTTCCAAGACTTTTATCATGAATGGATGTTGGATTTTGTCAAATGATTTCTCAACATCTAACAAGATGATCATGTGATTTTTTTCTTTGAGTTTGTTTATATAGTGGATTACGTTGATGGATTTCTATATATTAAACCATCCCTGCATCCCTGGACTGAAGCCTACTTGGTCATGATGGATGATCATTTTGATGTGTTCTTTGATTTGATTTGCGAGGATTTTATTGAGTATTTTTGCATCGATATTCATAAGGGAAATTGGTCTGAAGTTCTCTTTCTTTGTTGGGTCTTTATGTGGTTTAGGTATCAGAGTAATTGTGGCTTCATAGAATGAATAGGGTAGAGTACCTTCTCTTTCAATACTGTGAAATGGTTTGAGGAGAATTGGAATTAGGTCTTCTTTGAAGGTCTGATAGAACTCTGCACTAAACTTATCTGGTCCTGGACTTTTTTTGTTGGGAGATTATTAATGACTGTTTCTAATTCTTTAGGGGATATGGGGTTGTTTAGATCATTAATCTGATCCTGATTTAACTTAGGTACCTGGTATCTGTCTAAAAAATTGTCCATTTCATCCAGGTTCTTCAGTTTTGTTGAGTATAGCCGTTTGTTGTAGGATCTGATGATGTTTTGGATTTCCTCAGGTTCTGTTGTTATATCTTCCTTTTCATTTCTGATTTTGTTAATTAGGATACTCTCGTTGTGCCTTCTAGTTAGTCTGGCTAAGGGTTTACCTATCTTGTTGCTTTTCTCAAAAAAACATCTCCTGGTTTGCTTGATTCTTTGTATAGTTATTTTGTTTCCACTTGGTTGATTTCAGCCCTGAGTTTATTTCCTGCTGTCTACTACTCTTGGGTGAATTTGCTTCCTTTTGTTCTAGAGTTTTTAGGTATGCAGTCAATCTGCTAGTGTACATTCTCTCTAGTTTCTTTTTGGAGGCACTCAGAGCTATGAGCTTTCCTCTTAGGACTGCTTTCATTGTGTCCCATAAGTTTGGGTATGCTCTATCTTTATTTTCATTAAACTCTAAAATGGCTTTAATTTCTTTCTTTATTACTTCCTTGACCAAGTTATCATTGAGTAGAGTGTTGTTCAGTTTCCATGTGCATGTTGGCTTTCTGTTATTTATGTTGTTATTGAAGATCAGCCTTAGTCCATGGTGATCTGATAGTATGCATGGGACAATTTCAAAATTTTTGTATCTGTTGAGGCCTGTTTTGTGACCAATTATGTGGTCAGTTATGAAGAAGTTACCATGAGGTGCTGAGAAGAAGGTATATCCTTTTGTTTTAGGATAAAATGTTCTGTAGATATCTGTTAAATCCATTTGTTTTATAACTTCTGTTAATTTCAATGTGTCTGTGTTTAGTTTCTGTTTCTAGGATCTGTCCAATTGATGAGAGTGGGGTGTTGAAGTCTCCCAGTATTATTGTGTGAGTTCCAATGTGTGCTTTGAGCTTTACTATAGTTTCTTTAATGAATATAGATGCCCTTGCATTTGAATAATTGATATTCAGAATTGAGAGTTCTGCTTGGAAGATTTTAACTTTTATGAGTATGAAGTGCCCCCCCCTTGTCTTTTTGATAACTTTTGGTTGGAAGTGTATTTTATTTGATATTATAATGGCTACTCCAGCTTGTTTCTTTGGACCGTTTGCTTTGAAAATTGTATCTCAGTCTTTTACTTTGATGTAGTATCTGTCTTTTTCCCCTGGGGTGAGTTTCCTGTAAGCAGGAAACTGTTGGGTCCTGTTTATGTAGCCAGTCTGTTAGTCTCTGTCATTTTATTGTAGAATTGAGTCAATTGATATTAATAAATATTAAGGAAATGTAATTCTTGCTTTCTGTTATTTTTGTTGTTAGAGTTGGGATTCTGTTCTTGCAGCTATCTTCCTTTATGTTTGTTGAAGGTTTACTTTCTTGATTTTTCTAGGACATAATTTCCCTCCTTGTGTTGGAGTATTCCTTTTATTATCCTTTGAAGGACTGTATTGTTGGGAAGATATTGTGTGAATTTGGTTTTGTTATGGAATACTTTGGTTTCTCCGTCGATGGTAGCTGAGAGTTTTGCTGGGTATTGTAGCCTAGGCTGGCATTTGTGTTCTTTTAGGGTCTGTATAACATCTGTCCAGCATCTTCTGTCTTTTATAATCTTTGGTTAGAATTATTGTGTAATTCTGATAGGTGTGCCTTTATATGTTACTTGACATGTTTGCCTTACTGCTTTTAATATTCTGTCTTTATTTAGTGCATTTTTTATTCTGATTATTATGTGTCAGGATGATTTTTTTTTCTACTCCAGTCTATTTGTGTTCTGTAGGCTTTTTGTATGTTTATGGCCATTTCTTTCTTTAGGTTATGGAAGTTTTCTTCTATAATTTTGTTGAATATATTTACTAAATTCTGTATCTCAAGATCTGCTTGCCCCAAGATTCTCAAATATATTGGCCTTTGTTGTGTAAAACTTGCACCCCAAGTATGCATGATTGGTTAATAAAAGTTGCTTGAAGCCTGTAGCTGGGCAGAAGAGAGGTAGGCAGAGCTTCAGTTTCCAGGCTTGATGTCTCAGGTAGGGACCAAGAGGAAAAGAAGTAGAGGAGAAAGTAAAAGCTCACAATAGAGTAGTTTGGATCATGAGCATATGGCCATGAAGGCTGGCCTAATGAAGCAGAAGCAACATAAATAGAACAAGTAATATCTCAGGAATTTTGGCAAGGAAACAGACAAGATCACTTAGAAGGTTGCTATCTGCCCAGCTATAGTTCTGTAAGACTTGTTGCAAAGTTTAAAGTTCTCTGTGTTTTTTTATTTTAAAATAGCTCTTTAAAGGATAGCTACAAACATATTTATTTCCAACATTATTAACCTCAGACTATTTAAATCACACTACAGACAGGGATGTCCTTAGATATAAATTAGAACCTTTTCCACCAAAAAGATAAGTGCAATAAGTAAATAAAAATGCAAAATAACAACAAATAAAAATCCTTGTGTTTAGATTTAATCTAGTGTAGACTCCTTAAGGGGGAACTGTGTCTGGATATTAATAACCAACAATGACAGTCTGTGTTAATTGACTAACTGGGTAGGAGAAATAGAAAGAAGACACCCACTGTTTTTTTTTCCCACAAATGAGAGAAATATTTTGCTATATTTTGCATCTTCCTTACCTTTCTAAATGGCAATCTCTGTGATCATTTGAGAAGATAGAAGACCAACTAACAGTGCATACAGAATCAGAAGGTCCAGGGAGCTCTTATTGCTATGCTTTCTTGATTCCATGCAATTAGATGGTTACAGTAGATCGCTCTTATCTTTTCTGTTTGAATCTTGTGTTTGGCACTTCTATACTTCCTCATAGTGCCAACAAGCATATATAACCCATAGTCCTACCCAGCTATGACACCTTAAAACCACAACAACTAACATGGCACAATAACTCTAAGAGTACAGTACCTTGGCAGTAACCAAAGCTCTCTAGTTGAACTTAAGACATTCTCAAAATGACAGAGACCATGCCTGGTACTATATATTGTCCAACTTTTGTCTTGATTTCTTACATATGGATACATGGGTTCTTTTCTATTTTTGTTGGCTGGAAATTATAGTATCTTTAAGTAGTAATGGGATTTAAACACAGTTTATGTTGGCCATTATGGCTTCTCTCAGCTAGACACTGCAAGATGTGAGGATATCTGCAAAGTGAAGCTCAAGAGATTTTATGAGCCTCTGGTCCCAACCTGCAACTTCTCAGTGCCCTTCATCTGAACGTTATTCCCTTTACAAAGAAGATGCTGTGTGTGCTTAAAAGCTCATAAGTGCACTGCATGAAATAATGCACAGATATGAGTCACTAGCTGTGGTTTTATCACCAAGGCTGATTGATTATGTGAGTAAGAGGAAGTTTTATATTTAGTATGTCCAATGCTGTTTAGAGGGAGTTGGCCATTCAGCACTTGGAGTTTTCTTGTCACACACTTTAAATACCAATAAACATGCAATAACCTTGTACAAAATAAGTGGGAGATACAATGCTTTTCTTCTCTTCATAATTCATTTTTATAACTCTGGAAGTAGATATAACTTACACACACACACACAGACACACAGACACACATACACCATATCATTAGTTTATGTGAGTCATGAGATATTCTGTGGAACTTGAATATTGCAAATAATTCTTGACCATCAGAAGCCAAGCTTTGGTGTAATTTGCAATACTATATGCTATTTAGCGAGTGTCTTGCATTCCCTAACCACAAGAAAGTGTGATAGTCCTAGTTTTTGAAGGTTAATGATGGGGAAAGAATGCAAACATAAAATTATCTATTCTATAATGGAATGTTCACGTGTATTTTACTTGATATCAGCAGTGACTTTACAATGGAGCATTATTGACATGCTTGAGAGTGGAAAAAATAACAGCTGTATGATATATTTGCTATATCCTCCACATATACGATTTGGAATGTTTTGAATAATGTTATTGAATCAAGTCATCATTTCCATTTTTAAGACAAAAATTGATCAATATAAGCAAATAATCTCTATACCATATCTACTATATTACAGAGGATTAAAATAAAACTTAAAGTTTAGGCAATCAAGAAAACTTTAAGAAAGTTAAAACCAAAATAAGCAAGCAAGCAAACAAATAAAAGCACATATTGACATATATTCTCACAAACCAAAACCAAAATTTATGTAGCTCACTTGTGTTATTTCTGTTGTTCAAGAACTCCTGAGTATAGGGCCTTCCCTAGAGTATGGTTGATATACTCAGAGATGCTCTATTGGAGAAAACAGATCTGAATTTCCCTTTCTTTAAAGACATCAATCACAAATAGTTCCTTGCTTAGAGGTGAAATTTAGCTTATACTTCTCTGTGCTGGGATTTGGGATTGTTTGAACCTGAGCTGGTCTGAGCATAGTATCACTGTCTTCCTGAGTTCTTATATGTATCATCTGTGGACTCATCAACCACCTCTGGCTCTTACCATCTTTCTATCTTTCTACCTCCTCTTCTGCCTTTAGCCCTAAGCCATTAGGGCAGGGGTGTGATAAAGTCAGATCATTTAGTGGTCAGAACGACAAAATCTCTTACTCTCTGAACATTGCTACATTGTGAATCTCTGTTAATTAACATAAATTGCAAGATGAATCTTCTTTCACAAGGATTAAGCGATACTCTCTATAGTTTTAGCAATAAGTCATTAAAAGTCATTTTATTGCTGTGTTACTTTAGCAAAATAATAGTAGTAGGATTTCCCTAGTGCCCATGATTTATCTAGTGAGTGTTTTACTTGGATGCATATGATGTCTAGTTGAGTTGTTTTCTTCTCCTCTGTATATTCATTTCACTTAACACACACAACACACACACACAATGTGAATATGTATCTATTTCTATCTGTCCTCTACCTTTATATCTACCATCCCTCTATCTATCCTATCTATCTATCTATCTATCTATCTATCTATCTATCTATCTATCTATCTATCCTATCTATCTATCTATCTAGAGCTTTTACAATAATAGTTTTCCTTATGACATTTGAAAAGGCTTTAGAATTAATTCCCCTCTCATATTCCCTCCATTACCTTACTCTCAACCCCTCTTCATTAACACTTCTGTCCTAATTTCTGTTTTATCCCTTTATAACACAATCTTTTACTTCTATAAATCTTTCAGTAGAGTCATGAGTAAGGCACAGGTCATGCAAATCTAACCTATGTTCTTTGTGGTTGAATTGTTATGTTCAGATTTCCATTTTAATGGGCCAAATGAACAAATGTTAGCCACATCTTTCTAAGCATGTTTTGAATACAGTTCTCTCTGCCATTATTTTATGCTTATCTTCACTCTAAACATAGCAACAATATCATAAGACCACAAGAGTGGACATGTAGCATAAGTTCTACCAACTACTGGCCTGTCATCCAGATGTGGGTGCTTCCATGTTTCACTCTAACCCTGAGTAGGCATTGAAACACCTACTGTTGCTGGAGCCGTATCCTGAGCATGTACATGTATTTGTGAGTATCCCATTGCACTGAGGTGATTATCACATGATAACATAGTATTTTCATCAAGTGACAGTGGAGTAGTCAAAAGTCCTTTCTTTTTTCTTGAAATTTAAAATGAAATTCAGAGCATACAATTAAATATAGTCTAATGACACCAGTTGCCTGTCAGTTACTGTAGACTGGGTAATGATACAGACATGAGAATTAACACAAAGATTAAACCATGAGAAATTGTAACATTATGATATTATAATGCTCAGTTTTAATTTTCCAATTCAGTTCAGTTTAGAAAGAGAAAAGAAAATCAAAGGTTGCTTGATTAGTATGAAATAAAATAGTTTCTATCAGTGTAAAATGAAATAATCTAGCAAAAAATGAATATGAGAATTGTATGAAGCTGAGTGAGTGTGTTGGGTCTATAGTCCATATATATGTATGCCATTATGTTTGCTTTTAATTAGAATAGGTAATTGTATAATACAGTGTAAAATCTTGCCTATGCAAAAAACACCATGTATTTAAAATCCCTCAAGAATTATTATTGTAGAAAGTATATCAAATAAGATATTTCAAAAATATGATATAGAAATTCTGATTTTAAGCATATATATGTATAGCATAATTTTACTTATATCTGATAAAAAACCCCTGAGCATTAAAATAGAAGAAGAAATATAAATCAAATTAGAAAATTCTAAGAAGGCAGTCCAGCTGAAGACCTCAGGGTCTGAATATTGACATAGTGCTTAAGACCCCAAGCATCTTTGGTGGATTTGGAGGTAGGAGCATGATGAGGAAAACAAGGAGAAGCACAGTATTCTTGTCCTGACTTTCTAAATTGTATTTGAATAGTAAAGGAAAAAGAATATTGAAGATTTGTGTATGTGACTGCATATGTACTTGTACATGTCTGTCTTGGCAAAGGCCAGACAGAGGAAGGTGTCTTATCCATTGGAGCTGGGGTTATAGGCTGTTGTGAGCTGCCCCATTGGTGCTGAAAACTCAAAGACAGGCAAGCATTTCTAACCTATAAGGCACATTTGCAGCCTCCCAAAGTGCATTTACTCTACTTAATGTTTGTTGATAAAATGATGGTGTCTGTGAGTACAAGTAATACCTGGAGGTAGCAAGGAGTTTGGGAGAAGAAGTCAAAGACATGGATGAGTGTCACTCTGCCAACTGGCAGATAAAAACAGCAACCCAAAATAAAAGAGGACTCTAGTCTTAATATATCAATGGTTAAAAGACATTTAAAAGACATAAACACATTAGCTAGGAGATAAACACTTGTCTTCACAAATATAGAACAATTTGAATAAAATATTCAGCAAGTGATCAAAGTAAAATTAGCTATACTTT
This sequence comes from Mus caroli, assembly GCF_978045245.1. NCBI lineage: Eukaryota > Metazoa > Chordata > Mammalia > Rodentia > Muridae > Mus > Mus caroli. The sequence continues at coordinate 31,166,630 of NW_028227267.1, read as the reverse complement.
TGATCAAAATTGTCTAATTAATATGAATTAAATTTGACCAATATTCAATTCACAAAATTAGCTTTTTTTAAAGTGCTCACAAGAAATATTACAAAAAAGACTAAATTCTGAACCATAGATCAACATTGGCAGAGTTAAAAATCTGAAATTATGGGAGGCGGATGGTCTGAACACAACAAAACTCAATGGGAAATAAGAAGCAAAACCTATTCATTTGAGTTCTCCTCTCAGAATCAATCGAGAAGGATGGGTTTTGATTAGCTGTCTAAAAAGTATTATACACAAGAGTAAACAAAATAAGCACACAAATTTCCCACTTCCTAGGGAAAGAAGCACATACAGTGTTTTGACAGTTTCTCTTCTACGTAACAAATTTGTCTCAAGAATAACAATAGCCAACATACCATTCTTCTAGGTGTCAGTTGCAGACTAAGCACTTGTTTCTCTTGTAGAGAACCAGGGTTCTGTTCTCAGCAACTTTATAAGGCAATTCACACCTGATTGTAACTCCAAGTCCAGCAGATATGATGCTCTCCTCACTCCTCTAACTGCTTTAAAAGCTGTTACTCAAGCAATCCTAAGAGTAATATTAGGAGAAATAATGCTGTCACCTTCAGTTATGTAAGATAAAAATGATACACATAGAGTTTAAGTTCCTCTTGGGTCATGTCCTGTTTTAAAATTTAAGTTTTGAAAAGGATTCTGTAATGTCTTAATAAAAGTCTGTGTTTGTACTTTAAAACACTATGCCTTTTTCTATGGCTGCAAAGCTTTGAGTTGTATAGGCAAGCATACTGTAAATTGTGAAAATGATTGTCCATTAATATTATATCATCCTTTATTAAAATGATGTCATGCATATAGTAGCATTTCTCTTTGCACAAGTTTAAAATGCAGAGTAAATTTGCTGGAAGTAGAATGTTTATGCAAAAACATATGCATACTCTACACAGGAATCTGTCAAACTGTTTCCATTTTGAATTTATCAATACACACAGCAGGAATGGAAAGAGAGATGAAATGGTTAAAGGATATAAAACAAATTAGTATTATGGTACTTCTTTTAATACTTGGATTTTTTTTTCAGATTCACATTGTTTTATTTTGCTTTCCATCAAGGTAGCATGAACAAAGGATCACTGCATCTCCTTTGAGTGCTGTCCTTACTCAATCTAGTTCTGCTGCTGCATCCTACTCATTCCTATATATTTACAAGCAGAATTTATTCTTAAGTTATTCATATTTTTCCTTGGGATACCAGACAATAGTTCTTTGAAATCCATATACTCCCCTACCTTCTGGTCTACACAGTATGAAAATAAGGGCAGAGAGAATAGACACAGATGATTTCTTTGTCTTTCATAGACTATGGATAGTGAGAGGTGGTCTAAAAGTGCTCAGCACCATACTTTAGAATGTATCTCACCTCATAAAAGTGGAATCCATCTTAAGATCTGACTCTGCACTCTCTTTTTTTCTCCCTTCAGGTGAGTGGATGTTGCAGTTCTCTGCAAACAAAAGGTTGTGCATGTGTTCATAACAGCTACAACTGCCCCTGGTATCCATTAACTGTTAACTGGTGTGAAAAGTGAAGAGTGTCTCATTTGGAATCAACTTCAGAAACTGCTAATTGAACTGAGTGACAGCTGTTGATCCCACTTGTGAGATTGTTCCCTGTCATCACATGATTCAAGCTATGCTTGCACTCAGAATATGAGCTTTGTCCTGCGGGCACTGTGACAAAAGTTGGATGTGTCTTTGCTTTCTGATATTTCTCCTTTATTACCCCCCCCCGCCCAAAAAAAAGGATTTATCAAGCTTGTAACGATTTTCTTGAAAATGTATGTGGTCGGGTACTTCATGTGTGCATATTGAACCATTTCTCTGAACTTCTCAGCAGTTAACATCATTATGAAACTTCATGACAGGCTCCAGGGAAATCCAAATGAACTTTGATTTTATCGGCCAATGGGCATTTACGGAGGACCATTCATCTCTCCTTAGTATAGAGCCCCAGGTCTGTCTTTATGAAGGCATACTGCCCAGTGAAATTGGAATTACTTTTGTCCTATTCCATCATGGTTCAAATTTACCAGTAACTACTTTGAGAGATCTGGTAAAAACCCAATGATTCATTTCTTTAAAAAGGCTGTGAATGAATTATTCATTTTTCGTTGTAAGCAATGCATAATATGCCTAAATTCTACAATTGTGACAATTGATTAAGTCACAGATATTAATTGAGAAAGTATGTATTCTTCGAAAACATACATAAAATGCTGACCTGTGACAAATAATTCTCGATGTCTAAGAAATCACCCCATAACTAACTTTGAAAATCTTTATGCAACAATGGTAAGGAGATAAAACTGCTCCAAGCTTGAAATTGTTCTTTCCCTTTCTGCAGTACTTTCCCCCTCTTCTTTGCTTCTGACAGCATCACAGAGGTGGTGTTGAACAAGAAGCATGAGATATGGGTGTTCTTGCAAGAGTCCTAGGCCTGGGTAATTCAAGTATCCACCAGCTGCTCTAAGTACTTGTTACTATGGGTTCAATATTTTCCCATGTTGGTGGAGAATCTTCCCCAGCCTGAATGTTCTACCCTGCTTGGGAGTAAATAGAGACAAACCAAAATCATAAATAGAGAAATGTAAATACAAATCTCATACATCAGATCTGGACAGCAGACTCAGATGGCTCACTCTGGCCCAGATGTCTTGAAACCATATTCTTGTCTAAATCTTCTGGCCGTTCTTGTCTGCTTTCACAGACAAGAGTACTCTTTTAATGAATACTTCAAAGTCCATTGGGTTTTGTTTTTCTTTAGCTCTGGCTCTAAGGAATCAATGTTGGTACCTGTGCTTCAAATGAGTAGGCATTTTACAATGAAAAGAGTGGAGAAGGGAAGGAAAAGGAAGGAAAGGAAGGAAGGGATTGAAGGGAATCATTGAAAGAAGGCAATAGGTTGCAAAGGAGGATTCCTGCTGGTTTCTATGGGGACATCAACACCTCATTCTCCCTATATGTTCCCATTCATCTGTTGGGGCCTGGGGTGGGCGTGACTCAGTTCTTCTGGATCAAGAACCTTTGTCTGTGAGTGCTGCAGTATTAAAACCTGTACTTAAATGCTCATCAGCAAAGCCTCTCTTGATTTCTTTGATGACTTAACTAAGACCCAACACATATATTTTCTTTGGCATTTTTACAAATTATTTTGCTGTCTCTGATAGTAAGTTATACCTGGTAGAATCTGAAACTAGTCCATGATACTTGATATATGAACAGTAAATTTTGCACAGTACTGAACACATCCTAAATTGTCTTAAGTTACTTTCAATGTACCAAAATGCTAAAATTTCATGTGTGGTCCTTTCATCCCTGGTGAAAGCTAGTCTTCCTAGGGATTCTATGTAGACCTGAATAAGGAATTGTCTGCTTTGGTCTGAGCAATTACTACCTGTCCCATTTAGGAACTGGCAGGCAACTTCTGTGAATTTGTGAAATTAGGGTAAACTATAAAGACGGTATTTAAACTAATTGGAGACTATTATGAAAGATAATGTGAACACCTCTCAACCAAAAAGAAAAAAATACAAACAAAACAAAACAAAACCCACAGTCAGATTACTTTAGTGCAGAATTCTACCAGACCTTCAAAGAAGAGCTATTACCAACACTCCTTAAACTATTTTGTAAAATAGAAACAGAGAATCACTACCTAATTCATTCTATGAAGCCACAATTACTCTGATACCTAAACCACACAAGGACCCAAGAGAAAAAAAAAAAAAAAAAGAGCTTCAGACCAATTTATCTTATGAATACCAGTGCAAAAATACTCAATAAAATTCTTGCAAACCGAATCCAAGAATATATCAATATAATCATTCAACCTGATTAAGTAGGCTATGTCCCAGGGATGCAAGATTAGGCCAATATAAAAAAATCCCTTAATGTAATCCATCATATAAACAAACTCAAAGAAAAAAAATCACATGACCATCTCATTAGATGCTGAAAATCACATGGCAAAATACAACACCCCTTCATGTTAAAAGTATTAAAGAGATCAGGAATTCAAGACCCATACCTAATCATAGTAACAATATACATCCAATGAACAGCCAATATCAAATTAAATGGAAGGATACTTGAAGCAATCCGAGTAAAATTAGGGACAAGACAAGGATGCCAGCTTTCTGCGTATCTACTCAATACAGTACTAGTTCTAGCTAAAGCTATAAGTCAAAAAAAAAAAAAAAAAAAAAAAGGAAAGCAAGGGGATACAAATTGGCACAAAAAATGTTATGGTATCCCTATTTGCAGATGATATGATAGTATACATAAGCAACCCCAAAAATTCTACCAGAGACCTTCTATGGCTGATAAACAACTTCAACAAAGTGGCAGGATATAAAATTAACTCAAACAAATCAATATCCTTCCTTTATTCAAATGATAAAGAAAATAGGGAAACTAACATTTTTCACAATAGTTACATATAATATAAAATATCATGGTGTAACTCTAACTAAACAAATAAAAGATCTGTATGACCAGAAATTCAAATCTCTCAAGAAAGAAATTGAAGAACTCAGAAAATGGAGATATCTCTCATGGTCATGGATTGTTAGGATTAACATATTAAAAATGGCCATCCTACTAAAAGCAATTTACAGATTCAATGCAAACTCCATCAAAATTTCAACACAATTCTTCAAAGACATGGAAAGAGCAACTCTCAAGTTCATCTGGAATAACAAAAACCCAGATAGTGAAAATTATTCTTTTTGTTTGTTTGCTCGGTATATTTTGTTTGTTTGTTTTGTTTTGTTTTTCTATTTTTCACTTTTTTGAGACAGGGTTTCTCTGTATAGCTCTGGCTGTCCTGGAACTCACTCTGTAGACCAGGCTGGTCTTGAACATCAGAAATCTGCCTACTTCTGCCTCCCAAGTGCTGAGATTAAAGGTGTATGCCACCACTGCTCAGTGAGAAAACTATTCTTAAAAATAAAAGTACTTCTGGAGGAAATCAATATCCCTGACCTCAAGCTATACTACAGAGCAATAGTGACAAAAACTGCCTGATACTGGTAGAGATACAGACAGATTGATTAATGGAATATAATTGAAGGCCCAGAAATAAAACCACACACTTATGGACACTGGATTTTTGACATACAACCAAAAATGTACAATGGACAAAAGAAAACATCTTCAATAAATGGTGCTGGTCTAACTGGCAGTCAGTATGTAGAAAAATTAAAATAGATCCATTTTTATCACCTTGCACAAAGTTCAAGTCCAAGTAGATCAAGAACCTCAACTTAAAAAAAAGATACACTGAATCTAATAGAAATGAAAGTGGGAAAGAGCCTCGAATTTATTGACATGAATTGGGGGATTCCTAGACAGAACTCCAAGAGCTCAGATTCTAAAATCAAGAGTCGATAAATGGGACCTCATAAAACTGAAAAGCTTCTCTAAGGTAAAGGACATAGTCAACAGAACAAGTTAGCAACCCACAGATTAGGGAAAAATTCTTCACTAACCCCATGTCTGATAGAAGGCTAATATCCAAAATACATAAAAAAACTCAAGAAGCTAACCTCCATAAAACCAAACAACCCAGTCAAAAATAGGGTATAGAAGGAAACAGAGAATTCACAAAATAGGAGTCTCCAATGGCCAAGAAGCACTTAATTTTTTTCAAAGTCCTTAGTCATCAAGGAAAAACAAATCAAAATGATTCCACCTTATACCTCACATCAGTCAGAATGTCTAAGATCAAAAACTCAGGTAACAGCACATGATGGCAAGAATGTAGAGAAAGAGGAACATTCCTCTGTTACTGCTGAGATTTCAAACTAATAGTAACACTCTGGAGACCAATCTGAAGGTTTCTGAAAAAAATAGAAATAGATCTACCTGAAGAACCAGCTATACTATTGTTGGGCATATACCCAAAAGATGTTCCACCATGACACAGACACATGTGCTCCACTATGTTCATCGTGGCCTTATTTGTGATAGCCAGAAGCTGGAAACAGCCCAGATGTCCCACAACAGAAGAGTGGGTACATAAAATGTGGTTCATGTACACAATGGAAAGAATTAAGACATCATGAGTTTTGTAGGCAAATGGATGGAGCTAGAAAAATATCCTGAGTGAGGTATCTCAGACCCAAAAGGATATTCATGTTTTGTACTCACTAAAAAGTAGATATTTGTCAAAAAGTACAAATTGCCCAGGATACAATCCATAGAACTTAAGAAAGTTAACAAGCTGAAGGGCCCAAGAAAGAATGCCTCAATCCCACTTGAGAGTGAGAATAAAGCAATAATGGGGACAGAGGGAGGAAGGGACCTGGTTAGGAAAGGGTACAGGGAAGGGGATAGGGAAACATGATTAGGTATGGGGGAGAAGGTGGAATATGAGTGAAACCCTGAGGATCAGCAGAAAGAATAAAAATAGGCAAATTCGGGAAGTCTGAGGTGGAGGGACCCTCTAGAATGTCCTTGAGACCTGAGAGATGAGAGATGCTCAGGACTCAAAGATGAAATGTCCAAAAGTGGGGAGAGGGAACTTGTAGAGTCCACCTCCAGTAGAAAGACAGGGAACCAAGTGTAGGGTTGGGGTTGCCATCCCACAGGCAAAAACTCTGACCCATAATTGTTTCTGTCTAAAAGAACTTCAGGGACAAAAATAGAGAAGAGACTGAGGAAAAGGAGGTCCAGTGACATGCCAAAATTGGGATCCAGCAGAAGGGAGGCTCCAAGGCCTGACACCATTAATGATGCTATGATGTGCTTAAAGACAGAAGCCTAGTATGTCTGACCTCCAAAATGCCCAACAAGCAGCCAAAGAGAATCAGATACTTAGACCCAACCAATGAACAGAAGCCGGGTACCCCTGTGTCTGAATTAAGGAAAGTATAGAAGGAGCTGAGAAGGAGGCAACCTCACTGGAAGACCATCAGTCTCAACTAATCTGGACCATGTGATCCCTCAGACACGGAGACACCAACCAAGCAACATACACTAGCTGATTTGTGGCCCCTGATATACACAGCAGAGGACTGCCTGGTCTCACCTCAGTGAGAGAAAATATACCTAGCCCTTGAGACTTGAGGACCTAAGAGACCTGGTAGAGTGGGCAATAAGGGTGAGGACATCCTCTTGGAGACTGGGGAGGAGGAATGGGATGAGGAAGTTTCAGAAGGTACACTGGGATGGGGATAATGACTGGACCGTGAAAAAAGATTAAAGATAATTTTAAAGAAGAAGAAAGAAATATAATGTAGCAGGGTGGGCCCATTCCAACATGTCCCCATGAGAAATCACACACTGACAGGGAAGTTTATTGTGAGGAAACAGAGTGAGGACTTGGAGAAAGGGTAAAGGCTGAAAACAGGGTTGGGGGTTGGGTACAGAGAAAGACAGAAAAAGAGAAATATGTAAGAGGCAGGAGAGAGAGAGAGAGAGAGAGAGAGAGAGAGAGAGAGAGAGAGAGAGAGACCGAGAGAGACCAAGAGAGACAGAGACAGAGAGACAAAGACAGAAAATGGGGTGGAGTAGTGTGCAGTTCTCTTACAGGCTTCCATTCCTGGCTCACACCTGGCAGGCAATGAAGGCAGGTGATGGTGCAAGCTGTTACTAGGTCACTGTTGAGAGGATCCTAGAGGAATTGTCTGTAAGCCAACAGAGACATTGGAAATTGAGTGTAACACACTCTCTCCTGTGTAATAGCTTATTCATCCTGAACTTTTTATAATCCTCTTGTGCCAAAGGCAAATCTATCCCACAGAGATATTTAAGGCAAGCAGAGCAGGAGCTGACCCCAGTTTGTAAAGCAAGTTATCCTGTGGAGCAAGCATTGGTGTGAAGGAGATGCATAGAGCAGTGCGAAGCTGTGAATACTCACATTTATTTCTAAGCTTTAGCTTTACAATCAGATATCTTTATTGTTTATTTTTGTAATTATAATAATGCACAAGGAACACGGAAAATCACAAAGCAGAGTACATCAAGGAGAAGGAGAAATACTTAATGATAATAATGGCAAGAGCAGAAAAATTGACTGTATTGACAAATTAGGGCATTTAGATAGAGCTGATCCAATGTAGTCATTGACTTTGCAAAGAAGCCCTCTTTTTTTAAAAAAACAATTTTATTAGATATTTTCTTCATTTACAATTCAAATGCTATCCTGAAAGTCCCCTATACCCTCCCCCACCCTGCTCCCCAACCCACCTACTCCTGCTTCCTGGCCCTAGCATTCCCCTGTATTGGGGCATATAATCTTTGCAAGAACAAGGACCTCTCCTTCCAATGATGGCTGATTAGGCCATCTTCTGCTACATATGCAGCTAGAGACATGAGCTCTGTGGGTACTGGTTAGTTCATATTGTTGTTCCTCCTATAGTTTTGCAGACACCGTTAGCTCCTTGGGTTCTTTGTCTATCTCCTCCATTGGGGACCTAGTGCACAGTCCAATAGATGACTGTGAATATCCACTTCTGTATTTGCTGTACTGGCATAGCCTCACAAGAGACAGCTATATCAGGGTCATGTCAGTAAAATCTGTAAGTACTTTGTAAAAGCCATGTGTATGTGAGCCTTATCATTGTTCTGACTCTATTCTTCACTTGCCCTTGCCCCTAATTTTAACTGATGAAACAAGAAAGGCAAAAGAAGTATAATTAATAAACTAGGCATGGGGGGGCATGCTTCTAATCCTGGCTATTAGAAAACAAAAACAGGAAGATCAAGAATTTGAGGCCAGGATTACAATGTAAAACCCTGTCTGTGAAAACAACAAACAAGTAAAACAGTCAGTGTTTCCAAGACACAAATTCTACTGAGGTTGTGAAGTGATAGTAAATACTGCTAGTAGGAAATAAACATCATGCAAGAACTGTGAAAAGTGTAGGCTGTTTTCTAGAAATAGAAAACAGAACTATCATATGACCCAGGCATCTCTCTCTTAAGTATATAGCTAGAGGAAATTGTCACTATACAAAAGTAATACATTCAGGTTTATTAACTCACTGTTGCCTCACAAAAGAAGTAATGTGAAATCAGCACAAGTGCTGAACAACAGAAGAATAAAAGAAGAAAATATGAATTCACAATGGTACCGGAAGATATCATGTTAAATAAAATAAATTGAACCAAGAAATGCAAGAATCATGCATGCTGCCACATATAGAAGTAAAACCAAACAATTAGCCTGAAAATTGTAAAAAAGGCATTCCTAAAATGTAAAGGAGAAACTGTCTGGCAGTTCCTCAGAAAATAGGACATAGTACTCCTGGAGGATCCCGCAATACCACTCCTGGACATATATCCAGAAGATGTTCCAACTGGTAAGAAAGACACATGCTCCACTATGTTCATAGCAGCCTTATTTATAATACCCAGAAGCTGGAAAGAACCCAGATGCCCCTCAACAGAGGAATGGATACAAAAAATGTGGTACATTTACACAATGGAGTACTACTCAGCTATTAAAAAGAATGAATTTATGCAATTCCTAGGCAAATGGATGGACCTGGAGGGCATCATCCTGAGTGAGGATGATGCCCTCCAGTGAAGTGAGTGAAGAACTCAAATGATATGTACTCACTGATAAGTGGATATTAGCCCAGAAACTTAGAATACACAAGATATAAGATACAATTTGCTAAACACATGCAACTCAAGAAGAACAAAGACCAAAGTGTGGACACTGCCCCTTCTTAGAATTGGGAACAAAACACCCATGGATGGAGTTACAGAGACAAATTTGGAGCTGAGACAAAAGGATGGACCATCTAGAGATTGCCATATCCAGGGATACATCCCATAATCAGCCTCCAAACGCTTACACCAATGCATACACTAGCAAGATTTTGCTGAAAGGACACTGATATAGTTGTCTCTTGTGAGACTATGCCAGGGCCTAACAAACACAGAAGTGGATGCTCACAGTCAGCTATTGGATGGATCACAGGGCCCCCAATGGAGGAGCTAGAGAAAGTACCCAAGGAGTTAAAGGGTTCTGCAACCCTATAGGTGGAACAATAATATGAACTAACCAGTACCCCCGGAGCTCGTGTCTCTAGCTGCATATGTATCAAAAGATGGCCTAGTCAGCCAACATTGGAAAGAGAGGCCCATTGGTCATTCAAACTTTATCTGCCTCAGTACAGGGGAATGCCAGGGCCAAGAAGTGGGAGTGAGTGGGTAGGGGAGTAGGGGGGAGTGTATGGGGGGTTTTTGGGTTAGCATTGGAAATGTAAATGAAGATAATACTTAATAAAAAATTAAAAAAAAAAACCACTGGCTGATTTTCCAGTAGACACTGGTTCAATTCTCTGAACCCACATGGAAGCTCACAAACATCTATAACTCCAGTCCCAGAGGATCCAACACCCTCTTTTGACCTCCACATCACATGACAGACATATATGGAAGCAAACAAACAGACATAAAATAGAATAAGAAAAATATTCAGATGGAAGTGTAAAGGAGAAAGTAAAGAGAGGGCAGAAAGAAAGCTGAGCAGATCAAGGCCTAAAGAAGCAAACGTTCCTATAAATTTGCACAATTAATATATCCTAAAAATTATATCAATGGAGATGACAGTAAAACTAATGCTGTTAACATTGAAGTGGCATGAACAAATTTTGCTATGTGTTTTGAGAAAAGATAAAACTAAGAAATGCTATTCTGAATGGCATAACTTTGAAATGGGCATCCAGAGATGCAGCACTTTTCAATGGAAATGAGTTTGTACAATAAAATTGCCAGTTGGGATCTATATGCATGTACAGTATGAACATAAAGCCCATATTCATACACCCACATGTATATACATATCCCTCTGGTTGCTTGTTTGTAGTAGCAAACTTTTGAAAAATAACCTAAACAACAATTAACTGTGAAATCAATTCCACCTATTTAAGAAAAAAACATGTGAAAGGATTTTATTTAAGGAATATTGATTCACATGCGTACATATTTGAGTGAGTGGAAGGCAAAAAGTTAAAGACTTAAAAATTTAAACTGAGAACTCCAGCAGGCACACCCTATGAACAAACATGCTACTCCTACCAAGGAACTCTTTGGCCACACCTATCAAGACCCTAGAAGATTTTCCTATAGGTAGCACACAGCCACCTCACTATCCTAAGGAAAAGGATAAAATAGAAACTAAGGAACAAAACACCCCAAACAACAAAGATAAGACCAAATATTAGTACCAGAAACTACACCCTTCCTAATCCCAGTTGCTAGACACAGGCATAAAATAATAATAAAAAAAGAGCTAGGACAGTATATCTTCAATAAAGCCCAGCAAACCCACTAGAGCAATCCTTAAATATTTCAATATATTTGAAGCACAAGTAAATGAACTTGAAACAGTCTTATGACTAGGAAATATAGAAATATGTGAAAATACAAACAAATAGTGGAAGAAAATAAATAAAACTATTCAAGACCTAAAAGAGGAAGCAGAGTCAATAAAGAAAACTCAAACTGAGGAAACTCTAAGCTTTAGCAAAAGAACAGGATACAAAAGATGAGGGTAACCAACAAATAACTGATCAGACTTAGGACCCACTCCATGAGAGGTAACCCATGCCAGACACTGCTTGGGTGACCAATAATCTGAAAATCAGTAACACAAGAACGTAGGGCAAAGCCAAAAGTTACAATGGAGGAGCTAGAGAAAATACCCAAGGAACTAAAGTGATCTGCAACCCTATAGGTGAAACAACATTATGAACTAACCAGTACCCTGGAGCTCTTGACTCTAGCTGCATATGTATCAAAAGATGGCCTAGTCGGCCATCACTGGAAAGAGAGGCCCATTGGACTTGCAAACTTTATATGCCCCAGTAGAGGGGAACACCAGGGCCAAAAAGTGGGAGTGGGTGGGTAGGGAAGTTTGTGTGTGTGTGTGGGGGGTATGCGGGACTTTTGGGATAGCATTGGAAATGTAAATGAGGAAAATACCTAATAAAAAATATAAAAAAAAAGTAAAGGGAAGGGCAGGGCAGAGCAGGGCAGGGCAGGGCAGGGCAGGGCAGGGCAGGGCAGGGCAGGGCAGGGCAGGGCAGGGCAGGGCAGGGCAGGGCAGGGCAGGGCAGGACAGGACAGGGAAATGAAATGTAGTGATAAAAATCTCCTAGGATTCTGTTATACACATACATCAATGCCTTCTTCAATGACTGTCAAAGAAAGCTCTTCCTGAAGCATATGGGAACAATGCAGAGAAACACAGACAAACATTACTCAGAGAGTAAGAGACCTAGGAGCTCTAAATGGGATGTCCCAATTAAATCCCTCTTCTCAGAACTCAGGAAGGAGGAGGAGGAGGAGGAGGAGGGAAGAAGAGAAGAAGAAGAAGAAGAAGAAGAAGAAGAAGAAGAAGAAGAAGAAGAAGAAGAAGAAGAAGAAGAAGAAGAAAAAGAAAAAGAAGAAAAAGAAGAAGAAAAAGAAGAAGAAAAAGAAGAAGAAAGGAGAAGGAGAAGAAGAAAGAAGGAGAAGGAGAGAAGGAGAAGGAGAGAAGGAAAAGAAGAGAAGGAGAAGAAGAGAAGGAGAAGGAGAAGAAGGAGAAGAAGAAGGAGAAAAGGAGAAGGAGAAGGAGAAAGAAGGAGAAAGAAGAAGAAGAAGAAGAAGAAGAAGAAGAAGAAGAAGAAGAAGAAGAAGAAGAAGAAGAAGAAGAAGGAGAAGAAGAAGAAGAAGGAGAAGAAGAAGAAGAAGAAAAGAAGAAGAAGAAGAAAAGTCATAAAGAATGTAAGAGTCAGAGGGGATGGAGCACACCAAGGAAGCCAAGGGTCTGTGAATCCATAGAAGCAAAGGTCATATGCACACACAGAGGCAGCATGCACATGTTCTGCTCTGGTCTTTACCATCCACTGCATTTATATTATAGTTTCCTGTTTAGCGTTTTTATGAGGTTCCTCAGTGTGCAAATGGGTAAGACTCAGAAGCTTGTATTTTCTCTTAGGCCCTTTTCCTTGTTGGTTGTCTTGCGCAATTTTGATGTGAGAGTTTATGTTTCATCTTATATTTTGTTTAAATACATTTTAAGGAATGAATGAATGATTGAATGAAAACTAGCCACTAGGATAAAGATTAACAAGTGAACTGTCATTTATATTTGCTGAGAGAGAGACTATCAGTTTTCTCCAATGGAGTAACACTGAGTATATCAACCACTCCAGGGCACATCTCATATTCAGAATCACTGGCCAACAAATAATGAACTCCACATTTTTTGTGCATATGTGATTTCATTTGGTTATAAGTTGGTCTTTAATTTCCTCTTTTTTTTCCTTTTTTTTGTTTTTGTTTTTTTTTTTTGTTTGTTTGTTTGTTTTGTTTTTTGAGACAGGGTTTCTCTTTATAGCTCTGGCTGTCCTGGAACCCACTTTGTAGACCAGGCTGGCCTCGAACTCAGAAATCCGCCTGCCTCTGCCTCCCCAGTGCTGGGATTAAAGGCGTGCGCCACCATGCCCGGCTTTTTTTTTCCTTTCTTGTATGTTTGGTTGATTTGTTGTTTTTATGTTGTATTTTATTTTTTATTGTTGTTGTTTTTATGAGAAAGAACTTAAAGTTCAGTGAGTAGAGAAGAGGAGAGTATCTGGGAGCACTGAAGAGAGGGCAGGTATATAATCAAAATACATCTAGATGTAAATATTGTTGTAAATAATTAAAATCTAAAATTTAAACATTGGGGATACATATGACCATGATGCATTGTATAATATGTAGAACTTTGAAAAATAGATAAACAAGTTTTAAAAATAAATTTTTGCTGGTAATCCTAACTAATCATGTAATTATCTGCCATATGATGATGATATATCTTAAATACTGTTCTAAACAACAGTGGTGGAACCCTTTAATGAAATGAAAGGGCATTCATAATTTCAACAAATTTTAAGCCACAGTGTCTCAGTGGCACAGTGGTTACAAAATCATCCAATAGTGAACTGAGGAAGGAACAAAATAAAGCAGAAAATACTACAATATCCTAAACATGTAACAGCATTTTTAAAATCCTCTGTGAAACAATTTGAGAGGAAAAAAAAGTCTAATCCCATTATATAATCAGAATATTATCAGTTGTTGCAGCTAGCTGTTCTTGTAAGAAGTTGCTAGATAAAGATCAGGGGTTTTAATTGAAAACAGAAAATGTAAAACAAGTAACAGCTAAAGGGCCTGAGCATGATGGATTTAATAAAGATAAGGGTTGAATGCGATCAATTACAAATAACAAAAATGGCTGAGCTAATAAATAATCCAAACACTGACTGCATGAACAAACTAATAAATGATTCAATGCGGAGTAGAAATCACAAACAGATAATAAAGGCAGAGTGGTACATCACCAATGCAGTAGGAAATTAAAGGATTAATGAGAGACATTGTGTTCAACTCTGTAAGAGGATCTGAAAACTACAGAAAATTCAAGACATCTCAAAGAACTCCTACTAAAGTAGTGGATTGTAATACAAACAGGGCATTTGTGGAATCCTCCTCAGTGTGCTAAAAGTGATTGTGACAATATTGACTTCTTTCTCAAGATATCAAATAGAGATATTTGGTCATTCTACTGCCACCAAGTAAAATAAGTAAGAGCTATGACAAAGTGAAAGAAAATCCCAAGGTTTACTGCTGAATACTGGTGGGAATGGGTGAGCTAAAAGTCATTCAGAGGAGAAAAGCACACATGAAAGATTCCAGTTATAAAATGTATCATGTGTAATTGATTGATGGTTGATTGATGTTGTGGTGAAGGGGATGAAACCCTAGGCCTTTTAGATGTTAGAAAAGATTTTGCTATTGTCTATACTGTAAGCCTCAAAACACAAATTTAAATAAATGTTTTCAACAAAAAGGAAAAAAATTGTATGAAAATCTTATATGAGTTAATCCAAAAAAGTATAAAAGGCTTTTTAGTAAAGAAGTACTAATTACTTAGTACTAAAATGCAGTCTGAATATAAAAAACAATGTTATAATTTTTGATGACCTTTTAAAAAACAGTTGGACTTACACAGGATGATATTGTAAGGCCACCAACAGATTGGGAAAGGATCTTTACCTATCCTAAAACAGATAGGGGACTGTCTTAGTCATGGTTTCTATTTCTGCACAAACATCATGACCAAGAATCAAGTTGGGGAGGAAAGGGTTTATTTGACTTACACTTCCACACTGTTCTTCATCACCAAGGAAGTCAGGACTGGAACTCAAGCAGGTCAGGAAGCAGGAGCTGATGGAGAGGCCATGGAGGGATGTTCTTTATTGGCTTGCCTCCCCTGGCTTGTTCAGCCTGCTGTCTTATAGAACCCAATTCTACCAGTCCAGGGATGGCTCCACCCACAAGGGGCCTCCCCCCTTGATTGCTAGTTGAGAAAATGCCTTACAGTTGTATCTCATGGAGGCATTTCCTCAACTGAAGCTCCTTTCTCTGTGATAACTCCAGCTGTGTCAAGTTGACACAAAACTAGCTAGTACAATTGACCCCTTTTCAACCTGACACACAAACACATCACTAGTAAGCCTCAACCCTTACATTTTTATTCATCCCCAAGATCTAAATAACTTTAAAAGTCCCACAGTCTTTACATATTCTTAAATTTTCAATCTCTTTAAAATATCCATCTCTTTTAAAATCCAAAGTCTTTTTACAATTAAAAGTCTCTTAACTGTGGGCTCCACTAAAATAGTTTCTTCCTTCAAGAGGGAGAATATCAGGGCACAGTCACAAAGCAAAAATCAATCTCCAACCGTCCAATGTCTGGGATCCAACTCACGATTTTCTGTGCTCCTCCAAGGGCTTGGGTCACTTCTCCAGGCATGCCCTTTGTAGCACACTCGTAGTCCTCTGGGCTCCAGATGCCTGTACTCCACTGCTGCTGCTGCTCTTGGTGGTCATCTCATGGTACTGGCATCTCCAAAACACTGCATGACCGCTTCAGTCCTGGGCCTTCAATTGCACCTGAGGCTGCACCTTCACCAATGGCCTTCCATGGCCTCTCACAGTGCCGAGCCTCAGCTGCTCTGCACAACCACTTCATGCCTTCAAAACCAGTACCAACTGGGTGACCCTTACATATTACCAAGTCCCGCTACAGCAGGAGTACAACCTTGGCTATCTCTGGAACGCAGCCTCTTTGTGCTTTCAGAAAATACTTCCCAGAAGATGTCACCTCAATGATGCTGGTCTCTTCTTAATCACCGCTAATTTCTTAGCTCCAGCTAACCAGCATCAATAGTCCCAGTAATGCAAAGTTTTTGCCTTAGTAGTTCTGTTATCTTGTTAACCACAGCTGATTCTTCAGCCCCAGCTAACCAGAACTACAGAATCTTCACAATCAAACCAGCAATGGCCCTAAAAAGATTCTTTAATTTTCCCTCTGAAATTTCACAAACCAGACCTCCATCTTCTGCACTGTTCTCAACATTATCTTCCAAGCTCCTACACAACATCTGACAGAGCTCTTAACAATGAATGGATCTTCAAGCCCAAAGTTCCAAAGTCCTTCTACAGTCCTCCCCAATACATGGTCAGGTTGTCAGAGGAATACCCCACTATGCTGGTACCAATTTGTCTTAGTCAGGGTTTCTATTCCTGCACAAATATCATGACCAAGAAGCAAGTTGGGGAGAAAGGGGTTTATTTGGCTTATAATTCCATGCTGTTCTTCATCACCAAAGAAGTCAGGACTGGAACTCAAGCAGGTCAAGAAGCAGGAGCTGATGGAGAGGCCATGGAGGGATGTTCTTTATTGGCTTGCCTTCCCCGGCTTGTTCAGCCTGCTGTCTTATAGAACCCAAGACTACCAGTCCAGGGATGGCACCACCCACAAGGGGCCTCCCCCCTTGATTGCTAGTTGAGAAAATGCCTTACAGTTGTATCTCATGGAGGCATTTCCTCAACTGAAGCTCCTTTCTCTGTGATAACTCCAGCTGTGTCAAGTTGACACAAAACTAGCCAGTACAGGGACTAATATCCAATATATATAAAGAACTCAAGAAGATGGACTCCAAAAAATCAAATAACCCCATTAAAAAATGGGGCTCAGAGCTAAACAAAGAATTCTCACCTGAGGAATACTAAATGGGTTAGAAGCACCTGAAAAAAATGTTCATCATCATTAATCATCAGGGAAACTCAAATCAAAACAACCCTGAGATTCCATCTCACACCAGTCAGAATGGCTAAGATCAAAAATTCAGTTGACAGCAGATGCTGGCAAGAATGTGGAGAAAAAGAAGCATTCCTCTGTCCCAAGTTATCATTCTCGCCGCAAGAACACACTTGGACAACTGGAATCTTCTGCAGCAAAAGCTTTATTGCTTCTTCAGGAGGGAAGACCCCAACCCCGGAAAATGGCGTTGCTTATATAGCCCTCAGCCATGGCGTTTCAGCACCTGATGTGGCATGTCAACTCCTGATTCATTGCTCACCCATCACCCCATTACTACGCCCCGAGATAGGCAGTGACTAGGCGTGAGTTCACTCTCGCACCTGCGTACAAGGCTTGTTTACTAGTTAGGCACAGCAGAGGCCAGTGCCATCTTATAATGGCGATTGCTCTCGGCACAACTCTCCACACACCTCCATTTTGGTGGGATTACAAGCTTGTACAACCACTATGGAGATCAGTCTGACAGTTCCTCAGAAAATTGGACTTAGTACTACCGGAGGATCCTGCAATACCTCTCCTGGGCATATATCCAGAAGATGTTCCAACTAGTAAGAAAGACACATGCTCCTCTATGTTCATAGCAGCCTTATTTATAATACCAGAAGCTGGAAAGAACCCAGATGCCCCTCAACAGAAGAATGGATACAAAAAAATGTGGTACATATACACAATGGAGTACTACTCAGCTATTAAAAAGAATGAATTAATGAAATTCCTAGGCATCATCCTGAGTGAGGTAACCCAATCACAAAAGAACTCAAATGATATGTACTCACTGGTAAGTGGATATTAGCCCAGAAACTTAGAATACACAAGATATAATATACAATTTGCTAAAAACATGCAACTCAAGAAGAACAAAGACCAAAGTGTGCACACTGCCCCTTCTTAGAATTGGGAACAAAACACACATGGAAGGAGTTACAGAGACAAAGTCTGGAGCTGAGACAAAAGGATGAACCATCTAGAGACTGCCATATCCAGGGATCCATCCCATAATCAGCCTCCAAACTCTGACACCAATGCATACACTAGCAAGATTTTGCTGAAAGGACTCTGATATAGCTGTCTCTTGTGACACTATGCTGGGGCCTAGCAAACACAGAAGTGGATGCTTACAGTCAGCTATTGGATGGATCACAGGGCCCCCAATGGAGGAGATAGAGAAAGTACCTAAGGAGCTAAAGGGATCTGCAACCCTATAGGTGGAACAACAATATGAACTAACCAGTACCCTGGAGCTCATGTTTCTAGCTGCATAAGTATCAAAAGATGGCCTAGTCAGCCATCAGTGGTAAGAGGCCCATTGGTCGTGAAAACTTTATATGCCTCAGTACAGGGGAACGCCAGGGTAGGGGAGTGTGGGGAGGGTATGGGGGTACTTTTGGGATAGCATTGGAAATGTAAATGAGCAAAATACCTAATAAAAAAAATATATATAAATAAATAGAAGGAAGCTCAATTATCCATATGTCACCAGGTATTGCTGTCATGAAGCTGGCATGAGTTCATTATGAAAACATGATTTTTTAAATTGGTTATTTACTTCATTTACATTTCCAATGCTATCCCAAAAGTCCCCCACAGGCTCCCCTACCCACTCCCCCAACCACCCACTCCCACTTCTTGGCCCTGGCGTTCCCCTGTACTGAGGCATATAAAGTTTGCATGACCAATGGGCCTCTCTTTACACTGATGGCTGACTAGGCCATCTTCTGATACATATGCAGCTAGAGACAAGAGCTCCGGTGGTTTTTAGTTAGTTCATATTGTTGTTCCACCTATAGGGTTTCAGATCCCTTTAGCTACTTGGTTACTTTCTCTATCTCCTCCATTTGGGACCCTGTGTTCCATCCAATAGCTGACTGTGAGCATCCACTTCTGGAAAACATGATTTTTTTAACTAAAGAGAATAATCTAAATTTCATATTCCAGGATAAATATACTATCAAGTAAACATATGATAAAGAGTTGACCGCCTCTAAGATATTAAGTTTAATCATAAAACCATGAAAATAAAAGGATGACATAGTAACAAGCAGAATTATATTCATGAGAAAAATACAAACAAGGACATGCAATAAGTTAAGCAAAAACAATATAAATTAATGGAGAAATGATGAGTTATAGAGTAAATACATTTTTAAAGTGTAATACAGCAATATAAAAATTTTTATACGTGTATGACTTTTCTATTAAGATAAGCCTCCCATGAATCGAAGACATAATTGTGGTTTTTATTTGTTTATAGTACTGGGTGTGAAACCCAGAGCTTCTTGAATGTGGGGAATATTTCTCAATAAAAGTCGTAAATATTTTTAAAATTATTATTATACTATATTATTTTTATATAAAAATTCATGAATGGAAAAACCATAAGGATATCTGCATATAAAGGATCAATTAAAGAACATCTCACAAATAATATTGCAAAGAAACTGTTGTCTGTTTGTGAAAAATGCTTCTATGCCAAGCATAGTGGCACACTCCTGGCTGTTAGTACTTGAAACACTGAATCAATGGGGGATCTCAACTTCCAGGCCATTCTGTGATCCATTCTAGGATGCTGTTTCAAAGAGGAAAATCAAACAAAACAAGATGGAAGGAAAACAAAAAACACTTTCATTCATCAGTAGGAGAAATGAAAGACCAATGGATAATGGTCACAATTTAATATTCTCCACTGATAGACAACTTTCAGTGTCTTGGTTTTACTGAGTATATTTATGTTACAGAAGCTCTCAAATTCTGAGATTTCTAAAAGTCCACACAAACTAGAAAACTAATAAGAGATCAGCAAATGCTAAATATGAGACAATGTGAAGATGTACAAAAGAAAGGGTAATTTATCAAACATATCTAACGTAAGACTTCATGGGTCCAAGAGTTCCGTGAATGAGTCAATCATCTCATGAGTAATAGCTATGTACATGCAAAGAGGAGGGAAAACTATAGCACCATAAAATCAATTTAGAAGGGAGTGTAAAAACAGGAAATCATTAGACATTACCATGAGCGTGGGGGTGGGGGGAGGTTGTGATACATATTTGCAAAATCACAATGAGTTTTCAGAAGATGTCATCCCAAAGGAATATTGCTTACACTGATAAACCTAGCTGCTATCTTCTGAACCAGCTCATTAAGTTTGGATCATTAGTAAGGACACAAATTGACAGAACAAGCTCCATGAGCCTCTACTCTAGATAGAGAGAATCCATGGAGAAACAATAAGCTGGACAAAAGTGGTGACATTATGCAAGAATTACCTACTCTGCCTTCTTTGAAGTCTCAAACTATTAAAAAACTGTACTGGTTTATAGAGCTCCTATTGGTTAAAGAAAACTGCATCATGAAAACTCAATAAAAATGCTTTTGAATGTAGTCACACATCAAAAGGCATTGTAACTGATAAAATGCAAATGAGTGCAGAATTACTGCTTTATTTTCATGTCAGTTTCATGATATCAGTAAATTCCCCATGTCTATATATAATATTCATAATTCAGGGAAACATGACAAATATATAAAATTCCAAGTAACTTTTGAAACACATTTTTGTACCTCTTTAAAATTTTTTAAGTGAACAAGTAAAATTTAAATCACAATGAAAGTTTCCAATTCTAAGAAGGGGCAAAGTGTCCACACTTTGGTCTTCGTTCTTCTTCAGTTTCATGTGTTTTACAAATTGTCTCTTATATCCAGGGTATACTAAGTGGACCATCTAGAGACTGCCATATCCAGGGATTCATCCCATAATTAGCCTCCAAGCAATGACACCATTGCATACACTAGCAAGTGTTTGCTGAAAGGACCCTGACATAGCTGTCTCTTGTGAGACTAGGCCGGGGCCTAGCAAACACATAAGTGGATGCTCACAATCAGCTATTGGATGGATCACAGGGCCCCCAATGGAGGAGCTAGAGAAAATATCCAAGGAGCTAAAGAGATCTGCAACCCTGTAGGTGCAACAACATTATGAACTAACCAGTACCCCGGGGCTCTTGACTCTAGCTGCATATGTATCAAAAGATGGCCTAGTAGGCCATCACTGGAAAGAGTGGACATTGGACACGCAAACTTTATATGCCCCAGTACAGGGGAACGCCAGGGACAAAAAGTAGAAATGGGTGGGTAGGGAAGTGGGGGGGGGGGAGGGTATGGGGGACTTTTGGAATAGCACTGGGAATATAATTGAGGAAAATATGTAAATATATATATATACATACATATATATATATATATATATATATATATATGAACACAATGAAAGACAAAAGCCAATGTTCATCTTCATGCAGATTGTTGATTTAAATAATCAAATAAAGAAAATATAATCAAACCAAAACACCAATTGGCTGAGGATATGACCCATGGAAGAACTTCCTGTGATGTTACTAGAAAATATCTAAAATGATGTGATGAAATGGAACAGTCAAATTTAATGAATTTGTAATTCCTCCTCTAGTTAATTGGAAGAAAATGGTAAGCAGCATGTGGCTTTGTGTCAGCTTCCTAGGTAGCAGCCTGGGCATTCAATTCTGATCTCCAGTGCTGATCCTGACTGTGTAACTAGTACCTCTGTTAGCCTTGTAGGGCCTCAGGTTCCCCTTTTGCAATGTGGGAAAAGAGCAGTTGCTTCCTGAAGAGCAGCAATGAGGACTAACAGGTGTTTAATTTAGTGTATAGAAAGGTGCATAAAACAAACAAATCCAAGGAGGTCATTTTATCCTTGTCATTAAGGAGAGAAAGAATGTTGTGTTTCCAAGTGAAGACCAAACTGTACAGTACACATATCTGACATTTTAAAATTTGACTTTCATAATAGTCTTGACTCAAAAGCCTATATTCAATAAAACATGAAAATCTGGATGAAATGGAAATTTTTCTAGAGAGATACCAAATACCAAAGTTAAATGAGCATCATATAAACCATCTAAACAGTCCCATAACCCCTGAAGAAACAGAAACAGTCATTAAAAGTCTCCTAATCAAAAATAATAATAATAATAATAATAATAATAATAATAATAATAAATAAAGGAAGAAAAAAAAAAGCCCAGGACCAAATGGGTTTAGTGCAGAATTCTGTCAGACCTTCAAAGAAGACCTAGTACCAATACTCTTCAAACTATTCCTCAAAATAGAAACAGAAGGAACACTACCCAATTCATTTTATGAAGCCACAGTTTCACTGAATATTCTACCTTGGACATGCAATGGTTTCTGTCTTATCAGGAGCTTTTCACAATTTCCTTTCATAGAGGACTTCATAAGAGATTTTTTTCATAAGAGATTTATATTATGTTTAATGTTCCAAATAGATTTTACAACCTGTTGAGTGCATATTACTTTTAGCTTCAGAAGATATCATGTATATTTAACAAACACTTAACTATTGTAAATTATTTGATGACTTAAAAATGTTAATACTGACATATATTTTAAAATAAATTGTATTAGTTTAATAAAAAAAATTAAAAAAAGGAAAGAAAGGTCCTGTATGAGTAATAACCTGCCACCATGGTTACTGACTCAAACAAATTTATAGATCTTACCTATACTCAAGGAAAGGAGAACATCCTAAGAATAACACCCAGGGATGGATACCCTGTCAGTACCTTACAGAAGTGCCTACCTCAGTGCTAAGTCAAGTCCAAGGAGTATTGATTCTCATTAGTAAAGATTTGAAGCTATTATTAAAAAATTGCAATTTATACATCATATGTTATGGCATGTATGACGTGAATTCCCTACTACAACTTTTGTTTTAATGCATACACCCCTAAAAAAACAAATAGATTGTGGCAGTTATAGGAAGTGTAAATTTCTCAGACATAAAAGCTCTACTTGTTGTCTACATAAGTTCTGATGGAAACTGCAACACAAGTGTTTACATGTTTATTCTTTAAGCTAAGGTCTCTCTCTGTCTCTCTCCTCATCCTCATCCTCATCCTGCTCATCATTGTCGTCGTCCTCCTCCCCATCCTCTTCTTCCTCCCTCTCCTCCTCTTCTCCCTCTTTCTCCTCCTCCTCTTCCTGCTTATACTCTTTCTCCTCTTTTGAAGGTCCTATTATACTCAAACTGGCTCCACAGTTGAAGATGACATAGAACTGATATTCCTGCCTCTATCTTTGAATACTGTGATTGCATGTCTTTGTCTTCAAACCTGCCTAATGTGGTGTTCTGGGCTTCATGCATGCTAAATAAGCTCTACCAATCTAGCTATGCCTTCTATTACAACCTAATATATGAATATACACAAAATAAATTGTGTGTATACTTACGATTTTATTATTGGCTTTATGCTATCAATGCATTTATTCCGACAAGATGTCTCCCATTAATGTTCTAAAGTTTGAACAGTTGTTAGTTGTATTGATGCAGAACAGAATGCATTTTCTAGAACAAATTCTTCATTCCAAAACAATTGTTTTAGGTGTGATAAATTTAAACTATTTTTATTAACATGAAAAAAGTAAAGATTTTGACTCAGTGTTTAAGTTGACTTGATGATGGAGAATTGATAGGTGCATTTATGGGTACAGGTACAGTACAGAAAAGTTTTCAAAACTCTATAAGAGAGCCTGCAGATGATATGTACAAACAAATACCACACACTTATTATCTTGTGTATAATTATCTAAAGTGGTGAGTATTTGCAAGTGCAACCTTTGATATAGGAGAATTTGATGAGATGAAATGCATTTAAACAATTTACTTAAATTTTAGAAGCTTTATTACCCTTAATCTTTGGCTCTAGAAATGGAAAATGAAGCAAGAATTTGAATTTGCATGAAAATCTGTAATAGCATGTTCATATACTCTTGAGGCTTTCAGCTCACAAATTCTGTGCTCTTGGCCAAGACCAATACCACCAATGAAAACTAATTTAATATGAAAAGCTCTAATTGTGTTGCAATTAAATCCATCATTATTTTACATATTAGAAAGGGAAAGTCTTCAAGCTCTCCTTGTCAGCATGTGACTTCTATGAGACTTTCCCAGGAGATTTTTTTTCCAGTTGGAGTTCTTTTAATATTTAAATACAAAAAGTGAGTGCTGACTTCTTTTTTATACACACATGTGTCTGAGAGCCAAAATATACAAAGGAAATTAGTGCCTGCTCTATCCAGTCCTCAGCTGACTAAAGCTACAGTCAGCCTCCCTTTTCTCAGGTATACATAAGGATTCCTGGTGACTGTTTCATATGGCCAATGTAATAGATGTTGTCAGTCTCACACTGTTGTGTTTTATAAAAAGAAGATCCAGGATTTGTTTTGTAGAAAAAGGTATGGTGCAGTGGGAGGGGTGCTTTGGTGGAGTGTCCATGCTGAGAAAACCTTTCCCCTTGAGGTACCAGCTATATGATGGGTTTAGTATAGAATAGAGTTTATTTTGGACTTGGGAAAAAGAGTTGAGAAGGAATGAAAAGGGAGTAGAGGCAGAGAAATGCAGATGGAGAGTGAGGGAAAGAGAGAGGGGAAAAAGGGAAAGAGAGGAGGAGGAGGAGGAGGAGGAGGTGGTGGTGGCTGGGAAGGGAAGGAAATGGAGGGGAGAGGGACCACGTGAGCAGGGGACATGGAGGAGGAAAGGCAAGAATCAGGATGTAAAGTGAAATTAAGAGAAAAAAATCATCTCCTGTCTTAATGAATTTCCCTGCAGGGTGGAACACATCTCCATTGTCCCACTTCCTTATAAAACACCCTGTCCTAAAATATCCTGTTTAATTTCACCTCTGTTTTACATCCTACATCAGTGAGGGTGCAGATCTGTGAGGCAGAAGTACATGCTATGGTGGGCATGTGGAAGTCTGAGGACAACATGTGGGAATTGGCTCTCTTCTTCCACCATTAATGATTTAAGTATAGAATTCAAGTTGTCAGTCTTGGTGGCAAACATATATACCATCATAAAACCACCAAGAAAAGCTGCTATTATTGATATAAATCTTTAACTTATTGGTAATCTTGCCTTGGTGTGTCCAAGTTTTCTCATCTGTAAAAAAATTCAAGTAAGATATGGTGACAGGTCTTTCTTAGAGTAGATATCACACATGTTCACCCCTCTATTCCAAGGTTTTATTTCTGTGCATCAACATCTCTATCCCCAGGTCTCAGGAGCTTACTAAGGAGTAAGGTAAATGAAACAGTAGGTTCTACTGTTTCAAATAGGTTGTTAGCCTTATAGAAATCTTCAACTGTAGCAATATTTATTAACACCTCTGGAGGGATTCCCTGTGCTTCATCTCACTGTTGGTTAAAGGACTGAAGGTCAGTCATGTTTTCACTAAGGAGAAATTCCCTCTTTGGCTTAGGTTTTGCAGAAGAGAATAAAAAATATACAACATACCACAACAATCCATTATTTCTGCAAGAAAAAAAATTACCTTGGATATTTGTGTTCATCTTTTGCTTTATTTAAATAGCAATTTAGTGTCAGTTACGAAACTCTTTTGTTTTATGCCAGCAGGTGTTTTTATTAAGTACCATTAGTTTCTGCTTAATAAGAGTGCCAAGTGCACTTGTGCCCGTCTAGCACAGCCCACAGAGAATTCGAGGAAGCTGAACTGGGAAGGAGTGGGTTGGGAACTGTAGCTATGCAGATCTTACCTGTCTGTGATATGGACTGTCTCTGTGTTTAAGAGGTTGTACAAAAGGGGATGTAGCTTTCCAGAATGTCACTTGAGAAACTTTCTACCACCCTTCCTCTTTTGTTTGCCTCTTCTTTTCTTTCTCTAGTTTTTTTTTTAAATCCCCCTTACTTCTTTCCCTCCCTCTCTCCCTTTCTTTCCGGTCTTTGCCAATGAATTGCAGATTGGTACTTAGGATTTTTTTCCTGCAAATTAATCACCTGACCCTATAGTATTGAGAGTCCTTCTACTGGGAGAGAACTGTTGCTGCTAAACAACCATATTCACACAAGCAAGTTCCTCTACAGCAGTACTGTTAAGTGTTTTCAGAACACTGTAGACATCTTCACAATGCCACACACAAGTGTATACTTCTCTTACCCTTTAAGCTTGATGTAATGTTGGAGGAGAGGGATGCTAACCACAATGAAGTGAAATAGTTTGACAAAAGTCCTACAGGGCTGTTTAGTGAAAATCGGAGGTAGATGTTGAATTTCCATAGTCTGGCTTTAGAGTGGTTGGCATTCCCCTTCTCCTATAAGGTGTGATTTTTGAGACAATAAGACAGGTTTATTATTACTGTTCCATAAGTCTGTTATTGGGATATTCTCAGAAATGTGTGATTGACATTACATCAAGCTTAAAGGGTTCACCTGTAAGTTAACATATTTTACTGTGAGACTACTCCCTCACTTATAATTCTGTTATATTTGCCATTTTATAGGAAAGAGAAATAAATGTCCAACTCATGTATTGTGAGTTGAGGATTGTTTTTTTTTCTTGCTCAGTCATTGAATCAGAGCAGTTGTCCAGTTGCTTCACAGGTTCAACTAAGTACAAAGTTCATTGGTAATTTGCTTTCTTGATGCAGTGCAGCAGCTGACCCTGAAGAATATCTTCATAATTTACCTTGTTTTCATTGCTTACCTTCCTTAAGAGACAATTGGTGACCATGATGCTCATATACTACTGAGAATGAAATTCTGAGAACACTCAACTTCTGTTCTGCACATGATCAGGAGGCAGGTTTGTCAGGTCATCATACTAAGAAGCTATATAAACTTGGCTTTTCCACATTTTGTCTCATTCTCTGAGTTTCATAACTATGTTACTAATGAGCTGTTAAACCTGTTAAGGAAATATGAAATTTAATTTCTCCAAATCTAGAAATCACTCGTCTGTTTGAGTACCTTAAGAGACCTTGATATATTCCTTGAGGAATTCCATTACACCACCAGTGTGGATGGCTGTTCAGAGTTCCTGAATCTGGAGCTACATGGGTACTGGAGATAAGATGTACAACACAAAATTACTGTTACTTTATATTTCAAAATGAGCATGTTCTCTTCCTAAAGAACGTGGAGGGGGGGCAGTTTTCAGCATCCAGTTTTTGTTTCAGTCATGTTTTTTTGTCTGTCCACAGTGAGACTATTGATGAATTTGGCCTCTGAGTTATTGGAATTTCCTATTTTCCTTCCATAAAAATAAGGTAAGAGCATAAATTCACCAGTCTCTAGAAAATACTGTACCAGAGGTTAGGCCTGATGTCTTCCCAAATCTCCAAAGAAATATCAAAATGCTAAAATAGGCTTTGATTCTTTGATGACACTAAGTTAATCCCATCTTGTAGTTCTGAAGTTAGAGAACTTTTGGATGAAGTAGTTGGGGCTGTAGTTTTTGACAACTTGTGCCCTTTCATTTTATTTTGTTTTAATTTAGTTTTCAAACTTTTGGCTGGATTTATAACAAATAACTACAAAGATGTTGTGATCTATGTAAGGGCAACACTAGTACTGGGACTGTGAGTGGTGTCATGGCTGTCACATTAGGAGTGTGGATGCAGGGTGGGCAACGATGCTGAAGGCAAAAGTCCACCTTCACATGCTGAGAACTTTATGTTCTCACAGACTACTTGGAGTTGTTACCTGTTACCAGTTATAAGGGAAACCACAATACTTAATCCAATTTCTACCCATGATTCTGGTCAGTTTCATTATTGCAAGCTCATTTTTTTTTTCTGGTTTGAATAACTTCCAGAGGTTCGTGGCAAGAAGAGTGTCTGAATTTCTATAAAGAGACAATTTGTACCCTTTTAAAATTAAAAAGTCACAATAATATGCATATTGTCACTTTTCTTTTTTGATAAAAAGCCTTGTTGAAAATTCTATTGATTAATTTTATTTCACTACTGTGTCACAATTGTTTTGCCTATTTCATCAAAAACAACTTTGCCTCAATTTTTAATAATTCTATTACAGTAAATCTACCATATTTAACTATTTAACTATAATCAAGACGTGTTTTGAGAAACACTTAAATGGAGAAATACATCACAGAGTATTTTTCTCAAAACAAGATGGTATAGTCTCCTGTGCAACTAGGTCATATGGTGCAGCTTAATATATGGATAAAATTCATAGTACAGCCTACTTCACAGCAACACACAGTGCCTGTTTATAGCCTAGGGAATTATACACATAATATAGTAGTTTATTGGCTTTATCACCTATTAATCACTGTTCACAATTATGTGTGTGCTGCACATTTTACAACAGGTAATGCAATTGTTTGTTTGTACCAGGATCACTGCAAACATAAGAATTCATTGTGGTGCCACGCTACAATGGTTATGTCAATAGACAATAGAAAGTTTACTGCTGCCATATAATTTTATGAGATCATTCTCATATATGCACCTGTCCTATAATACATGATTATATATCATGACAGTAGATATTTGTAGGTATTTATTTTCAAAGCATGTTGAAATTACAGAACTTTATCCTGATAACTCTTCCTTTCTCTGCACTGGCAGACATAATTCAGATATAAATTTTCTGGATACCTGATCTATATATTTATTGATGGATTGATCAAATGACACATGTGTTGAGTAAGTTAGTAGATTTCACTAATTGTTAATTAGCATTTGAAATTTTTTAAAGTTAAATATTTTCTTTTTTTAAATTATTTTTTTATTATGAATTTTCCTCAATTACATTTCCAATGCTATCCCAAAAGTCCCCCATACCCTCCCACCTACTTCCCTACCCACCCATTCCCACTTTTTGGCCCTGGCGTTCCCCTGTACTGGGGCATATAAAGTTTGTATGTCCAATGGGCCTCTCTTTCCAGTGATGGCCTACTAGGCCATCTTTTGATACATATGCAGCTAGACTCAAGATTTTCTTTATTTACATTTCAAATGTTATTCCCTTTCCTAGTGTCCACTCAGAAAATCCCCTATCTTCTCCCCCTCCCCCTGCTCCCCAACACACCTAGTCCTGCTTCCTGTCCCAGGCATTCCCCTATACTGGGGCATAGAACCTTCACAGGAAGAAGGGCCTCTCCTCCCATTGATGACTGACTAGGCCATCCTCACCTACATATGCAGATAGAGCCATGAGTCTCTCCATGTGTTTTCTTTGATTGGTGGTTTAGTCCCAGGGAGCTCTGAGGTTACTGGTTAGTTCATTGTGTTGTTCCTCTTAGGGGGCTGCAAACCCCTTTAGCTCCTTGGGTACTTTCTCTAGCTCCTTCATTGAGGATTCTGTGCTCTGTCTAATGAATGGCTGTGAGCATTCACTTCTGTATAAGTCAGACACTGGCAGAGCCTCTCAGGGTACGGCTATATCAGTCTCCTGTCAGCAAGTTCTTGTTGGCATCTGCAATAGTGTCTAGGTTTGGTGGTTGTAGATGAGATAGATCCCCAGGTGGGGCAGTCTCTGGAGGGTCATTTCTTCAGTGTCTGCTCTGAACTTCGTCTCTGTAAATCCTTCCATGTGTATTTTGTTCCCCCTTCTAAGAAGGATCAAAGTGTCTACACTTTGGTCTTCCTTCTTCTTGAGTTTCATGTGTTTTGCAAATTGTATCTTAGGTATTTTGAACTTCTGAGCTAATATCCACTTATCAATGAACACATATCATGTGTATTCTTTTCTGATTTGGCTACCTCACTTTGAATGATATCCTCCAGATCCATCCATTTGCCTAAGAATTTATGAATTCATTGTTTCTAATAGCTGAGTAGTACTGCATTATGTAAATGTACCACATTTTCTGTATCCATTCCTCTGTTGAGAAACATCTGGGTTCTTTCCAGCTTCTGGCTATTATAAATAAGGCTGCAATGAACATAGTGGAGCATGTGTCCATATTACAGGTTGGAGCATCTTTTGGGTCTATCTTTTGAGCAGTATTGCTGGATCTTCTGGTAGATCTATGCTCAATGTTTTGAGGAACTGCCAAACTATTTCCAGGGTGTTTATATCAGCTTGCAATTCCACCAACAATGGAGGAGTGTTCCTCTTTCTCCACATCCTTGCCAGCATCTGCTGTCTCCTGAGTTTTCTTTTTAAAAATTATTTAAAAGCAAATTTGAAAAGTTCTTTTAAAATTTTATTTGAGTGTGTGTGTGTGTGTGTGTGTGTTTGCCCATGAGTGTGTGAATTTCTGTGGAGGTCAGAAAACTGTCTTTCTGGAGGTGGAGTTATGAAGGTTTGTGAACCACTGGATATATTTGGTTTTCAGAAAGCATTAAGAACTCGTAATTTCAAAGCCATTTCTCCAGCTCCAGTTATCTAGAATGTTTAACTCATGCTGATGACAGCAATAACTTAGGCATTTTACAGAAAAGGAAATTTGGATCCAAGTGTAGATTAGGACTCCTTAAAGTCTCCTGATTCCACATGTTTTACTACGTCTTCAGTCTCATAGCTTCCTTCTGGATCACTATTTTGTAGGTAAAATGGAAACTGATCTCCCTGTACACTTATTTAAGAAAGGTGTATGTAGATACCATGTATATCAATGTATTTTCTTTTGCTTATGCCTCATATGCATATTTCATCAACTGAATTATTCTTTAATAAATGTTCCATTCTACAAACATATTCAAACATCTTACCTGAAGTATATAGCAATTGACCACCTGGCAATTGCTAGGCATTGCACTAGTCTTTAACAAACTGTTTCAGCAATAGCCACAGCAACTATTTTTATATTAACACTTCATTTCTTCTTAAGCTATCTATTGAAAACCTTTATAAAATTAGAATCAGGATCATTCTTGGAAAAGTACAGTTGTGTAAAAGTACATTGTAGGAACATCTAATCAAGCATCAAGGGATGGGAAGGGATGAAGAAAGGAAATGCTGGACATGGACTGGAAGTGTGCAGAATCCCTGTGTTTTATACAGGGACAGGAGAGGAGTGACAAGTGTGTGCAAGGTCCACTCTAAAGGCACAGAGATGAATTCTGTAAAGCACCTGAGGTTATGGGAGAATGGATTAGCACTCAAATAGCTTAAAGTAACTGGTGACATATTTGTGTGAGAAGAGATAATTTTGAAGCAAGATGAGTCTGAGACACATGGAGAGAATATCTAAGCCACTGAAACTGAACAAGGATGAGTTATCCATTAGCTAATGCTAAAATTTCTAAAGCAATTTGTTCTTGCTGATGGGATGTGGACTGCTACTGATCTGGGCTGAAGTCATCCATGACCTGAACACACACACTGTGCCTCTGAGGAAGTTAAATCCTCTTGCTAGTCAGTCATGTAGCAAATCTAGAGAATTGCTTATAAACTGTAAAACTAACTGTTTCTCATGCAAGCTGCTCTGAGACCTGGCACTCTGACCCCACACTGACTAATCTTTAAGTTAATCCCTCCAGATACAAAGGAGGGCAACTGTGTGAGAATAAAAATTTCTGAAAAGAATTGAAGATGATTTACGCACATATATTTTAAAAGAGCAGAGTCAGTCTGAATAGATTTGCTCACTTCCTTTTCCAACAAGTTTGATTCCCACATTAATATTCTTTTACTTTCTTTTGAATTTTCAATTTTTCTTTCACAGAATTTAATAACATCTCTTGAGAAAATATTATATGACACCCAAGGTGTTAAGCATTGAACTTACAAATGTCAATCAACCACATTTCTTTGACCTTGTGTAACTTATCATCTAATGGGAGAGATATATAAATGAATAATCCTAATATAATATGCATTAAATATGCCTATTAAATATGAATTATTTTTGTAAGAACACAGTCATACACTCACCTACTCATGTGTCACGTCCATCAGTGTGTGTGTGTGTGTGTGTGTGTGTGTATATATATATATATATATATATATATATATATATATATATGATTATTTATTTATTTATTTATTTAGGTTTCATGATGTTAGTGATTGGACCCAGGGTAGAGTGTGTATATCTTTAATATGGCAAAATAAATGTATAACCAAAAGATACATGTGCCTTGTACTTTTAATAGGTTTTATCTTAGCAGTTTATTGTCCCTCAAA
Organism: Mus caroli; assembly: GCF_978045245.1. NCBI lineage: Eukaryota > Metazoa > Chordata > Mammalia > Rodentia > Muridae > Mus > Mus caroli. The sequence goes on along the minus strand of NW_028227267.1, from coordinate 31,134,462 downwards.
ACTGGCCTTCTACATATCATATTTTTGGAAAAACAATTTTAGATCAAAAGTCTCATGGCAGGGCTGGGGAGATGCTTTGGGTGGTGAAATTCAGCATTGTAAGCCAGAGGCATGATTTTGATTCCAAGATCCAATGAAAAAGCATCTGAATGAGGTAGCATATGCTTATAGTTCCAACACTAGTAAGACTGAGACAGGCATATACATAGAACCACTGCTGTCAGGATAGGCAACTGATGGAGATGAATATAGGGTTTTTTATTTGTTTGTTTGTTTTATTTTATTTTATTTTATTTTATTTTATTTTATTTTATTTTATTTTTGGTTTTTTCGAGACAGGGTTTCTCTGTGTATCCCTGGATGTCCTGGAACTCACTTTGTAGACCAGGCTGGCCTCAAACTCAGAAATCTGCCTACCTCTGCTTCCCAAGTGCTGGGATTAAAGGCATGAGCCACCACCGCCCAGCATGAATGTTTGTTTTGTCTTAATCCTGAAAGCAAAGTCCACATATGGTATTACACAATCCACTGTAGTGAGTTCTGTAGCCAATGTACTATTGTCTATTTGTATTTTTGAAGCATTTCATATTGCTCTCTCCTGAGTATTTAAATCCAATATGTTGGTCCAGCTATTCTCAATTCTTCCAAAACATTCATGCAAATACTCAGAAACTCACAAACATAACCTAACACTAACCTGCAGTCTCAGCATACAAACATCCTACTTTATTTGTATTTCTTGTATTTTTTTTTTAAGAACTGAAAGCTCCTTCTTAGGTGTGGAATGGTTGGTCATATTTTCAAACAGTATACTTCAGGAGAAGGGTGAAAATGGCATAATTATAATTTAATGAAAATGTATATTAAAAAAGCAATCCTCACCATTTTCAAGTTTTCTTTATAATAAAACCCAATTAGTATGCTTTTTAGATAGTATATTTTATCAGTTCTGAATTGATTTTGCAAGAAAATTAAGTCTCTCATATTATTGAAATAGGATATTCTTTAATAATCTAAATTTCCATCCTTCTATGTGAGCATTAAAAGCCAAAATCAACATGCATTTTGGTAATTTTAAATTTTCTGTTTGCTCATTTCAGTTTGAACCGTGAGCCCTGAAAATTAAGGACCGTGAGCTCCAATTCAGGAGACAGTCCTGGACTGCAGCCGGTTTTTGCCAAACAGCCATAATCATTCACCCACATCATTTATATGGCAGCTTTTTTCTACAAGAGTTGATTGTCCTCAGGAAAACTATAAGGCCCCAAACAACCTGAAGTGTTTACTATCTGACCTTTCACAGAAACTAGTGTTTCTACCCTCTTCAAAACCTTGGCCAATTTTGCATTTTGTTTTTAGAAAATGCCTATGTCATGTACCCAATGACCAAAACAAGCTAAGATGTTTGTCTGTGATATTTCTTTACTGTGTTTCAGACAGAAACTAAAACATGCATGAAAACAAGTTGTCAGGAGCAATGCTTCCTTCCATCTTTCCACAAAAAGCCTGAACTGCAGGTGGCCCTAAAAATGTTTCACGCACAACAGGAAGCAAGCCAAAGTGAAAAAAGTCTTAAGATCTGCTTTTAGAATTGGTGAGCAATCAGACAATAAACAGTCAGGGTTTAAATGTACACACAAGCTTAAGACAGGTACCACATCACCTCCTTCACACAAGCGGGTTGGTTTTCTGCCAGAGGAGATAGCCAATTGGAACATTGAAAACATCTTATCTGACACATGTTTTATTAGTAATCTTAAATTGCATTTCATAATCTTATCAAATCTATTTTGAGCAATTATATAAATTAAATCTGAATGAGGCAAGCCATTTTATAATCAGCTAAACATATATCTAGGTATATAGAGCCAGGGGAAATGCATACAACAATAAACAATGTTTGTAACAGTGTACACAAATTCTTGCTCATTACTCATCTCTCTTACCTTACTAGTGTGAACTTTTTGACCTTTGTGCCCTTTCTGATTACTTGAATGAGCAGACACCAACTCCTATTAGACTATGTGTTTTCTCATAAGTTGGATAAACTCAAGGTTTTTTTTTCTTATGATTATATCCAGTAGACATGACTGATAATATTTAAACTTAGAGCTTTAAACTACAGAAATTGTGTGCTTACAGAGAAGTCTCTGTGGACTGCTCAATAAGGGAATCTGCCTGTACTCCAAATTGTACTTTGAAAGTCTCTAAATGGAGAAGATATTGCAGATTTGTTGATTGACTAAATCAAAATACCACTGCTGGAAATTGCTACTACAATATCCATGGAGAATTCTGTCCTGGGATTCTTCCTATGAATGAAAGCATTATCAACCTTGACCTGCCCTAAGAATTGTTCACTAGTGAAACCCAAGAGCTGTCATAAGAAAACTTTTTAGCAAATTTCTTATCATTGGCTTCTTCCCTTACCTCTTGCCATTCTGTATTAAAAACTGTCTTGATTCCTCTCAAATTTCTGCTATTAATTCTCTTGCATGCTGCATCTATAAAATGCAGGGTATGTAATTATTACTCCACTGAGGATATGCATCCATCCTTTTGATACTTACAAAAATTAACATTTTATATGCTAATATATATATAAATATCCATACAGAATATTTATTTTCTATACCATTTTATATTATACATGTATATATATATATATATATATATATATATATATATATATATATGTATGTATATGATACACATATTTTTAACTCTAAGTGGGAGATATGCCATGGAAGCATTTGATTATGTACTATTATTATTATTTACTTTTACCACATAAAATTTTAAATATGAAATTTCATCCTTTACCTGCTGCATAAGGCAAATAAGTTTATCTTAAATGTAATCATAAAATTATATACCAAATTTGCATTCTATCCAGTAAGGATGCTACTTCATGACAAAGATCAAAATGTTTCTACAGAGGTTTTCCTATAATTTCCATTGATATTACTCTCTTCTAAAAATTAATTTGTGAGATAATAGCTCAAATGTATTGTGGGCAACATAATGAATAGAAAGTGTATTTTCTTGGCTTTCAGCATAACTAGAAACCATTTTGAATTTTTAACTTTGTGATGTCTGATTTTCATCATGTATCTAATATGTTATACTTTTACATTGATTTTATTAATCTACAAGTAATCTATCTATATAACCAGTATTTTATAGTTTCGATATTCATACATGTTTATTCTATGATATAACCTTGATTTTTCACTTATTTTTGCTTGGAAATATCTGTCTGCATATATGTGTACACTTATCAACCAACAAAACTAATATTCTTACCAGACATATGTCTTAAAATTATATGAATATGTGTATTGCCCGTGCTTTTGTTCCCCCTGGTAAGAACACGCTCAGGGCAACCGGAATCTTCTGCGGCACAAGCTTTATTGCTTACCCCTTCAGGAGCCAGTGGAGAAGAGAGCGCCAGAGAGAGAGAGAGATAGAGAGATTCCCAGAATGGCAGAAACCTGTCCCTTTTATGGAGGACTGTCCTCCGCCTCGGACGTGTCGCTCCCTGATTGGCTGCAGCCCATCGGCCGGAGTTGTCGTCAGAGCACATGGGGTGGGAAGCTACCCCGGCACATGCGCAGCTTGCTTGTTTACTACTTAGAACACAGGTGCCAGTGCCATCAGTGCCATCTTGTAATGGCCAATGTGAGGACGGCTCCTTACATATGTGTTTCCTCGATTCTAACTAAAATGTATTGATGATGATGGGGATAAAAATCTGGCTTATATTTTTTAAGTATTTACTAAGAAACAAGATTATGCCAAATGTTTCACCTACAAGAATTTTCTTTGTTCTGTGATAAAGCTACATTCAGATAAACATAAAGAATGCAGAAAAGCTAATGTGTCAAAATGTGTTTGAAGCATCTCTGCTACTGATCAGCACAGCTTAGTACCACACTACACTGAGGGACACTGATTGTCTCACCTTGACATCCAGTCACTCATTTTTAACTTTAGCTCACTACTGCTGCCTGACATGTGATAAAACTATTGTGAAACTTAGGCTACATGCTAGGGACAGATCCAAACTCAGAATAAATGTGTCTAATGAATGTGCATCATGTTTGCATCATCATAAATTTAACAAATTGTAAGTTGAACCATGGTAAGCCAATTACCTTTTATATTATCTTTCTATTTCTTTAACAGTAATACAAAATTATTTATTTTTCTATATCTTTGTGTGATACAATTGAAATTGATGGAGCTTGTGTCATTTATTCAATGTCTACCTGGAAATGAGCACTAGGATTTCAATCAGGGTCTATCGTACTCCTAACTACTACAGTATATTGTGTTAGTCAATTTAAACACTGTAGGCTTAGATTTTTCTCTAGGCCAACTGTATTTCATGTTCTTGAACACTTCGCCATTCCTTCTAGCCTGCCAACCAGAAGTATGGGAGAAAGAAGATTAATAGGAAAAGGAGGCTGTGGACTTGTTTGGAAGTAGCTCTATAGGGGAAATTCCAATCTTTGTTTTCTGGATACCACCAGTCCAGTTCAAAAGCAATCACCAATCACAAATCAGTAGCAGTGGCTTGATCTAGCAGAAACCACAATCCTCTGCCCAATTGCCACAAATCAGCCAACAGAAGTGGCCAGAATCAGCTGGAATACCACAAAAAGTTCTTTGGTGTATTTCTCTTAACAAATTAAAGACCAGGGAAGATTAGGGAAGAAATAAGACCAATGTAAATATATTGTACGGCCATCACAATGCAAGAGGGATCTCTCATTGTTTATGAGCTTCCATTTATTCTCTTACCAAATATCACATGCCCTCTCAATGCAACCTTTCCAGCAAAACATCACATGCCATCTCATTTGACTGCTTCTGCAAAACATCCTTTCACAGGACAGCTTCCAGAAAAACATCACATTACTTGAGTTTCCAAAGAAACCACAAGATTCCACTTCAAAATACACTTAAATTTACAACAATTTTTTCTTTAGTTTCTGACACTACCTCTTCTATAATGGCTAAGAGGCCCATAGTCATTTTCCATCACAATCATCATATACCATCATTAGCATCCATTACTGGTAAGTAACATTGCTTTTTTTTCACATCTGAGTTGTGCAATCTTTTATTCACATTCATCAGTCATTATTTCAAGTATCCATTGGAAGTCGTAGGATGTTAAATCCACTCATCTTTAGAGTTCTTCTAAAATCTATAGTTACAAAGAGGCGAGATATTTTCCGTTTAAAACATAAAAAGGAAGGGGGAAAATTCTACATCCACTCCAGTAGTTACTTGCTTGACAGGCCTAGAAGCCTGGAATCAGTCCTAAAGCAGAGTTTTATGGAAACTTAGCCTCCTGGAATATTTGCATTATCATCACATGTATGACCAAAACCTGTCCTCGTGTTAGTCTGGTGAATGGATCTGTATGCTCCCTTTCAGTATTGTTTTATTGTAAGTGCCTTTAAGGATTGATTTTGACATATAGCTAAGTTAGATTGAGCCGTCACCAGTGTTCCAATGTCCTAGGAAGTCCTTGAAGCTGACCCTGAGCTTGGAATTCAGTAAAAATGTTACGTATTCAGTAACATTCAAATTTACCCCTAGTAGAGACAGTGAAAATAATCAGGCATTACAATTTACTAGAATGGAACTAGAAAGCTCAGGGATAGTCTACATAGTAATTGCTTAGAACAATAGCCGAGTCAAACTCATACACAGGAATATACAATGGCCTAGGAAATAGGTGGGTTATGGTTTTAAGAGGAATTGTAGTATTATTCATGAAAGGGTTAGTAGAACTAAATACCCCTGGTGCCTGTTTTTCACTTGGCCCAGAGGAACAGCATAATCAGGTGTTTACTAAAGGACCCCTGGTGGTGGGTTTAACAATACACTAGCATTGCATCAGAGCATTTACCTGGATCCTGTGTTTAGTTGATCTTAATTAAGGGTTGTTCCTATCTCAGTTGAAAACATGGCCTGGCTCCCACCATCTTTTTATGTATATATTTTCTTTGTTTTGTGTAAAGAACCAATGTACCTTGGCAGATGTATTTGCCTAGTTTTCTTGTTTTTCTTCTATATTATAAGACCCATGCTTGCTTTTGAAAAATGACATTCAGATACACACTCGCTTGTTTTCTTGTCTGTTTGTCATCATCATCAACTCCTTGTTCACCTGTAACCAAAACCCGGAGTTTTCCTGTGGATCAAGAACCCGATTAAGGTCCATCTACAGCAGTAGAACATATAGAAGGGCACATATTCCTCAACTAAAAGAGGAACCAGAGCCTAGGAACAGTGTGCCATAATCTCTAAAGACAAAATTCTGAATTCTAATATTCTAGTTGTAGAATGCAATTACAACATCTTAATGACTGGGATTATAGTAGAGCAAAAATCCTTTCATATTGGGTCTAGGAAGATGGCTCATGAGGAAAACTTGGGTTTCATTCCTAGCTCTCATGTAGCATATCCATTTCTAAAACAAATCCCTTTTTCTGGCCTCCTCAGGCAATAGGCACTCTAATTGTTCACAGAGTATATACAGGCAAACCAGGTGTACACATAAAATAAAAATAAGTCTTTTATAAAATCACTAATGTCTGAAATCCTCCAAAAGAAAGAAAGAAAGAAAGAAAAAAGGAAGGAAGGAAGGAAGAGAGAGAGAGAGAGAGAGAGAGAGAGACAGAGACAGAGAGAGAGAGAGAAAGAAAGAAAGAGAGAAAGAAATAAAAGAGAAAGGAAGGAAGGAAGGAAGGAAGAGAGAGAGAAAGAGAGAGAGAGAGAAAGAAAGAAAGAAAGAAAGAAAGAAAGAAAGAAAGAAAGAAAGAAAGGAAGAAAGAAAGAAAGAAAGAAAGAAAGAGAGAAAGAAAGAAAAAAGAAAGGAAGGAAGAAAGAAAGAAAGAAAGAAAGAAAGAAAGAAAGAAAGAGAAAGAAAGAAGGAAAGAGAAGGAAAGGAAGAAAGAAAAAAGAAAGAAAGAAAGAAAGAAAGAAAGAAAGAAAGAAAGAAAGAAAGAAAGAAAGAGCATTCTAGCAAAGAAAATTTTGAAATTTATCAAAAGACATTTATTTGGATTTAAAGGGATTTATTTGAGAAACATAAAATCATGACAGATGACCTCATAGACCACTTGATACAATCAATCTAGTGATTACAGCATACATATTTGCAGGAATAAACACATAATAATACTGGCAGTTACATGAACATTACATTTATGAGCAAATAAATTTTATTAGTAAAACAACATTTTCAAAACCAGAATGCATAAACACATCAATGTGGTTGATTGCTTGGCATCTGTAGCTTTGTAACTGTGGTCATGTAAAACACAATATCAATAAACCCAAGTCTTTGACAAGATCAGAAAAGAAAGCAGGCAGTCAAAATTTTTCAAAAAGCTGAGACCTTAAGACATCCATAGAACCACTTATAAGTACTCATATATACAACACCATTGGAAGACATCCATTGAACTGAGACACAATGCATGTATACAAGGTCAGTATTGTGACAATGAACTTTTGAGGAGTTGAATTTGAAGAAAACACACAGATGTGTTAGACTACTGTGTGAAGCTTTATACAGTTCATATTTGAAATAGTAGGAATGATAAAAAGATAAAAATACAGAGCAATAAACTGTGAAACAATATGAACAACTTAAGACAGTGCAGAAAAAAATAAAAAGCAAATGTTCTTACAACACATAAGAAAAACACAGTTTAAGAGTAAGATATAGTGGATTTTATGGAGTTATTCCACTAGACCTAGCCAGCCTTCATATTGAGGTTCATAACTCCATTTTAATGTCATGTACTTAAAACAGTTGTTTCTCCTTCTCTTCTAGATTATGTTGTTCCTTGTAGGGAATATTCATATTTATGATGCAGTACTGCTATTGCTGTTTGGGGAATTCTGTGCTTCTATGTGCAGCAACGTTAGCATGCTGCTTAATTTCCCCATTTTTTTTTTTGTGCCATATCTATGTTGCATTGGATACTGGAAATCTCTTTCTTCACTTCTTGTTTACAGACTATGAATCTAGCAGAAAGAATGCCAGTGATAGAACAAAAGTCTCAGAGTCCTCTTGTCCATACTCAGTGTAGTAAGTCTAGAATTGCTCCATAACTTTACGGACTTCTTTGGATCATTGCTGTTTTAACTCATTAGAAATACCATAAGCCAGACCAGTGTCTACATAGAACAAAAGGGTTTTTTCCACTGTTATAATTTGGCCAGCATTTCCCTAGATCTGTTTTTGGTTCCTCTTATGTGGTCTTTGCTTTTTAGGGTGCTGGGGCTGCAACCCAGGGCAACTATGCTCTCTCTCACAAACAATTCCTACAGGACTCCTATTTTAGAGGACAAATAGAACTTACTGAGGCTTTCATCGTTTCAATTTTCAGTACTTGAACCTGTTAAGATTTCAATATTCAAGCTGATTGCCTTGGGGACTGTCTTTTTAATCCTGAGAAACATATTAACAATTGATATTAGCATTAAATTCAAGCCACTATTAACTTTATTTTACTTGAATATTTTCAGAATTTATATATTAGAAAGAAAAAAGTGAATGATCATAATTTTATTTCGTGCGCTAAAGACTAGTAAAAAAAAAAATAATAATAAAAGAAATGAACGTGAAAAGCAACCAGAAGCAATGTGCAATTAAAAAGGTGATCATCATATCCCTACCAGGAGGCATGTGCTGCATGCCCAATGTGATAGACATACTCTTTCCTTAAACCTCAAAAATTTTATTAATCAGCATAATATTTTCTGTCATATATGGACTTCTATACTAAGATACAATTATAGAGTTCACCTTTAGATAATATGAACTGCATGACATAAGATGAATTTGAGGCTGGACTGTGTTGCTTGTTTCATCCTAATGTAAGAAACAGTTGAATAATACATAGAAATTTAAGACAATTCTCTATAAACATATACATAAACACATTTAATTTAAGATTCTGGTTTTGAGAAAGCACTTTCACCACTCAGTGAGGAAAATGTACTAAAAGAAAAACACAGAAACAAATAAGTGACTAATACATTCAATGGCTGAATTGTTTTAGATCACAATACATTTAAGAGTAGTTCATGTTTCAACAACATATTATTGATGTCTAAATCTTGTCTCATGGGGTTTTTTTGTTAGATATATTCTTCATTTATACTTCAAATATTATCCCCTTTCCTAGTTTCCTCTCCTAAAATTCCCTATACCCTCTCCCACCCTGCTCCCCAACCCACTCACTCCCACTTCCTGGCCCTAGCATTCCCCTGTACTGGGGCATATAATCTTCACAAGACCAAGGGCCTCTCCTCCCATTGATGGTTTACTAGGCCATCCTCTGCTACATATGCAACTAGAGACACAAGGTCTGGAGGGTACTAGTTTGTTCATATTGTTTTTCATCCTAAACTTACTAGATTTATCAAGTTAATTAAGCTATTTTGCATGGCTTACTTATAAAAAACACAGAACATGATTATAATGTAACATAATTTGATTATCAGAGCAGGTAGAAATTTGAAAAACAAATTAAAAATAAAACACTATTTCCTTTGGACCCTAAAATCTGAAACATATAAAAGTCCTATGATGAGTGACATAAAGTATGCCATATAATTGGAAAATTGTTGTAAAAATTCTCCTGCAAAAGTGTGCTGAGAATACAGCTGAATTTGATGAGTTTTGCTTAAAATAATTAAACTTGGAGTTTTGTACTAATTATTTTATTGGTTTATAATTTGTAAATGTTGAAGGGGATTATAACTCAAAAAGACATTCTAATTGTTCTTTATTTTTACCTTGGTTTGGAGATTTTTCTACTAAACTAAAATCAGCAAATAAAATGTCTATCAATTCTGGAAGAAAAAAAAAAGAAACAGTTGTATAGAATTTCTATCCCAAATTTTAGAAAGTCCCAATCAAAAATAAATAATTTTCCTAAATGTTGTACTTGTCAACATCTTAAATCTGTTAGATCATTAAGTATTTTGGAGAATTTGATTGACAGATAAGAATGAATATTGTTAAATGCTAATGTCTAATCTCCAATTATAGCTCTATGTTTTTGAAATATGCAATTAAGTAACTTCTGGGGAAATATATTATGTACCCATCTTTTTAGAACAGATTCCTTTTTAAAGATTCTTGTTTTAAAAAAATCTATATTATACCTAGAATAACCATAGTGCTAGATAAAAATTTCTCTACACAGACAAAACAAAACAAAAAAAAAGCAATAAAATTCCAGAAATAAAAGCCCAATGATAGTATATCTAAGGCTTATAGTGTTCTTTCCCCATCAATATTCTACATATATTATTCTAAAGATATAGATTTAAATATTGATGGAATATTTTACAAACTTCAGAAAAGTATTGAATGTTCTTGCTTAAAGTAAAATGAAGAAACTCGTTTTAATGAATAAAAGGTAGGTTTTAATTGTTTAATAGCTTCATTTATTGATGTAACAAATTTAGCCCTTTTCAGCCCCAGTCTCATCTTTTATGCCCCCTTTCCTAATGGATCCTTTTCTACAATTACCTCCCATGTATTTTTATGTCTTCCTTTGAGTGTGACCCACTGAGCATAATTAGAGTTGATTTCCTGATTGGCTTGAAGTACAAAGAACTTATCTGTGGCTGTAGCACTGAAAACAATGACACATTCTCTTCCCAGTTAGCTGAAGATAGTCTTTCAGGGAGGACTGGGATTTCATGGGCCTTCTACCCATCCAGGATTAAATTTTAGGGGCCCAGTTTTGTGCAGGTCTCATGAAGGTGACCAACAGGTGTAGTGAGTTTATGAATGTGATGGCTATAACATGTCTAGAAGATGTCCTTATAATACTTATCTCAGACACTATGGCTCTCATAGTCTTTGTGCTTCCTCTTCCATGGTATTTCTAGAGCCTAAGAAGGGAAGATGTAGCTGTCACATTTAGAAATATGCACTCTATTTTTAAAAGGAGCATGGTTTTGCTAATTTAAAAATGATATTTTATTTTTTACATACCTCAAAACGCTCATCCAAACATGAGTTTCTCTCTTCTTTTCAGAATAAAGACTTAAAATCTTATTCAACATAGATGGAAAATCAAACTAGTTGGTCAAAACATATGGAAAGTACTGACCGGATTTCTAATTGTTTTATTATTAATCAACTTGTACTTTACTATGAGGAGGTCCCATCTCCATCTGTGTTAGTTAGGGTTTTACTCCTGTGAACAGACACCATGACCAAGGCAAGTCTTATAAAAAGCAACATTTAATTGGGGCTGGCTTACAGGTTCAGAGGTTCAGTCCATTATCATCAAGGTGGGAGCATGGCAGTATCCAGGCAGGCATGGCACAGGAGGAGCTGAGAGTTCTATGTCTTCATCCAAAGGCTGCTAGTGGAAGACTGACTTCCAGGCACCTAGGGTGAGAGTATTAAGCCCACACCCACAGTGACACACCTACTCCAACCAGGTCACACCTCCAAATGGTGCCACTCCCTGGTCCAAGAATAGACAAACCATCATACCATCTAACACCCTGGAGTACTAAAGGCAATAATCTGCCAATACTGTATCATTGCATCTGTGTCCCTTTGCTCCTGGTAATAAATCACAAGGCAGGCCTAGGGCATGAACTTCTCTAAGTCCATTAGTGAACCTGCCATATGCTAGCAAAGGTGCCAGTTCTCTGAGGAAGGCAGCAATGATATATGGAGTCAGAAATTGGGGAGGGGTAGCAAAACTGCTTTATGTTTGGTGATTCCTCTGTCTTTAACTCTGTCCTACTCTAAGATCAAACCCTACCTGCTTCTGGTGATTAACCCCTGCTGTTTAGCAGCAGAAGATTAAATAAAGAAATTAGCTTACTCTGGATCTTTGTTATTTTACTCAGGAGCAGCTTGCTGGTATAGCAAGAGTTTCAGAATTTGTTAACTCTATGTAAACCAAGGAGAAAAGAAAAACAAAGAAAGAAAGAGAGAGAAAGAGTCATGCTCTCAGAAAGAAACACACACTCTGGATGTGGTGGAAATGGCTACACTCAAAACTTTATTATTGCTTTCAGCCTTTCATAGATTTTAGACAAAAAGTTCTCTATGTAAGAAAGAATTACCTCATAGTTAAAATGTTACATAAAATGGATGTTATTTAGAATGTCAATATTTCAAAGCAGTGAAGCAATGTTTCACTCTATAAGTTCATTATAAGTTCAAAGCAACTGTTTCATATAGCCTTGCTTCATCATACTGCATACCCGCGGCTGCATCCTTATACTTGACCTAGAGTGAATTTTTTCCTTGATTTCAAATCTGTCTAAAGCCTGTTTCTCTTCTCAATTCAATTAGCCTGTGAAACATGAAGGGTTTACAGAGCTAAATTTGTAGCCTTCATACTATAGAGGACTTGAAATTACCTGTACAAATTTAGGAATTATATAAAATCATTATTGGAATTATGAAAATTTTCTACACAGCTTTACTATATGAGAATTTGTCTTTCTATTGATCTGTAAAATTCTGCCTAATATAGTGGGGTAATGAGAAGGAATAATGAGGCTATGTAACAGTGATAAGAAAGGCATATCAGAGGCAAGAAGAAATTCAGGGGTGAAATCACTGAAAGCCCTGAAATTCAGAGTTTATCCATTGCTTCCTTTCCAAACAGTGGGCCATCTCCAGAAAACTCACTTGATAGCCTTAATCTCTTTTACATGGCTTCTGACAAGAATCTTCCTAATGCTGACCCTTTAATATATTTCATCATGTTATGGTAACCCCTAGACATAAAATTAATTTTGTAAAATTAAATATGTCATAAATATAATTTTGATACTATTGTGACTCATAATGCAAATATCAGTGGTCAAGATGACCCTTTTGAAGGTGTCATTTTATCTATACATTAAGAACCACAGATCTAGAACCTCAAGATTCTATCTTCAAATGCCATTGAATAAGGTACCACTGATAACAAATCACTCCAATTAATAGCCTGAAATCAAAAGTATTTACAATCTGTTCATAGTTATGGGTGTCACAAAATTATCACTGCTTATATTGGATATTCTTCTTGTTGCTGTGTCAAAACACCTCACACAAGCAACTTAAGGTAAAGAAGAAATTGTGTTGGCTCACATTTCAATAGTTTCAGTCCACAGTTCTTTCCTCCATTCATTGTGAACTTGAGGTAACAGAAGAGTCCAGACAAGGAAGAGAGTGGGGATAAAGGCTGTTTAATCTACATGCAGAATGAATAGAAACTGAGTAAGTCACAAGAGACAGACACAACTTTCAAAGGTTCATGGTTGGTGGCTACTTCTTCCAATAACGGCCCACCTACCAATACACGGCCAACAGCAAGAGATTAAGCATTTTAGCATATAAGCCTCAAAATACAGGCTTATAATTCCACTTTTGTGTTTAATATCTATAATTAAATATAAATAAACATTTCAAATTTAACAGTGTTCTTGACTCCTGACATCACTACTGTCTGTTCTGTGAATCATCTAGTACTGTCAATGAAAGTTAGGTAGTCCTGATTGTTCCACTACACTGGACAAATTTTAGTAGTTCTATCTTATACCACAGCTTTGATCTATGAATCTGTCAAACTCTACATTTTAAAACATTCTGATACAAATTATCTTTATGTTGCACAGGCAAAGTATCTGTTATTGAACTTCAAGTCCACTATCATTTTATGCAAATAGAAGCAAATGATCTTTTCCACTCTCTTCATTTTTTGCTACCAGAAAAAATGTGATACATTTGCTAGCAAAATTTGGAATGCAATGCTGTTAATATTTTAACACATTCCTTTTATAGGTACATACAAAGAATGATTAATAGTTGGCATGTGGTTTGAGAGAAGAGGCTGATTTTTGTACCTTAGTAAGATGTTTTGAATGTGGCCCTAGGACTATCCAGTGAAGGAATCGACCTTTTAAAATATACTTTTTTCCTTTTCCTTTGCTTTAGTCCCTACTGAACTCTTTGTCAACTACTGTTTGGCAGTTTGAATGGGGAGGTGCCAGCATTCATCAAATTAAAATGCACATACAAATGCATTTTAATAGGCAATGTACACTAAAAAGCCTCCCTTTGAAATTATACGACCTGGCTTTACAATGCAATTTTAGCATTAAGACATTTTATCACAGTAGAATTACCAACTCTCTTTGTTTATTTCTTTTTTTCCACTATCAATTAGTCTTAGGCAATATTAGCAAGTACTTTTTTTTGTTTTATTAATAGTGCAGTAAAAAATAATTAGTGAGCTGAGTATGGTTTGGGCCTCTGAGTTTCCAACAAATAGAATAAATAGGATGGAAAATATTTACTAATGTGGGATTTGCATGAAGTCCTCCTTAGGGGCTGTTAATGTAATTGTAGTGTGATAGGACCCCTTAGAAGAAGTGAACATTCATACTTCAAGAGATAGACTAAACCTGTCAAGGATATTACATAACCGATATGAGAAAGAATGTTGCTTTATTTTAATTTCTTTTATAGTTTTCCCTTTAGGTAAATTAGGTCAGCACATTTGCTATCTACAGATGTATAAAATTTTCACTAAAATGAGTAATCTTAGAACAACACTTACTATCATCTGTTTCTCTGGATCAGGACAAGAAAATACATTATATATCTGGCTCTAGTTTATCTACTGTTTGGCATTATCAGCTTGCTGTTGACCTGCCTTGTAGTCATTCACCACTGGAGGTCATACTGGGTGTCTTAGTTAGGGTTTTACTGCTGTGAACGGACACCATGACCAAGGTAAGTCTTATAAAAAACAACATTTAATTGGGGTTGGCTTACAGGTTCAGAGGTTCAGTCCATTATCATCAAGGTGGGAGCATAACAGTATCCAGGCAGGCATGACACAGCAGGAGCTGAGAGTTCTATGTCTTCATCCAAAGGCTGCTAGTGGAAGACTGACTTCCAGGCAACTAGGGTGAGGATCTTATACCCACACCCACAGTGACACACCTATTCCAACCAGGTCACACCTATTCCAACAAGGCCACACCTTCAGATGGTGCCACTCCCTGGTCCAAGAATATACAAACCATCACACTGGGTATCTTTCAAACTCATTCTGGTGATTAAGCTTACTCTTTGGATGCTGGTAAAATGCTTCTGCCCATTATTACATAGGTTTCTTTATAGAGCTATTTTTAATGCAGTACCTGGCTTCCTGAAGATAAAGTGTGTATGATGCTGGTTGGGGTGGTTATGGAGGGAAAAGAGAGAAGTGGAGTAGAGATCAAGATACAGTGCACTGTAGTCTTGTTATATGTAAGCTTAGAGATGGTCTTGCCATTACAAATATTTTACTCTATTCACTTATTCATTGGAAGTGTAGAAATGAGTCTCCTGACAGGTGGTAGCAAATACCTTTAATACCAATGAGACACAGTCATATAGATCTCTGTGAGTTCAAGTGCAACTTGATCTACATATGAGACTGTTTAAAAATTATCATGGCTAGAGAAATGGCTCAGTAGCTGAGACATCTATACTGCTTTTTAAAAGACCAAAATTTTGTTCCTAGTGCCAACATCAGGCATCTCACTATTTAGAGTATCCAGATGGATCAAGTATGGGTGCCTGTATTCATATGAACCAATATACACACAGACAAACAGACCTGCATGTACTTAATATTAAATCTACTTAAAGAAAAAGTGAGTCTCCATTTACACCTGCAGCTCACACTGAAGCTGAGAATAAAACTGTACTTGAAGGAAAAAAATGTCAAATTATTAGTGACTGGCAAGACAATTAAGCACATCTCCATGATGTCATCTGATACAGTTCATTTCTGATTTCTACACTGCCCCTAACTTGTTCTTCAAACATTCTTAGATTAGGCATTTGGCAAAGAACACCCTCTACAGTAGGGCTATTCTTCTTTCTGAGCTTCAGTCTCAAAGATACTAAAGGGAGTATGAGGCTGTGAACTTCGTTTAATATTTATTTATTCTATTTTATGTGTATCACTGTTTTACCTGCATTCATATGTGTCCATCACATGTGTGCTTGGTTCTTAAAGATGTCAGAAGAGGGTGTCAAATACTATGGAACTGGAGTATATAGATGGAATTATCATGCAGATGCTAGGTACTTAGCCCAGGTTCTTTTGTTGTTGTTTTGTTGTTGTTTTTGTTGCTTCTTTTTCTAAATTAGATATATTCATTATTTACATTTCAAATGTTATGCCCTTTCTTGGTTGCCCACCCCCTGCTCACCAAACCACCCACCCCTGATTTCCTGTCCTGGGATTCAACTACACTGGGGCATTTACCCATTTTAGGACCAAGGGCCCCTTCTCCCATTGATGTCCAACAAGGCCATCCTCTGCTGCACATGAAGTTGGAGCCATGGGTACTACCATGTGTACTCTTTGGTTGATGGTTTAGTCCATGGGAACTCTATGGTTACTGGTTGGTTCATATTGTTGTTCCTCCTATGGTGCTGCAAGTTCCTTTAGCTCCTTCAGTCCTTTCTTTAGCTCCTCCACTGGAGACTTTGTGCTAAGTCCAATGGTTGGCTGAGAGCATCCACCTCTGAATATGTCAAGCACTTGTAGAACCTCTCAGGATTCAGCTATATCAGATTCCTGTCAGCAAGCATTTGTTGGCATCTACAATAGTGTCTGGGTTTGGTGACTGTATATGGTATAGATTCCCAGGTAGGGCAGTCTCTGGATGGTCTTTCCTATACTCTCTGCTCCACACATTGTCTCTGTGTCTCATCCCATGGGTATTTTGTTCTCCCTTCTAAGAAGGACTAAAATATCCATACTTTGGTCATCCTTCTTCATGAGCTTCATTTGGTCTGTAAATTGTATCTTGGGTATTCCAAGATTCTGGATTAATATCTACTTATCAGTGAGTGTATACCATGTGTGTTCTTTTGTGATTGATTTACCTCACTCAGGATGATAATTTCTAGAACCATCCATTTGCCTAAGAATTTCATGAATTCATTGTTTTAATAGCTGAGTATTATTCCATTGTGCATCCATTCATCTGTTGAGGGACATCATGATTTTTTTCAGCTTTTAGCTATTATAAATAAGGATGCTATGAACATAGTCGAGCGAGTGTCCTTTTTACATGTTGGAACATCTTCTGGGTATATGCCCAGAAGTGGTATTTCTGGGACCTAAGGTAGTACTATGTCGAATTTTCTTAGGAACCACTTTAGTGATTTTCAGAGTGGTTATACCAGCTTGCAATCCCACCAGCAATGGAGAAATGTTTCTCTCTCCACATCCTTGGCAGCATCTGCTGTCACATGAGTTTTTGATCTTAGCCATTCTGAGTGGTGAGAGGTGGAATTTCAGCATTGTTTTGATTTGCATTTCCCTGATGACTAATGATGTTGAGCATTTCTTTATGTGCTTCTCAGTCATTCGATATTCCTAGGTTGAGAATTCTTTGTTTAGCTCTGTACCCCATTTATAATAGGGTTATTTGGTTCTCTGAAGTCTAATTTCTTGAGTTCTTTGTATATATTGGTTATTAGCCCTATATTGGATTTAGGTTTGGTAAAGATCTTTTCCCAATTTGTTGGTTGTATTTTGTCCAATTGACAGTGTCCTTTGTCTTAGAGAAGTGTTGCAATTTTATGAGGTCCCATTTGTCAATTCTTGATCATAGAGCATACACTGTTGGTGTTTTGTTCAGGAAATTTTCCCCTCTGCCCATGTGTTTGAGGCTCTTCCCCACTTTCTTTTGTATTAGTTTCAGTGTATTTTATGTGGAGGTTTTTGATTCACTTGGACTTGAGCTTTGTACAAGGAAATAGAATGGATTAATTTGCATTCTTCTACATGCTAACCATCAGTTGAACCAGCAGCATTTGTTGAAAATGCTGTCTTTTTTCCCACTGGATGGTTGTAGCTCCTTTGTCAAAGATCAAGTGACCATAGTTGGTGGGTTCTTTTCTGTGTGGATAATATCATATCATCTTCAAATTGTGATATTTTGACTTCTTCCTTTCCAATCTGTATCCTTTTGATCTCCTTTTGCTTTCTAATTGCTCTAGCTACAACTTCAAGTACTATATTGTATAGATCAGGATTGAGAGGGCAGTCTTGTCGAGGCCCTGATTTTAGTGGGATTGCTTCAAGTTTCTCTCCATTTAGCTTGATGTTGTCCACTGGTTTGCTGTATATTACTTTTACTATGTTTAAATATGGGCATTGGATTTCTTATCTTTCCAAGCCTTTTAATCTGAAGGGATGTTGAATTTTGTCAAATGCTTTTTCAGCATCTAATGAAACGTTCATGTGGGTTTTTTCCTTTGAGTTTTTTAATGTAGTGTATTACATTGATGGATTTCCATTTATTAAACCATCCTTGCATCCCTCAGATGATTCTTGATCGTGGTGAGTGATCATTTAGATGTGTTCTTGAATTTTGTTGGTAAGAATTTTATTGAGTAGTTTTACAATAATATTCATAAGGGAAATCGATTTGAAGTTCTTTCTCTGTTGAGTCTTTGTGTGGTTTTGGTATCCATGTAACTGTGGGTAGTGTTCCTTCTGTTTCTATTTTGTGGAACAGTTTGAAGAGTATTGGTATTAGGTCTTCTTTGAAGGTCTGATATAATTCTGCACTAAAACCATCTGTTCCTGGGCTATTTTGGTTAGGAGACTTTTAATGACTACTTCCATTACTTTAGGGATTATGGGACAGTTTAGATGGTTTATCTGATCCTAATTTAACTTTAGCACTGGGTATCTGTCTAGAAAATTGTCCATTTCATTGGTATTTTCCAGTTCTGTTGAGTATAGGCATTTGTAGTAGGATCTGATGTGGCTTCATTTTCATTAAATTCTTAAGTCTTTAATTTCTTTATTTCTTCCTTGACCAAGTTATCACTGAGTAGAGTATTGTTTAGCTTCCATGTATATGTAGACTTTCTGTTATTTTTGTTGCTATTGAAGACCAGCCTTAGTCTATGGTGATCTGATAGGATGCATGGGATGATCTCAATCTTCAGGTATCTGTTGAGGCCTGTTTTGTGACTGACAATATGGTCAGTTTTGGAGAAGGTATAATGAGGTGCTCAAAAGAAGGTATACTCTTTTTATTTAGGAGGAAATGTTCTATAAATATCTGTTAAATCCCTTTGGTCAAAAGCATCTGTTAGTTTCACTGTGTCTCTGTTTAGTTTGTGTTTCCCTGATCTGTCCATTGATGAGAGTGGCATGTTGAAGTCTCCCACAATTATTTTGTGAGTTCTAATGTGTGCTTTTAGCTTTAGTAAAGTCTTGTTTTTGTTTTTTGTTTTTTATTTATTTATTTATTTAATATACATGATGAGTACACTGTAGCTTTCTTCAGACACATCAGAAGAGGGCATCAGATCCCTTTATAGATAGTTGCGATCCATCATGTGCTTGCTGGGAATTGACCTCAGAAACTTTGGAAGAGCGGTCAGTGTTATTAACTACTGAGCCATCTCTCCAGCCCAAGTTTCTTTTATGAATGTGGGTGCACTTTTATTTAGAGCATAGATGTTCAGAATTGCGTGTTCTTCTTTATTTATTTTTCTTTGATGAGTATGAAGTTCCTTCCTTATCTTTTTTGATGACTTTTGGCTGAAAATCGATTTTATCTGATATTAGAATGGTTAATCCAGCTTGTATCTTGGGACTATTTACTTGGAAAATTGTTTTCTATCTCTTTACTCTGAGGTAGTGTTTGTCTTTGATGCTCTGGTGCATTTCCTATATGTAGCAAAATGCTGGGTCCTGTTTATGAATCCAGTCTGTTAGTCTTTGTCTTTTTATTGGGGAATTGAGTCCACTGATGTTAAGAGATATTAAGGAATACTGATTGATGCTCCCTGCTATTTTCTCATGTTGTTTTGATATTTGTGTGGTTATCTTCTTTTGGGTTTGTTGAAAGATGATTACTTTCTTGGTTTTTCTAGAGTATAGTTTCCCTCCTTTTGTTGGAGTTTTCCATCTATTATTCTTTGTAATGCTGGATTTGTGGAAAGATAATGTATAAATTTGGTTTTGTTATCGAATATCTTGTTTTATCCATCTATAGTAATTGAGAATTTAGGTATAGTTGTCTGGGCTGGTGTTTTGTTCACTTAGGGCCTGCATGAGATTTGCCCTGGATCATCTACCTTTCACAGTCTCTGGTGAGATGTCTGGTGTAATTCTGATACCTCTGTCTTTATATATTACTTGGCTTTTTTCCTTTACTTATTCTAATATTCTTTGTTTAGTGCATTTTATGTTTTGATTATTATGTGATGGGAGGAATTTCTTTTCTGTTCCAATTTATTTGGAGTTCTGTTGGCTTCTTATATGTTCATGGGCATCTCTTTCTTTCGGTTAGGGAAGTTTTCTTCTATAATTTTGTTGAAGTTATTTACTGGCCCTTTAAGTTGGGAATCTTCACTCTCTTCTATATTTATTATTCTTGGGTTTGGTCTCCTCATTTTGTCCTACATTTCCTGGATGTTTTGTGTTAGGAGCTTTTTTCATTTTTCATTTCCTTTGACTCCTTTGTTAATGTTATTTCTGGTATCTTCTGCACTGGAGATTCTCTCTTCTATCTCTTTTATTCTGTTGGTGATGCTTATATCTGTCCAGGTCCTTTTGAAGAATAGCAAGTGACTTTTAACTGCTGAGTTATCAACTCAGCACCAAATATTGTTGTAATAGCGATTTTCTTGTGGTGTTTGAAGGCAAGTCTATATAGAGCCTAACACTAATTTGTACCCTGGAACTTCTTTCAGTTCTTGTGCAATTAAAAACAAAAACAAAAAACAAGGAAACAAACAAATTAAACAAACTTTAAACTTTATGATCTTTAAGTTTTGAATCTAAAAACTGCAGATTCAAACACCATGTGAGGAGGTTGTTGAATGAAATTTATATTTTATTATCAAATGCATAGAATATGGTTTGCTAGATTCAGATACAATAATCACATATATATTGTGACTATTTCCTATGTTTTTAATGACTTCTATACTATGATTATTGATTTTATTGAAATTATGCCTCCTACTAGGGCCAATGATCTATACAATTATATGTGTAAACAATAGGTACTTATTCTACAGGCATGGATTTAGTTGATTTCTGCTATATGTGCTGTATGCTTAATAAGGAACAATGTTGATAAATTTGGTAGCTTTGCAGGACATCTCTATTTTGAGGCCTCTTCTTTATCATTGACTGTCTTCTCCATTGCTTTAGTAAGGAAGGATGAGAAGAGCCAACAGCTATGGTTGTAGCTCAGCACTTGCCTGTCATGCATGAGACACTGGGCTTGATTTCTAGCATTGGAAAAAGAAGAAAGGCAGCAATGAAGAGCTCTTGAAGATTGAGAAACTCTGAAGATGTGGATCAGTTGCTGCTAGGGGAGTGTCGTTGTCACCACAGATCATTCAGCTATACTGCTCCATATGGTCCCAAAGGGCAGCAAGTCTGGATTATGATAAATAGTATGGTTGGCATTACTTTTCCTTCAGAACATGGAGAAATTAAAGAGGGGAAGTATTAAGTTAAGTTCTTAAGTTCTTAAGTTCTTTTAGTGAGGTCTCAAAATGTTACTTTTTTCTTTCAAGATTTATTAGTCACTTTCATCCCTGTGACAAAATAATCTCCCAAAACAAATTAAAGCTGAGGAGATTTCTTTGGGATGGTCTGAAAGGGTTCAGTCTATTTTTACTTGGCTGCATCACGTCTGGGCCCATGTACAGTGTGCTCTAACATCATGGCACAGAGTTTGTGTGACACCAAATGGCTCAGCTCATAATGTATAAGATGAGGAGATAAAAGATAGTACCAGGTCAGGGACAAGATACATCCTTCAAAAACCTACTTTCTTTAACAAGTCCCTACCTCCAAATTTTTACCATGCCCTATGAGTGCTGTTGAATTATGAATCCATTACCATATTAATATACTGAGTAATAGAAAATTTAAACAATACAACCATCCGTCAATGATTAGATTCACCAGATAGAGTTGGGTATCAAGACCATATCACACACTATAGTTATTGCCAAAAACTTTTGTTAAGAAAACCACCCTATTTTCTTTTCTATTTATCAAATTTAAATCAGCTTTTCATACTAAAGGAAGACCAGAGACCATCATGTGAGAAATTTGATGATAAAATTTCAATATAAATGGCTTCCCAAGAGGTATGAAGGAAAATTTTTCATAATTCTAAACCATAGTGTACAAGTATGTTTAAGGTTCAGCCTTAACAATAAGTTATAAAACAAGCTTGCTTCTATGTGGCAACCTTTTTATCTCCATCTGCATTTTCACTACTTTAAACTGTTACACATGTATACTGAGATGGAGTTTGTATACTTTCCTCCCCTCACACGGGTGTCATATGAATTGTGACTGTAAAGTACATTTCTAAAAGCAGACACAATATTTTCTTTCTTTATTTGGTAATATCGCTAGTAGTTCACTATCCATCTGCATCCCTCAATGTTAATTTTACCATCTACCACAGTCTACTATCCTTTAATATTTTTAAAAGTCTTGACATTATCATTCTTGTGTTTTTAAGTTTACATGCTTTTACACTCTGTTCTTCCAGGGTACCCAAGCTCAATTCCCAGCACCAATGCAAAGTGGCTCACAACCAACTGTAACTTCAACACCATAGGACCTGACACTCTGTTTTGTCCCCCAAAAGGCAACTTCACACACTTGATATAAATGCACACAGACACAAACAAATGTACATAGGTAGTCTAAAATGGTATATATATATACATATATAATATATACATATATATTATATATATTCAGTCTGTCTATGAACATGAGTCCATAGTTTAAACTGAATATCCCTTCTTAGATTTCTAGTACATAGAACTGGAGTGGAAAACACAACATTGTAATACTGAATCCAGTCTCAGCCAGTGGCTTCAAAAGACTTAGAATTTTGTTTCATTGATAGACAATATGTAAATATCCACTAAACATAAGGCAAATATTTCCCAGTCTGAGATCAAAGCTGTGAATTAATGGCTCAAATCTGAGAGAAGTGACTTCCTAAATGGTAAATGCTCCATTTCTTTTTTCTCCAGCTTGATCAACTGATGGTTGAGCAGCACAATTAATAGCTTCTATTTTTGTAATGCATGTTTTGTCTAGCTCTGTGGGTGGCATTAAGCTACAAAACAGTACTTGCTTGGCATTATCCTGACACCAGTCAATGAAGCCATCAGGCAAATGAAACTGCTTTTGTGATAAAGCAGCACAGTAATTGAAAATTGTCATTCTTTTTTTTTTTTTTTCCTCCCCGAGGAAAACCTGAATCTTTCATTTCAATCTTTCTTATATCATCAGAAAGAAATGAATATTTATAAAACAAGAAAGAAGGGCACAGCCTGGGTGTTATTATTCTCAGAGAACTATATATAATGAAGAAGAATAGTAAAACAACAAATCAAATAGAAAACCCAGTTGCTGCAGGAGCATGGCTAGATAGGCATTATGTCAGCTCTAAAACAAATGTGTTGCAAGGATGTCAGAGAGAAATGTATGTTGGTATACATAGCACTACACTGCACAGACATGTGCTCTATTACATTAGAGCCCTGAAGTTACTTGGGGTGGGAGTAATGAGGACTTTCTGATCCAGCCTGAAGTCTGGATTAATGTTCTCAAGTTGTCGATCAATTGGGCATAACCTTGGCCCACAGAATAGGATCGATGTTACCATAAAGGATTTGGAAAAACAATTATGAATCAAGACAGGGAAGGGTGAGGAGATATGTACTTTGTTTTCTTTCTGCAATAACAATAGGTCATTAAAAAATATCAGAGTAAGAGTAAATTCACAAGTTTGTCAAAATCAAATCAGAATATAATTAGGAAAGCAAAAATGAAAATACCAAAGAAATTTTAGATGACATAATCTGAAAATATCTAACTACTAAAAATTAATAAAAGGTTTATTGACAAATAGAAAAACACAAATGAAAGCCAAGAATAAATATGAACACAGAAACAAATGATGTCACAGCAAAATTCTCCTGGGAAAATGTACAATTTTAAGGGAGTTCTGCTTAACACTCTCAGAGAAAAAGTGGAGGAAATTACGTTTGAGAAATCTAGTAAATTCTGTTTTGAAGCAATTACTTAAAAGGCTAAAATTTGAGCTCAGAAATTTCCAAAATGATTTCAACTTTAAAATATTGGAACCAGTAAAAGGATACAAGATAACTTGAAGGGGATATTAGACCCAATTAGTAATTTAATCTGTAATCTTGAAGAAATTTCCATGCTGTAGATAAGTAATGAGAAACAAAGTAGAGACTTGGAAGACACACAAAGCACATTCTGTCAACATCCTGTGTTAATCTCACACAGCTGATATGCTCATACTTGGAGGAACATTGTGACTGAGATAAAATCAATACATACAAAACTGATTGTCCAGAAGACAAACAGGTAAAACAACAACAACAACAAAAACCTTTTGTGATGTTCTATTGAACTATTTCCACTCCTTCCCTTCCTCTGTCTAGCTCCTGTACCATCCCATCTGGCTCTTCAATTCATAACCAGTTCTTTAATTATTATTGTTACACACACATACACACAAATATATATATATATATATATATATATATATATATATATGAATAAGAGTTTAGAGTTTATAACTGACCAGTTGAGATTAATAACCTATCAATGAGTTCATTTCTGGAGAAAACTGACTTCCCCTTTCACAAGAGCCATTGACTCTTCATCTGAGGTGGGAGCTTGTGAAATTTCCCCCATCTATGTTGTCATGTCAACAGATGAGGTCACTATTTAGCTCTTGTTAATATAAGGATGTTGTTGAGATCTCATGTGTAGCCATGTCTAGAAGAAACTAACTTGCAGTTTTTGTTTTGTTTTTGTAGATTTAATTTTACCTCCCTTGGCAGAAAGCCCAACATTCTAGCACTATCATATTGTTTATTTGGCTTTGTTTGCTAAAGCACGTCACTGTAGGAAGACTTCAAAGCTTTGAATATGAATGTAACACCTGGTTTGATTTCAGTAACATTTCAGGCTGCAAATGCAAACAATTTTTTTGTACCTCAACCAAAATCTCAGATTGGGTTCTTATAAAGGATGACTTCCATATTCCAATTGTTGAATGAAATCACTTTGTTGATCATCATCATCATAAGAAGCCAGATATGGTGGCATGGAATGTGAATGCAGGGTATACAAGAATGAACTCCAGCCTTAGTAATATAATGAATCAAAGGCAACCTGGACTACCTGTTTGAAAGACAGAGAGAGAGCTAGAGAATCAGAAAGAAGGAAATAAGAGGAAGAAATAGAGAAGGATGGAGGAATGGAGGGAGCAAGGGAGAGGAGAGAAAGACAGAGAGCTTATTACAGTAACATTGAATGCTCATTAAGGGTCCAACATGGAGACCTACATTGGGCAGGTCAATTACCTCACTGAGTGGTCACCCTTGACACGCAGGATGGCTGATCGATCTACTTAAACCCCCCTGAAGAGACAGGGAGAATAATTTTCCTTTTAGTGAGATAACATAGTTTTCCTTCCCATACTTTCTGCCCACAACCTGTTTCTTAAGTTTGTCAGCTTTTCCAAATTACTCAAAAAAAGAAAAAAAAAACTCTCTTGTTTTTTCTATTTATGTTCTTATCACCCAACCCCCTAACACTGAGCCTCTCTCTTTTTGTAAAGGTCCCCTCTCTGTCATGTGGTTGTTTGTCCACTATATAGCTAACCTCTATGGCTGCTTATCTAAAATGGCATGATCTTTTCTATTTTGCTTCTCCCTTCTCATGCCAGCTGCCCAGACTCACAGCTACACTGGGATTTTCTTTTCTTTTCTTTCTTTCTTCCTTTCTTTCTTTTTTATTTGAGTAAAATTACACTTGAGTTTGTTTTGAGTCCATTCTGAAAATAATGCATTAATGCAACTCAGAAACCTAAAGGGACCTCAGTTTTTTCAGTCACTTGTGCTAACTCTGCCTAGACTCACCAACATCTCTGGTAACAGAAGAAAATGCTACAAACTCAGGTGAGAACAATATTAAATAGTTATTAATCTATAACTCGCCTCCTTTTTCAATTATCAGGTCTAGTAGTCTAGACAATGATTAAGATGTTTCCCATTACATGGTGCATACAGAGGGAATTTGTGATATTTATTTCCTAGAATCATACAACTAGAACAAAAGCTGTTTCTTACTAGTGTGAGGGTCTCTGAATCAGATTTAGTTGTTAGTCTGTGGCAGATTAGGCTACTTTGCCCACTTGAAAAAAAAGTGCTTAAGTTTAATTACAGATTTTTCTTGGGAATCACAACTGATTTCCCTTTACTGTTGAAAATATCAATTGAGTGTACAAAAGTCGTCTTTACATTCACCAGGTAAGGGGTGTCTTGATTGTTTTGAGGTATTGTACAATTATAAATATAGCAGTTAGAAGTAAGTTCATATCTACAATCTTGAAAGATTGTCATATGTCATAGGGCAGCAGTGCTATGGATTTAACCATTCTCTTTCAAAATCTGGCTCTTTCCAAGCATGAAGATGTGAGGCCATTAAGTTCATAAGGGCTCTTCATTCATGCATGAGGGTTTAGCCTTTCTTACCATCACCTGATATACAAAGAATCTTTCAGTTTGAGATTTTTCTGTTTTTTTGTTTGTTTGGTTTGGTTTGGTTTGGTTTTTGTTTTTTGGTTTTTGTTTTGTTTTGTTTTGTTGTTTTGTTTTGTTTTTCAAGCTAGGGTTTCTTTGTGTAGTGCTGGCTGTCCTGGAACTCACTTTGTAGACCAGGCTGGACTTGAATTCAGAAATCTGCCTGCCTCTGCCTCCCAAGTGCTGGGATTAAAGGCATGCACAACCACTGCTTGGCCAGTTTGGTCTTAAACTTCCAGGCTTCTAATTTTAAGAAATACATCCCTGTTCTTTATAAGTTATCCAGTGTCAGACATTCTGTAATTGTAAGACAAATGAGTAGAGATGGCTATCAACTCTTTTTCATAGTGACTACTATTTGTATTAATACCAGCAATGAGCAAGCATCCCTTAAGTCTTTCTTATTTTATTGTTTGGACTGCTAGAGATTTGGGTTTAGTCAATCTGATGGATATGTAGTATTACTTACTTGTTTTACCATGTAATTTTCTTAATAGCACACATAGAATATTTTGAAATTTTTATTTACTTTGGTGAGCTTACCAGAGGCCAGTTCATAAGAGATATGGTCCACAGGGTAGTTCTAGTGAAAAGTCCTGGGGATTTTGGATTAATCTGTGGCATTATGGGATGTCTTTATGTCATCTGAACAATTAGAGGATAGATTATAATTTCTTTCCTCTTCTTGCTTAATATATGAGTATTGGTACCCACTCTTTCCATGACAAGCCATGCTCACCAGAGTCCCAGAGATAGTAGCTGCCCAGTCTTTAAACTTAAACCTATCATGAAGCAGCTGAACCTCTCCTTACCTTGTGGGTAGCCTATGTTAGGCATTTCCCTACCATGATGTTACATTAATACAATAAAGTTTTAAAATTGATGACTTTTTTCTTGTTGAGTTTTAAGAATCAGTTTAAGAATATACATGTGTTGGGCATACATCTGTTTTGGGGATATATATTCTAGAACTACCTTTGTGAGTCTGTACATGTCTTTCCATTCTCTTAAGAGTGACTTACTTCTTGCAGAGCTATTGAATTTTAATAAAGTCAAATTGATTGATGTTTTATTTCATGAAACATGCATTTGATTTTAATCTGAAAACTCATTCTCAAACCCAAGGTCACACATTTTCTCCTATAATTTCTGTATACAGTGATTTGCATTTAGAACTATATTTTTAGTTCATTTTGGCAGAGCACACTATGTCAAAATTAAGTTCATTGTTGTTGATTCTTCCTAGGGACTTTCCTAGGAAAGTCTTTATGAACAATTGATAAGCACATTCTCTTCTCTCTACTGAATCACTCTTGCTCTCTCATTGAAGATTTGATGTCAGCATTTCTCTGTATCCCTCAGAGCTCACCACTTTCTTCTATCATGTGTGCCTATACTGTCATTAAATAACTCTGTCTTGGTTACAGTAACTCCTGAGGAAGTCTTGAAATCAAGCAGCAAAATTCCTTAAACCTTTTTATTGCACTTGTTGAGATCATTGATTCAGAGGACTCAAGTGCCATGATGAGAGTTCAATCTCTGGAACCATTGTGGAATAAAGACCAGTTTCTAGAGACTATCCTCTGAAATGATGGCATATGTGTGATTGCACACACACACACACACACACACACACACACACATATATATATATATATGTATATATATATATATGTATACACACACATACATACATACATATGTGTCATATATACACATGAAAATAATAAGTCTAAATCCTAGTGAAAATAAAGAGGAAACCATAGTTTTACATCAGTTTTAGAAATGCAGACTAAAATGCATTTGATGCAGATTGGATCAGATGGCCTCAGTGCTTTTATGAATCTAGAAAAACAAGATTCCTCAGGACATGAAGTGTGTGATAGAGCAAAAGTGGCCAGCGTGTGGCGAGAGAATGAAACTGATGTCTCAC
Organism: Mus caroli; assembly: GCF_978045245.1. Classification (NCBI taxonomy): domain Eukaryota; kingdom Metazoa; phylum Chordata; class Mammalia; order Rodentia; family Muridae; genus Mus; species Mus caroli. The sequence continues at coordinate 31,105,798 of NW_028227267.1, read as the reverse complement.
TGTTCCCTTCAGAGACATGCCTCCAAAACATACTTGAAGGCACACCTCCCTTATTTTTTTTTTTTAGGTTTATTCTTTTTTCTTTTATAAAAACCGGAAGTTTTCCAGATCTGGCTATTACAAAAAGGGTTCTATGAACACAGTAGAGCATGTCTCCTTGTGGTATCCTGGGGCATCTTTTGGGTATATGCCCAGGAGTGGTATAGATGGGTCTTAAGGTATACCTATTTACAATTTTCCAAGGAACCACCAGATTGATTTTCAGAGTGGTTGTGCCAGTTTGCAATCCTACTATCAGTAGAGGAGTGTTCCTCTTTCTCCACATCCTCATCAGCATGTTCTGTCACCTGAGGTTTTGATCTTAGCCATTCTGATTGGTGTAAAGTGGAATCTCAGCATTGTTTTAATCCTGATGATTAAGGATGTTGAATATTTAAGTGTTTCTACGCCATTCAAGATTCCTCAGTTGAGAATTCTTTGTTTAACTCTGTACCCCATTTTCAAATTGGGTAATTTGGTTTTCTGGAGTCTAACTTCTTGAGTTCCTTGTAACAACCAGAAGCTGGAAACAACCTAGATGTCCCTCAATCAAAGAATGGGTAAAGAAAATGTGGTTCATTTACACAATAGAATACTACTCAGCTATTAAAAACATTGACATAATGAATATTGCAGGCAAATGGATAGAAGTAGAAAATATCATCCTGAGTGAGATAGCTCAGACCCATAAGGACATGCATGGTATATACTCACTGATAAGTGGTTATTAGCCATAAACTTCAGAATACACATTCTACATCTCACAAACCATATGAAGCTTAACAAGAAGGAAGGCCCAAGTGTGTAAACGTCAATCCCACTTAGAAAGGAAAAGAAAATAGTCATAGGAGGCAGAGGGAGGGAGGGACCTGTGTGAGAGAGGGAAAGGAGAAGGAGAGGGGGGAGGAGCAGAATCAAGAATGGGGGTAGACAGGAGAGAAGCCCAGAGGCAGAGGGAGGGAGGGACCTGTGTGAGAGAGGGAAAGGAGAAGGAGAGGGGAGAGGAGTAGGATCAAGAATGGGAGTAGACAGGAGAGAAGCCCAGACGACCAGGTGAATGAATAGAAATATGAAGCAGTGTGGGATGCAGACAGGGGAATCTATATAAAGTCCCAGACACCAAGAATGTGAGAGGTTTCCAGAACCCAATGCAAATGACCTTGCAGAAAATGTGTAACAGTGGGGAGATAGAACTTAAAGAAACTAACTCAAGTAGATACTCAGAACCCCTAGTGAAGATATGGGGCCCTGTGCCCTTCTTTAAAATTTTTGATCCAGAATTGTTTCTGTCTAAATGAAATCCAGATTGACCAAACTTGGGATCTGTCCCATGCACAGGCACCAAATCCTGACACTATTACTGATGTCATGTTGTCCTTGCAAACAGGAGTGAAACCTGATTGTCCTCTGAGAGGCTCTACTAGCAGCTGACTGAAGCAGATACAGATAATAACATCCAACCATTGAACTGAGTTCAGGAACCTATGTGGAAAAGTTAGAGGAAAGATTGAAGGAGCTGAAGGGGAATACAACCCCATAGGAAGAACAATAGTATCAACTAACTCAGACCCCTCAGGGCTCCAGAAGCTAAGTCACCAACTAAAAGCTTACATAAGCCGGTCTGTCAATCATGGCCCCCATTACATATGTAGGAGAGGACATTGTCTGACCTCAGTAAAAAGGATGTGCTTAATTCTTTAGAAATTTGATATCCCTGGGCAGGAGGATGCTCAAAAGGGTGAGGTGGGAGTAAATGGGTGGTTGGGGGAGCACCCTCTCAGAAGCAAAGATGAGGAGGATGGGGTGAAGAACTCATGAGGGGGTGCCAGGAAGTGCGGCAACATTTGGGATGTAAATAAATAAATAATTTTTTTTAAAAGTTTTTTTCTCACATAATATATCCTGATTACAGTTTCTTCCCATTCTACTTCTAGTTCCTCTCCACCTACACTCCCATTCTGTCTTTCAATACAAAATAAATAGGCTTTTAAGGGGCAATGATAAAAACATTTAATACATTTAATGATAATATAAAATAATAATAATAATAATAACTAACATCAGAATAGGACAAAACACATAACCAGATGCAAAAGAGACCAAGAAAATATATACATGTTATGTCTCAATAAACTGGGAAAAGTTTTACTCAGTCCCTGTGGCTTCTCCAAACTCTCCCTGCATCACTCAGTACATGAGGCTCCACCCAACATCACTCAGTCCCTGTGGCTCCTCCCAGCTCTCCCAGCATCACTCAGACCTTGTGACTCCTCCCAGCATCACTCAGTCCCTGTGGTTCCTCCCAGCACTTCTCACCCCATTCCTTACCTTAAATCTCTATCTTTCATAATATGGGCTTCCATTTTTGATTCCAGAGCCTGATCTCTATATAACTTAGCCAGGTCATGCCAGTCTCTAGTCCTCTTGGCCCAGGCCACCTCTTTGTTTGTGGCTGCTCTCTTGCTATTCCTTGCCCTCTCTCCTCTTATGGTCCAGTTTAGTCTGCCAGCCATGTTTATCCTGGACTCTTTACTGTGATTGCTTTCTTTATTGTATCTACAATAAAAATCCTCTCCATACTTTAGAAGTAGTTATGTTTTCCTCCTTTTATATCATTTTCTCATTATAGCTTCCAGTTTAGTTTTACCTTTGTTGTTGTTGTTGTTTTCTTAATGTGATTTCTGAGTGGGTGAATGAGGGCTTTCCTTCAACAGGGATCTTATTTGTTACTCTCTCTGTACAGCTCCGGCATTCCATCAAATACTGACCCATGCAGTCCCTGGGCATGTGGCCTTAGTCTCTGTAAGTTCATTAGTACTTCAATCTTGTTGATTTGGAAGGCCTTGTTTTAATGCCCTCTATTCTATCTAGATCTGAGCTTCTTTCTGCCTCCTCTTCCCTGAACACTGAATGAGAGACTTGATGGAGATAATCATCCAATTTAGGCTTGTTTTCCAAGGCCTCTCATTCTCTTCATGTTGTGTTTACCTATGGATCTTTGTATTTGTTCCCATCTCCTTAATGAGGAAGCTTTTATTATGATGGCCCAGAAAGGCAATAATTCATAAACATAGAAGAATGTTATTAGTACCAATTGTCTTGCTACTTTTCAATTTAAAAATAAGAGTCGTATTAGAGTTTACTTAGGTCTTGGGGTTCTCTAGTCTCAGTTTATTGAACACGCAATCAGTGTCATATATGGATTCCCTCTCATAGAGTGGGACTTAAGTTAAATTAGATATGGGTTGATGACTACCATAAACATTCTGCTACCACTGTATTATCAGTTTTCAAGCAGTACATCATTATAGACTAGTGGTTCTTGAGTTCTAGGTTGCAAGCCCTTTTGGGAATAGAATGATCCTTTCACAGGGGTTATCTAAGACTATCAGAGAACACAGATATTTACATTAGAATTCACTAGGTTGTTAGGATAAAACTTTGAGGTTGGAGTATCTTTGGAAGAACCATGCTAAGCCACTGAGAAATTAAATCACTCAACAGATCTAGGGTAAGACGTTTATTGGGATAGGAAAGGAGAGCAAAAAGCCACCATGAAGTGGGTACATGAAAAAGAGATAGAGACAGAGAGACCAGGAAACAGAGAAAACAGATGAGAGAGAGAGAGAGAGAGAGAGAGAGAGAGAGAGAGAGAGAGAGAGAGAGAGAGAGAGAGAGAGAGAGAGAGAGAGAGAGAATGAGAATGAATAGGGGACAGAAAGATATTGGGTGGCCAGGATCTTTTATGGGCCATACCTGTTATATTTGGCAGTAGCGGGTAATGTCTCAAGCTGCTGCCATTAGGTCTCTGAGGGCAGACTGTCTAGTAGAGATACTTAACTGCTAACAACAGTAGCAAAATTACAGTAATGAAGTAATGTAGTTGGGGTTTACCACAGCATGAGGAACTATATTAAAGTATTGCAATATTAAGATCATTAAGGAGTCTGAAGAAATGATCTACCCAACTGATAAGGATAAAGGGACAGAAGTGGTCACAACATGGCCAGGAAAAATCAGGGCCATCAAGTTGAGGACAACTTCTCCAAGGTTTCAGCACCATCTGATTGGTTACTTCTCTGCCCATGAAATGAGCCAATTCAAACCAGAAACCAGATTAGATTAGATTAAAGAAAAGTTTACTGAGAAGCACTCTTTGTCAGTTCTCTGGCCCCAAGGATTGAGGCAAGGGAAGCTACCATGAGCAGTAGAGAAAGAGAGAGAGAAGGTGCACATGCAGAGAGAGGCAGGGGAGAGGGGGAGGGGAAGGGGGAAGGGGTATATGGAAGGGGGAAGGGAGAGGGAGACACAAAATATGTGGATATATACACTATTATCTATATAGGATAATATATAGAGCCTCTAGTTGTAAACATGGGGCTGGAAAGTACAGCGTTGGGGGCAGGGTATGCCAGATAGTGTCTAAGGGATGCTGGAAAACCTGGAGGCCAGATCTGCTTTGGTATATAAAATATGTACCTCAGTCCTTTGTCCCAGGTCCAAAATGGAACACTTTCTAAAACATGTTTGTACAAATAGATACAGTATTTTGTTCATATCTCATAATACAGTAATGATTACTATTGTGCTTCTGTGATAAAATACCATGACTAAAAGTGGCTTATAGAAGAAAGACCTTATTTTGGTTCCTGGGTAGAGTCCATAATGACAGAGTAGGCACGACAGGTGGCAGCCTGGAGCATAACACAAAGCAGAGAACAAGGATAAAACTGTCAAAGCACACCTCTAATTACAGAATGCATATAGCAAAGCCCAGAAACTTAATAGTTCAACAACTTGCCTAAACAGCACCAAAAACTGGGATTAAGTATTCAAATCCCTGAGACCATGCAAGCCAATCTCATTTAGCCTAAGAAGCTCTACCTTCTTCCATTCATCTCCATCTTTCCTCATTTACCCCAACATTTCATTTCATATACACAACCGCAATTTTATATGTCTACATAAAATATAGGATGAGAAAAAAAAGTGTTATATGTCTGAGATTGGCTTAATCCATTCAAATGATAATCTTGAGTTGTATCCCTTTTGTCCCTGGGCTACCTTTACTGTTTCCCCAATCACCTTCTTTGGTGTTATAATGAAGTAGAGTATCTCTTTTTGTTCTATTATTGTTCTAGCTAGCTTTTCAAGCACTATATTGAATAGATATGGGGAGAGTGGGCATCCTTGTCTTGTCCCTGATTCTTGTGGGATTGTTGCAAATATTTCTCCATTTAATTTGATACTGGCTGTTGGTGTGCAGTAAATTGCTTTTATTATGTTTAAGTATGGGCCTTGAATTCTAGATCTCTCCAATGTTTTTAACATGAAGGGGTGTTATATTTTGACAAATGCTTTTTTTGCATCGAAGATGATCATATTTTTTTTTCTTTGAGTTTGTTTATATAGTGGGTTGTGTTAATGGATTTTTGTATTTGAATCAACCTTGCATCCCTGGGATGAAGTCCACTTGATTGTGGTGAATGATGGTTTTGATGTGTTCTTGATTCAGTTTGCAAGAATTTTATTGAGTATTTTCACATCAATATTCATACACAAGATTGGTTTGAAGTTCTCTTTTCTTGGTTGGGTCCTTGTGTAGTTTAGGTGTCAGAGTAATTATGGCTTCATAGAATGAATTAAGTAGTGTTCCTTCTGTTTCTGCTTTATGGAATAGTTTGAGGAATATTAGTACCAGGTCTTCTTTGAAGGTATGGGAGATTTCTGCACTAAATCCATCTGGCCCTGGCCTTTTTTTGGTTGGGAGGTTTGTAATGATTTCTTCTATTTCCTTATGGGATATGGGCCTGTTTAGATAGTTTACCTGGTCTTGATTTCTCTTTTATATGAGGGGTCTGTCTAAAAGACCACCCATTTCCTCTAGATTTTCCAGATTTGTTGAATATAGGCTTTTATAGTAAGATTGGATGATTTTTTAATTCTCTCTGTTTCTGTTGTTATGTCTTACTTTCCATTTCTGCTTTTGTTAATTTGGATACTGGGCTCAGCAGTTAGTTTGGCTAGGGTTTTATCTACCTTGTTGATTCTCTCAAAGCTTTTGGATTTGTTGATCTTAGTATTATTTTCTTTGTTTTTATTTGGTTGATTTCTGCCCTGCGTTTGATGAGTCTTCTCTCCTCTTGGGTCTTTTGCTTCCTTTTGTTCTAGAGCTCTCAAGTGTGCTGTTAAGTTGTGAGTTTAAGATCTCTCCAGTTTCTTTACCAGTGCAGTTAGTGCTACGATTTTTCCTCTTAGCACTGCTTTCTTTAAGTCCCTGAAGTTTGTGTATGATGTGTCAACATTTTCATTAAATTACAGGAAGTCTTTAATTTCTTTCTTTATTTCTTCTCTGACTAAGTTATCATTGAGTAGAGAGTTTTTCAGTTTCTATGTGTTTGTGGGCTTTCTATTGTTTTTGCTGTTATTGAAGTCAAGCCTTAGGTCATGGTGATCTGATAGGATGCATGGGATTATTTTAATCGTCTTGTATTGGTTGAGGGTTGTTTTATGACTAATTATATGGTAGGTTTTGGAGAAGGTACCATAAGGAGATGAGAAGAAGTTATATTCTTTTGTTTTTAGAGTGATACGGTTTGTAGATATCTGTTAAATCCATTTGGTTCATTACCTCTCTTAGTTTCACTGTGTCTCTGTTTATTTTCTGTTTTAATGACCTGTCCATTGGTGAGAGTGGGGTGTTGAAGTCTCCCACTGATATTATGTGTGGTTCAACATGTATTTTGAGCTTTAGTAAAGTTTCTTTTAAGAATGTGGGTGCCCCGGGCGTGGTGGCGCACGCCTTTAATCCCAGCACTTGGGAGGCAGAGGCAGGCGGATTTCCGAGCTCGAGGCCAGCCTGGTCTACAAAGTGAGTTCCGGGACAGCCAGGGCTACACAGAGAAACCCTGTCTCGAAAAACCAAAAAAAAAAAAAAAAAAAAAAAAAAGAATGTGGGTGCCCTTGCATCTGGGGCATAGGAGTTCAGAATTGAGAGTTTCTCTTGGTCAATTTTCCCTTTGATGAATATGAAGTGTCCTTCCTCATCACACTTGATAACTTTTGGTTAATAGTCTATTTTACTGGATATTAGGATTGTAAATCCAGTTTGTTTCCTGGGACCATTTACTTGGAAGACCTTTTTCCATCGTTTTACTCTGAGATAATGTCTGTCCTTGTTATTGAGGTGTGTTTCTTGTATGCAGCAAAAGGCTAGGTCTTATTTTCATATCCAGTCTGTTAGCTTATATTTTTTATAGGTGAATTGAATACATCAGTATTAGAGATATTAAAGACAGATAACAATTGTTTCCTGATATGTTTCTTTTTGTAGGTGATTTTATGTGCTTGTGGTTCTCTCCTTTTGGCTTTGTCTTGAGATGCTTAATATATTGTATTTTCTTTCATGTAGGTACCTTCCTTGTATTGGAGTTTTCCTTCTAGAATCCTCTGTAGGGCTGTATTGGTAGATAGATACTATTTAAATTTGGTTTTGTCCTGGAATATTTTAGTTTCTCCATCTATGTTGATTGAGAGGTTTGCTGAGTATAGTAGCCTGGGCTGACATTTGTGTTCTCCTAGAGTCTGCATGACCTCTGACCAGGCTCTTCTAGCTTTCATAGTATCTGTTGATTAGTCTGGTGTAATTCTGATACGTCTACCTTTGTATGTTACTTGGCCCCTTTCCCTTGCAGATTTTAATGTCCTTTCTTTGTTTTGTGCATTTAGTGTTTTGATTATTATGTTATGAGAGGATTTTGTTTTCTGCAGAAAGAATAGGAAGTAGGAGGTTGGGGGAAGCCTTCAGAATTCAGCAGAGTCCTGGGGGTGAAAGACTCTCAGGACTCTAACAGAAGGACCTTAGCTAAAATAGTAGGAAAAGGGAACTTAAAGAGCCCAACTCCAGCAGGAATACAGGGCATCAGATGAGGGAGGGGTTGCTATCCCACAGTCAAAACTCTGTCCCATAATTGTTCCTGTCCAAAGAATAGCAGGGGATGAAAATAGAGAGGAACATGAGGAAAAGGAGGTCCAGCGATAGGACCAAAGTGGGATCCAGTTTAAGGGCAGGTCATAAGGCCTGACACAATTACTGAGACTACAAAGCTCTCAAAAAAAAAAAAGGGACCTATCATTACTACCCTCCAGAAAACCCAACAAGCAGCTGAAAGTGTCAGATACAGATATTTGCACCCAACCAACTGACAGAAGCTGCTGGCCTCTGTGGTTGAATTAGGGAGTGGCTGAAAGAAGCTGATGAGGAAGGTGACCCTGTAAAATTACCAGCAATCTCAAATAACCTGGACCACTGAGATCTCTCAAACACTGGACCACCAACCTGGCAGCATACACCAGCTTATATAAGGCCCCCAACACATATACAGCAGAGGAATGCTGGGGTTTGTGTTTAGTCAGAAGATGTACCTAACCTTCAAGAGATTGGTAGCCCTAGGAAGTTTAGAGACCTGATTGGATGGGAGGGGGTTGGAGACTGGGTAGGGCAAAGGGGTGAAGTGGAGGTATTTGATGTGGAACAGTCAGAGGGTAGATGGGGAGGTAAAATCTAGGGTGTAAATAAATAAATAATAAAAGAAAAGAAAAGGGTATCAGATGTTGAAACTGGTTAGATATCCTTGAGCAGGAGAATAGGAAAGTCTGTTCACTTGCAGAGAAGTTTGTTGTTGTGGAGAATTCTCTGGGCTTATTTGACTAAGTTTAATCATTCCTTTATCCTAACAAATCTAAGAAAGTGCACTTTTCAGATTCCCAGGCATTTCTAGTGGGTTGACTGGAGATGAATATAACTAAGCACTAAGGTCCTCAGACCACAGTCCTCAAGGTGTTACTCACTGTCACCTGAGTTAATAGTCACCACCTATCAACTCATTAGCATGGCTTTCCATTGTTCCCCTACCATGGAGTCTTGGCTTTAGCAGCTTTGTCTCTTTTTTCCCCCCACTGAAACATTTTTGTTATTAAACTAACAAAATTTATTTTAAAATATACAACTCAGTATTGACATTTTTAAGTCATCAAAACAATTTATAATAGTTAACTGCCTCTTAAATATACATATCTTCTGAAGCTAAATGTAATAAGCACTCAACCAGTTTTTAAAATCTATTTGGAACATTAAACATGACAGAAGTAGAAAAAATCTATTATGAAGTCCTTTATGAAAGGAATTTGTGACAAGTTCCTGTTTAGACAAAAACCCATTCCATCTTCAAGTGAGACTACTCAGTGTAACTATTGCTTCATAGAATGAGTTGGGTAGTGTTCCTTCAGTTTCTATTTTGTGGAATAGTTTGAAGCATATTGGTATTAGGTCTTTTTTTTAAGGTCTGATAGAATTTTGCACTAAACTTATCTCATACGGGGCTTTTTTGATTGGGAGATTTTAATGACTGCTTCTATTTCTTTAGGGCTTATGGAACTGTTTAGTTATTCTGATGTTGATTTAACTTTGGTATTGGGTATCTCTCTAGAAAAATGTCGATTTCATCCAGATTTTCCAGTTTTGTTAAGTATAGGCTTTAGTAGTAAAATCTGATGACTTTTTGAATTTCCTGTTTCTGTTGGTATATCTCCCTTTTCATTTCTGATTTTGTTGATTTGGGTACATCTCTGTGCCCTCTGGTTAGTCTGGCTAGGGTTTATATATCTTGTTGATATTCTCAAAGAATAAGCTTCTGGTTTTTTTAATTATTTGTATGGTTCTTATTGTTTCTACTTGGTTGATTTCAGCCTCTAGTTTAATTATCTCATGGCGTCTACTCCTCTTGGGTATATTTGCTTCTTTTTGTTCTAGAGCATTCAGGAGTTCTGTTTAGCTGGTTTTGAATGTCCTCTCCAGTTTTGGAGGCACTCAGAGATTAGCTTTCATCTTAGCACTGTTTTATTGTGTCTCATAAATTTGGATATGTTGTGCCTTCATTTTCATTAAATTCTAAAATGTCTTTAATTTCTTTATTTCTTCTTTGATCAAGTTATTATTGAGTAGGACATTGTTCAGCTTCCCTGTGTATGTGGCCTTTATGTTACATTTGCTATTGAAGACCTGTCTTAGTCCATGGTGATCTGATAGGATACATGGGATGATATCAATCTTCTTGCATCTGTTGAGGCCTGTTTTGTGACTGATTATATGGTCAGTTTTGGAGAAGGTACCATAAGGTGCTCAGAATAAGGTATATTCTTTTTTTAAGATGAAATGTTCTGTAGATATCTGTTAAATCCATTTGGTCCATAACTTCTGTTAATCTCCACGTGACTCTGTTTAGTTTGTGTTTACATGATCTCTCTATTGATGAGAATGGGGTGTTGAAGTCTCCCACTATTATTGTGTGAAGTGCAATGTGTTACTTGGGCTTTAGTAAAGTTTCTTTTGTGAATGTCATTGCTCTTGCACGTGGAGCATAGATGTTCAGAATTGAGAGTTCTTAGTAGATTTTTTCTTTGATGCACATGAAGTGTCCTTCCTTATCCTTTTTCATAAGTGTTGGGTTTTTAAAGTTGATTTTATTCGATGTTAGGATGGCTACACCAGCTTGTTTCTTAGTACCATTTGCTTGGAAAATTGTTTTCAAGCCCTTTACTCTGAGGTAGTGCCTATCTTTAACACTGAGGTGTGTTTCCTGTATGCAGCAAAATGTTGAATCCTGTTTATGTATCCAGTCAGTTATTCTATGTCTTTTTATTGGGCAATTGAGTCCATTATTAAGAGATATTAAGGATTAGTGATTGTTGCTTCCTGTTATTTTTGTTGTTTCTGTGGCTATCTTGTTTTGGGTTTGTTGAAAGAAGCTTATTTTCTTACTTTATCTAGGGTGAAGTTTCCCTCCTTGTGTTGGAATTTTCCATCTATTATCCTTTGTAGTGCTTAATTTTAGGAATGATATTGTGTAAATTTGGCTTTGTCATGGCATACTTTGGTTTCTCCATCTATGGTAATTGAGAGTTTTGCTGGGTATAGTAGTCTGGGCAGGAGTTTCTGTTCTCTTAGGGTCTATATGTCATCTGCCCAGGATCTTCTAGCTTTCATCATATCTGGAGAGAAAGTCTGGTATAATTGTAATAGGTCTGCCTTTGTATGTTACTTGACCTTTTTCCTTTACTTCTTTTAATATTCTTCCTTTGCTTTGTACATTTGGTGTTTTAACCACTATGTGACAGGAGGAATTTCTTTTCTTGTCCAATATCTTTGGTGTTCTGTAGGCTTTTTGTATTTTCATGGGTATCACTTTCTTCAGGTTAGGGAAGTTTTCTTGTAAATTTTTGTTGAAGGTTTTTACTGGCCCTTTAAGTTGGAAATCCCTACTCTCTTCTATACCTATTATCCTTAGGTTTGGTCTTCTCATTGTGTCCTGGATATCCTGGATGTTTTGGGTTAGGAGCTCTTTGCATTTTGTATTTTCTTTGACTGTTGTGTCAATGTTTTCTACGGCATCCTCTGCACCTGAGATTTCCCTTCAATTTCTTGTATTCTGATGGTGATGCTTGCATCTATGACTCCTGATCTCTTCCCTAGGTTTTCTATATCCAGTGTTGTCTCCCTTTGTGATTTCTTTATTTTTTTCTGTTTCCATTTTTAGATCCTGGTTGGTTTTATTCAACTCCCTCACCTGTTGAGTGTGTTTTCCTGTAATTCTTTAAGGGATTTTTGTGTTTCCTTCTTAAGGGCTTCTAGCTGTTTAACTGCATTCTCCTATATTTCTTTAAGGGAGTTAGTTATTTATGTTCTTCTTAAAATCCTCTATCATCATCATGAGATGTGATTTTAAATCAGAGTATTGCTTTTCTGGTGTTTTGGGGTATTCAAGACTCGCTATGGTGGAAGAACTTGGTTCTGATGATGCCAAGTAGCCTTGGTTTCTGTTACTTATTTTCTTGCCCTTGCTGCTAGCCTTCTGGTTATCTCTGGTGTTAGCTGGTCTTGCTGTCTCTGAGTATCATAGTCCTTCCTGCAAGCCTGTGTGTCAGTACTCCTGGGAGACCAATTCTTTCAAGGAAGAATTTGAATATGCAGATCTGTGGCACAATGTCAGCTCCAGGGTGCAAACAAAACCAGGAAGAATCCTGTTCCTGGCTGTTCCTTGGTTCCTGAGTCCTGATCTCTCTGGGAGGGACCTTCTTGGGCCAGGAATTTGAGCCAAAGTGGTGGTCTTACCTATGTTCACAGGTATGTTGGCACTTCTAGGAGACTAGCTCTCTCTGGATGGTATTTGGGTATGGAGTGCTATGTCAAAGGATCACCTCAGGGTACAAGAAGAAATTGTAAGGATCATCTCCCAGGCTGCTCCTTGGTACATGTGACCTGAGGGCTCCAGGTGGGTCCCTCTGAGCCAAAATTGTAGTCTTAACTGTGCTCCCAGGAATGTCTGCACTCCTAGGAGACCAGTTCTCTCCTTGCGGGGTATTTGGGTATCAGCTTCATCTCTATATCAGGAGGTGCCCAGCACTTCTCTGGGTGAAACTATCTCTGTATACTTTAAAGTACTTCTCTAAAACATGTCTTCTTTGATGAGTCTATAGGAACATAATTGTTTTTAATATTGCTGAGTTTTTCTTTTTCCTTTTTCCTGTTACTATGGAAGTTCCTTACATGTCATAACTGAAACCCAAGTCACCCGAAAGACGAAAGGCATTTTCAATAAATCTATTATATAAACTATTTACTCTAGAAGTTAAAAAAATTCTTGTATCAAATAATTGATATTCTGTCCCTTGAATTCAGCTGTAGTGTCTCAACAAAACAGTAATACATCCTTTCAGGGCTACTTAAGACTGACCATGGTCCACGTATTGGCTACTAAAAGCTGTCTTGATATTGTTAGGAGGTAATTTGCTTAGTTTAGTCATCTCAGGAAAGACATAAACCCTGCTGACAGGATCAAAATTGAGTTCATGTTCCCAGGCTCTGGAACCCAAGACCTATCCTGCTTCTTGAGATGTTTCACATTTTTCTGTTAATCAGTGAAGGAGGTAAAGAGAGAAGATGTTGTTATCACATTACTAAAGCCACACATGTCATAAATGTGCTGCCTGTTTTGATTAGACTAAGTGCAGCTTTCTCTCTTTCTTGTTCCTTTATCACTCTAGATTCTAGGTCAGTGTCCAGGAGGGGACCTGACTACAAAATCTGACTCAAGAATCCTGAAACCAGGTGCCCTCATAAGGCCCAATGGCAACTAACTTCCTTGTTTAACCCCTTGTGTCAAAATATGATTGTTCACTCTAACAGTCTACCCCAATTCCCCTTGCTTTGTGTTCCCATCCTTTTTTTTAAATTTTTAATATTTTTATTACATATTAGGAAAATATGTAATTACATTTCCAATGCTATCCCAAAAGTCCCCCATAGCACCCCCCACTTCCCTACCCACCCATTCCCATTCTTTTGGCCCTGGCATTCCCCTATATTGGGGCATATAAAGTTTGCAAGTCCAATGGGCCTCTCTTTCCAGTGATGGCCGAATAGGCCATCTTTCGATACATATGCAGCTAGAGACAAGAGCTCCAGGGTATTGGTTAGTTCATCATGTTGTTCCAACTATAGGGTTGCAGATCCCTTTAGCTCCTTGGGTACTTTCTCTAGCTTCTCCATTGGGAGCCCTGTGATACATCCAATAGCTGACTGTGAGCATCCACTCCTGTGTTTGCTAGGCCCCTGCATAGTCTCACAAGAGACAGCTATATTTGGGTCCTTTCAGCAAAATCTTGCTAGTGTATGCAATGGTGTCAGCGTTTAGAAGCTGATTATGGGATGGATCCCTGGATACGGCAGTCTCTAGATGGTCCATCCTTTCATCACAGCTCCAAACTTTGTCTCTGTAACTCCTTCCATGGGTGTTTTGTTCCCAATTCTTAGAAGGGACACAGTGTCCACATTTTGGTCTTCATTCTTCTTGAGTTTCATGCGTTTAGCAAATTGTATCTTATATCTTGGGTATCCTAAGTTTTGGGCTAATATCCACTTATCAGTGAATACATATTGTGTGAGTTCCTTTGTGATTGTGTTACCTCACTCAAGATGATGCCCTCCAGGTCCATCCATTTGTCTAGGAATTTCATAAATTCATTCTTTTTAATAGCTGAGTAGTACTCAGTTGTGTAAATGTACCATAATTTCTGTATCCATTCCTCTGTTGAGGGACATCTGGGTTCTTTCCAGCTTCTGGCTATTATAAATAGGGCTGCTATGAACATAGTGGAGCATGTGTCCTTCTTACCGGTTGGGACATCTTCTGGATATATGCCCAGGAGAGGTATTGCTGGATCCTCCGGTAGTACTATGTCCAATTTTCTGAGGAACCGCCAGACTGATTTCCAGAGTGGTTGTACAAGCTTGCAATCCCACCAACAATGGAGGAGTGTTCCTCTTTCTCCACATCCTCCCCAGCATCTGCTGTCACCTGAATTTTTGATCTTAGCCATTCTGACTGGTGTGAGGTGGAATCTCAGGGTTGTTTTGATTTGCATTTCCCTGATGATTAAGGATGTTGAACATTTTTTTCAGATGCTTCTCTGCCATTCGGTATTCTTCAGGTGAGAATTCTTTGTTCAGTTCTGAGCCCCATTTTTTAATGGGGTTATTTGACTTTCTGTTGTGTTCCCATCCTATAGCAATGTTGTACAGTATTTTTTCAGAGACAGGGTTCAGATCCTGAAGTGGTTACTTTCTTGCCCTCACAGAAAATAAAGCTTGCATATTTCATCTTCTAGTGAGTTTTTACTGGCTTCAACACCAAAACCAATAATATCACTTGAAATGATCAAGTCAGTGTTGTATCCAGTCTTTTCTCTAGTTTGAATCTTGTGTCTTTAATATATTTTATAGTAATGAAAAGGCCAGAGGCAGACAGATTGGTTTTCTGGCTTCCCCATCTATGTTAAAGATACATATGTATCACCAACTATGATTTACATTAAAAAAATGTATACTTTACATTAGAAAAAAAGTAGCCCAATATTTTAGAGTCTGAGTCATATTCCAATTTGAGAAAAATATTGGCTTATGATTAATACTCAGAAAAAAAATAATCCACATTTTACAGGAGATCTCCACTCATGCATAGTGTTGACATAAGATTATGCAGTTAGCTTCTAGCCAAATTATTCTTGTTTTTATCTGATGAAATGTGGGTGGTTTAAAGGGCAAGTCCTCTTATCACCTAGAATTGCAGAATCTCATGAAAATCTGGAATGCCTTTCTGCTGACCTCTGCATTCTCAACAGTTAAAGAATGATGGAAGAGACTCTCCTACCACATATACTTCTCTTCTCAAACAGCTGGTTCTCACTTGGAATTGTGACAGTCAAAATGTGGAAGGAGTATGTTATAATCTCAGTCTCTTGCATAGAAAGAGGGACCTGATAACACACTTTCCAAAATGGTTCCTTTCAGGGCTTATGTCCCCTTTTTTCCAATGTACGATTCATATTCCAAAAACAAAGTTATTTGCTCATGGGAAAGAAGTCAATTATGCACTTACCATGGGTGGGATAATTCTAGGAGAGATAAAGCTAGCCTTGTAGGTTCATGGGATTCCAATCGTATCCTTATGGGTTCTTGGCAGGATGTTGCCCTCTGATTTTGTCAGTGATGGTACATACTGGCCACTGAGCTGTTTGCTTTCTCATTTCTCCTAACCTATAATTATGCCCCTAGAAACAATATCTTCCCAGCAATAAATTTACATTATGAATCAGACTCCAATTGGGACTACCATTCATAAAAATTCCTCTCCTGCTTGACTCCAAGAAGCATGTGCTTGACCTGCAAGTGACAGGGAGGAGACATCCAATTATAACTTCCCTGGTGTGAAGCACTAATTATGTAACAGGATGGGTCCTTATTGGCTCACAGGAGTCGACAAACAAATCTATTAGAGAAGATATATTTTATAATAAAGAACCCTCATTGTTTGATTTTAATGAAAGTGAAAATAAATATTTTTTTAAATCCCCCTATTATGTACAACAAGGCTCTGCTGGTGCCTGACAAATACAGAAGTGGATGCTTACAGCCATTGATTGGACAGAGCACAGGGTCCCCAATGAAGGAGCTAAAGAAAGTACCCAAGGGGCTAAAGGGGGTTGCAGCCCCATAGGAGGAACAACAATATGAACTAACCAGTAACCCCAGAGCTCCCTGGGACTAAACCACCAACCAAAGAAAACACATGGTGGGATTCATGGATATAGCTGCATATGTAGCAGATGATGGCCTAGTTGGTCATCAATGGGAGGAGAGGCCCTTGATCCTTTGAAGGTTCTATGCCCTAGTATAGGGAATTCCAAGGTCAGGAAGCAGGAGTAGGTGGTTGGTGAGCAGAGCGTGGGAGGAAGGGATAGGGGATTTTCAGAGGGGAAACTAGGAAAGGGGATAGTATTTGAAGTGCAAATAAAGAAAATATCTAAGAAAAAAAGAAAAATAAATAAATAAAATAAAATAAATCCTTTCTAAAAACTCATAAAATATCAGAGGAATATTTATAACTTTTATTTAAATTAACTTTTAATTGCAAGAATTTTCTCCTAATATTCTAGGTATAAAAAAACACAGAATGAGTTGAAAGTATAGCATATATGAGTGACAAAACGAGGTATAATTGAAGTATGCTTTAATAAATACTAGAAGGACAGTGTGGAGGAGACAGAAGAGTTCAAACAGAGCATTTATAAACACTACTATTGTTACTAAAGAAAGAACATACATAAATGCTTCCTATTTTTTGCCTCAGCAGACGCACTTTTTTCCAGTACATATACATATATATATATATATATATATATATATATATATATATATATATATATATATATATGTAGAGGGTGCCTGAAAGTTCACACCTCCACGTTGCTCCCGACCGATATTTGAGCTCCCGCACTGGTGCTTTCTTATGGATGATTTTTATATAATCTTCCTGACACTCCATCTCTACATTTGAACCTGAGATGCTATTCTTATAGATTTTCTTCTTTTCATGAATTAATTCCATTGATTTTTCTTTCTGTTTTTTGGTTCTTTTGAGCACACATTACTGACTATTTTTTCAAATTTTTAAACACATTGTGGGTACCTTTAGTATCTCCCCCAATTCTTCTTTTCTCCTGTAAAGCAAAATCTGTGGAAAATGTTTTCTGCTTACCTTTTTCCATCTACTCTGCTCCCTAAAACCCGTGTACCTTCACACTCACAGTCACACTCACCCTCCCTTGAAACATTTCAGGTCAAGGTTACGAATTATTTTTCACTTTGCTAATAGTTTTTGTTTAATTTTCCATTTATTTGTAGGAATGAGACATGCAATCCACTGAGCCTGTGTAGAGAAGAAAAAAGTCTTCTTTAACTGTTTTATATATATATATATATATATATATATATATATACACACACACATATGTGTGTGTGTGTGTGTACATGCATGTGTATACATATATAGGTAAGTACACACACATATAGATCTTAGGAATCTTATAAGTTTGATTAAAGCACCAAATGCACATATTTTCAATTTTAATTATGTTGTTAAGTGTAAAATATTACTCTAATTATTTCAAAAGGTGACTATATTTTTGCCTCCAGTCAGGTTTGCTTTCTTCAACAAATTGATATAAATTATTATTGGGAATAGTTTCTACAATTATAATGCATAATTTTTACTACTTTCTTTCTCATTCCTCTCTGATAAGGCATGAAAATTAATCTAATAAACATTGCAATGACATCTAAAGTTTTTTTTTCCTTGTAACAATATTGGCTTACAATTATAGTTTCCGCAACGTGGGAGGATAGAGCAAGATAACTGTAATTTGTACAGCAGCCTGGGATACAAAGTGAAAAATTGTCTAAAAATTAAACAAACAAACAAAACAAAACAAACAAACAGACAAAATAAAGACACACAAAATAAATAAAAAGGAACAAAAACCCAACAAATCAAACAAACAAAAGTACAACAACAACAACACACACACACAAGCAAGCAAGAAAGTGTTTCTAAAATCCAAGCTAATATAATGCGTGATTACAGAATTCCAAATTATTATTGCATCACCATAAAGTTTTAACAGTTACTTTAAATTTTTGTATATAATATATGTAGTTCTCTGCTTAAAAATTGAATTTGGATGACTACAATTTTTAAGATAATATGAGTGGCATTATGAGTCATATGTGACCTGTGCCAGTTCCAAATGTTGTTTTATTTCAAAAGCTTGTTAATTAGGTCTGAGCTTGTTTCTATCTCTCATAATAATAGCCCATCTTACCCAACCAATTATCTTGACTCAAATATAAGACATTTTAACCTGCATTTACAAAAATATAAATAAAAATGTCAAATGTTCTCTGTTCAACAGTTCATTCCAGAAATCCTCTGAAGTTATTTACAAAATCAAGGATCATTAGAATTTCAGAAACTGGTCCTTGCTGCTGGGGCAGACCCCTAGTTGGTCTCCTCCCAGGAAGACTCCATATGGAAAACCATCCTAGAGGACCCACTGCACTCAGAGCAGTTGGTAAGAAATCCCTTCAACTCCCCACCAAGTCCCAGACCTGCTGCTGGGAGCCTGGTGGGCTCGGGACCCATCACCCACCAAAACCCTCACTCTCCCAAATACCATTTCCCTTCCTTCCATCCCTTCCACTCCTTCTGCCTTGTCCTTCCTGCTGGAGCAGACTCCTAGTTGGTGTGTTTCCTTGAAGACTCCACATCTTAATACATCCTAGAGGACCCACTGCACTCAGAGCAGTTGAGCAGTTGAGGACCTTCTGCACTCAGAGTAGTTGAGGATCAGTGCAGTTGGGCAATAGCTTAACTGCTCCACTGAAGACCCAAAAGTCCAAAGGCCTCCCAGGAGATCGACCACAGCCAGGGCAACAGATCAGCAGCTTCTATGTCCCTGTGAAGAACTCCCAGTTTGAAGGCCCCACAGGTGGTCTGACACAGCTGTTGCTGCAAGCCTTCCAGGAGACCTGAAGCAACCCAGGGACAAAAGAAGCAGACTCCATAGAGTCGCCCAGATCAACAAACACCATGGATATCCAGATGGTTAAAGGCAAGCACAAAACCATAAACAAGAGAAGCCAAAATATGTGGGCATTATCAGAACCCATCACAGCAAGCCCTGAGTATACCAACACACCTGAAAATCAGGAATCTGTCCTAAAATCCTAAAATCCTATCTCATGAAGATATAGAGTTCTTTAAGGAGGATATCAATAAGTCACTGAAAGAAATACAGGAAAATGCAGGTAAACAGGTGAAGGAATTGAATAAAGCAATCTAAGACCTAAAGGTGGAAGTAGAAACAATAAAGAAAACAAAAAATGGAGGGAATCCTGGAAATTCAAAACCTAGGAAATAGGTCAGGAATTACAGATGTAAGCATTTCCAACAGAATACAAGAGATAGAAAAGAGGATCTCAGGTGCAGAAGATACAGTAGAAGAGATTGACACCATTGTCAAAGAAAATGCAAAACATAAAAAACTTCTAACCCAAAGTATCCAGGAAATTCAGGACACAATGAAGAGACCAAATCTAAGGATAATCAGAATAGAGAAGAACAAAGATTCCCAGCTCAAAGGACCCCGAAATATCTTTAACCAAATCATAGAAGAAAACTTCCCAATCTTACGAAAGAGATAAACATAAAGGTATAAGAAGCCTATAGTACACCAAATAAATGGGACCAGAAAAGAAAATATTCTTGTCACATAATTATCAAAACACTAAATGCACAGAGCAAATATAGAATGTTTAAAGCTGCAAGGGAAAAGGCCAAGTAGCATAAAACGGTAGACCTTTTTGAATAGTCTCAACAGAGACTATGAAAGCCAGAAAAGCCTGGTCAGAGGTCATGCAGACTCTAAGAGAACACAAGTGCCAGCTTAGGTTCCTATATCCAGCAAAAGTCTCAATCAACATTGATGGAGAAACTAAAATATTCCAGGACAAAACCAAATTAAAACAGTATCTATCTACCAACCCAGGCCTACAGAGGATCCTAGAAGAAAAATTCTAATACCAAGAAGATAGTGGCACCAAAGAAAGTACAAGATATTAAGCATCCCACAACAAAATACAAAGTAGAAAGCCACAGCACATTAAGACACCTACAAAAACAAACATCATGGACTAATAGTCATCTCTCTTTAATATCTCTCAATATTAATGGGCTCAACTCACATATAAAAAGATATAAGCTAACAGACTGGATATGCACACAAGATCCAGCATTTTGCTGCACACAAAAACAAACCTCAAAAGCAAAGACAGGCAGTATCTCAGAGAAAAAGGTCTTCCAAGCACATGATCCCAGGAAATAAGCAGGAGTTGCCATCCTAATATCCAATAAAGTAGGCTTTCAACCAAAAGTTATCAAGCACGATGAAGAGGGCACTTCATATTCATCAAGGGGAACATCCACCAAGAGAAAGTCTCAATTCAGAGCATCTATGCCCCAAATGCAAGAGCACCCAAATTTATAAAAGAAACTTTACTAAAACTCAAAACATGCATTGAACCCTATACAATAATAGCAAGAGATTTCAATACCCAACTCTCACCAATGGAGAGGTTAATGAAACAGAAATGAACCAGAGGCACAGTGAAACTAAGAGACTTCATGAACCAAATGGGTTTAACAGATATGTACAAAACATTTCACCCTAAAACAAAAGAATATACCTTCTTCCCAACACCTCATGGTACCTTCTCCAAAATCAACCATATAATTAGTCACAAAATGACCCTTAACAGATACAAGAAGATTGAAATAATCTCGTACATCCTATTAGATCATCATGACTTAAGGCTGGTCTTCAATAACAGCCAAAAGTACAGAAAGTACAATTACATGTGGAAACTGAACAACTCTTTACTCAATGATAATGTCATGGAAGAAAGAAAGAAAGAAAGAAAGAAAGAAAGAAAGAAAGAAAGAAAGAAAGAAAGAAAGAAAGAAAGAAAGAGAGAGAGAGAGAAAGAGAGAAAGAAAGAAAGGAAGAAATGAAGGATTTTGTGGAATTTAATGAAAATATTGACACATCATACCCAAACTTATGGGACACAATGAAAACAGTGATAAGAGGAAAGTTCATAGCACTAAATGCGCTGGTAAAGAAACTGGAGAGATCTTACACTAACAAATTAACAGTACATCTAAGAACTCTAAAACCAAAACAAGTAAACTTATCCAAGAGGAGTAGAAGGCAGGAAATAGTCAAATTCAGGGCCAAAATCAACCAAATAGAAACAAAGAAAACAATACAAAGAATCAGCAAAACCAAAAGTTGGTTCTTTGAAAGAATCAACAAGATAAATAAACTCCTAGCCAAACTAACTAAAGGGCCAAGAAGCAGTATCCAAATTAATAAAATAAGAAAGGAAAAAGGTGACATAACAAACAGAAATGGAGGAAATTCAAAAAAATCATCAGATTCTACTATAAAAGCCAATACTCAACAAAACTAGAAAATCTGGATGAAATGGATGGTTTCTAGATAGATATCACATACCAAAGTTAAATCAACAACCAGCAAATTATCTAAACCGGCCCATATCACACAAGGAAATAGGAGAAGTCATTAAAAACCTCCCAACCTAAAAAAGCTCAGGGCCAGATGGATTTAGTGCAGAATTTTACCAGACCTTCAAAGAAGACCTGATACCAATTTTCCTCAAACTCTTACATAAAAATCAAACAGAATGAACATTTCCTAATTCGGTCTATGAAGCCACAATAACTCTGATACCTAAACCACACTAGGACTCACCAAAAAAGAGAACTTCAGACCAATCTCACTTATGAATATCGATGTAAAAATACTCAATAAAATTCTTGCAAAACTAATCCAAGAACACATGAATCTCATCATTCACCACGATCAAGTAGACTTCATCCCAAGAATGCAAGGTTGTTTCCATATACAAAAATCCATTAATGTAATGCACTATATAAACAAACTCAAAGAAGAAACATCACACAATCATCTCCTTAGATGCAGAAAAAGCATTTAACAAAATACAACACCCCTTCATGTTAAAACTATTAGAAAGATCAGAAATTCAAGGTCCATTCGTAACCATAATAAAAGCAATTTACTGCAAAGCAACAGTCAATATCAAATTAAATGGAGACATACTTGAAGACATCCCACTGAAATTGGGGACAAGGCAAGGATGCCCACTCTCTCCCTATCTATTCAATACAGTACTTGAAGTGTTAGCCAGATCAATAAGACAACAAAAAGAGATCAAGCGGATACAAATTGGTAAAGAAGAAATAAGTGTATCACTATCTGCAGATGAAACGATAGCATACATAAGCCACCCCAGAAATTATACCACAGAACTTCTCTAGCTAATAAGCAACTTCAACAAAGTGGCTGTATATAAAATTAACTCAAATAAATCAGTACCCTGCCTTTATACAAAGGATAAACAGGCTGAGAAAGAAATTAGGGAAATAATTCCCTTCACAATAGCCACAAGTACTATAAAATATCTTGGGGTAACGCTAAGCAAACAAGTGAAAGACCTGTATGACAATAACTTCAAGTTCCTCAAGAAAGAAATCAAAGAAGAACTCAGAAAATGGAGAGATCTCCCATGCATTGGCATGAACTAACATATTGGCAGAACTAACATAGTAAAAATGGCCATCCTACCAAAGGTAATCTTTAGATTCAATGCAATCCCCATCAAAATACCAACACAATTTTTCAAAGACATGGAAAGAGCAATACTCAAATTCATCTGGAAAGGCAAAAAACCCAGAATAGGGAAAACAATTCTTAACAATAAAAGAACAACTTAGGAATCACCATCCCTGACCTCAAGCTTTACTTGAGCAATAGTGATAAAGACTGCATGCTATTAGTACAGAGACAAACATGTTGATCAATGGAATAGAATTGAAGACACAGAAGTAAACCTCACACTTATGGTCACTTGATCTTTGACAAAGATGCCAAAAATATACAATGGAAAAAAAGAAAGCATGTTCAATAAATGGTGTTGATCTAACTGGCTGTCTGTATGTAGAAGAATGAAAATTGACCCATATTTGTCACCTTGCACAAAGCTCAAGTCCAAGTGGATCAAGGACCTCAACATCAACATAAAACCAGATACACTGCATCTAATAGAAGAGAGAGTGGCAAAGAGCCTTAAACTCATTAGCACAGGGAGAAATTTCCTAAGGAGAACTCCAATGGCTCATGCTCTATGATAAACAATTGGTAAATGGGACTTCATGAAACTGGAAAGCTTCTGTAAGGCTAAGGGCATAGTTGATAAGATAAATCAGCAACCTACAGACTGGGAAAAAAATCTTCACTAACCCCACATCTGACAGATGGCTAGTATACAAATATATAAAAAGTTCAAGAAGGTAATCACCAAAAAACTAAACAATGCAATCAAAGAATGCAGTATAGAACTAAACCAAGAATTCACAACTGAAAAATCTAGAATGGCTGAGAAGCACCTAAAGAAATGTTCAAAGTCCTCAGTGATCAGAGAAATGCAAATCAAAACGACCCTGAAATTACACCTTACACCAACCAGAATGGCTCAGAGCAAAACCTCAGGGGACAACACATGTTGGAGAGGAGGTGGAGAAAGAGGAACACTCCTCCATTGCTGGTGGGATTGCGAACTGGTACAACCACTCTGCAAATCAATTTGCAGTTTCCTCAGAAAATTGGAAATAGATCTACCTGAAGACCCAGCTATACCACTCTTGGGAACAAACCCTAAAGATGCCCCACCATGCCACAGGGCACGTGTTCCACAATATTCATAATGGCCTTATTTGTGATAGTCAGAAGCTGGAAACAACCTAGATGTCCCAGGAGCATGGGGAATCTCTCCATTTTCTAAGATCTTCTTCAATTTCTTTCTTGTCCCACAACAGAAGAATTAATACAGAAAATGAGGTTCATTTACACAATGCAATACTACTCAGCTATTAAGAATGAGGATATACTGAGTTTTGCAGGCAAATGGATGGAACTAGAAAATATCTTCCTGAGTTAGGTAACTCAGACCCAAAAGGACATGCATGGTATGTACTCACTAATAACTGGATATTAGCCAAAACCAAAAAAAAAAAGAAGAAGAAGAAGAAGAAGAAGAAGAAGAAGAAGAAGAAGAAGAAGAAGAAGAAGAAGAAGAAGAAGAAGAAAAGAAACAAAACAAAACAAAACAAAACAAAAACCACTCCAAAACAAACAAACAAAACGGTACAGAATACCTAAGATACAGTCCACAGAACTCAAAAAGCACAAGCTGAAGTGCCCAAGTGAGGATGCCTCAGTCCCACTTGGGAGAGAGAAGAAACCAATCACAAGTGGGGAGGGAAGGAGGGACCTGGGAGGGAAAGTGGATGGGGTGGAGGTGGGGGAATGGTGGGAAGAAGGAAACCTGATGTGGTATTGGGTGAGGGAAAAGGACTGAAGCCCTGAGGGCCAGCAGAAAGAATGTAAACAGGCAATCTCTGGAAATAGGAGGTTGGGGAGGACCCCCCCAGAATACAGACCTGGGAGGTGAGAGACTCTCAGGACCCAAAGTGGGGGGGGGACCTTAGATGAAATGCCGGACAGTAGGGAGAGAGAGAACCTATAGAGCCCAGCTCCAGAGGGAAAAAAAGGCATTAAATGAGGGAGGGGGGGGGCATTCCACAGTCACAACTCTGACCCATAATTGTTCCTGTCTGAAAGAATTACAGGGATGGAAAGGGAGAGGAGCCTGAGAAAAAGAAGGTCCAGAGACAGACCCAAAGGGGAATCCAGCTCAAGGAGAGTTCCCAAGGCCTGATACTATTACCGAAGCTATGGAGTGCTCATAAAAAGGGACCTGGCATTACTGCACTCCAGAAGACACATCAAGCAGCTGAGTCAGATGCAGATATTTGCACCGCCAAACAATGGACAGAAGCAGCTGACCCCTGTTGTTGAATTAGGGACGACTGAAAGAAGCTGAGGAGAAGGGTGTTCCTGTTGGAGGACCAGCAGTCTCAATTAATATGGGTCCCAGAGACCTCTCAACACTGGACCACCAACCAGACAGCATACACCATCTGATATGAGGTCCCCAACACAAATACAGTAGAGAACTTCCAGGTTTGTGTTCATTCAGCGATGATGCACCTAATCCTCTAGAGAGTGGAGGTCCCAAGGAGTTTAGAGGTCAGGAGGGGTTGGGGTTGGGAGCATCCACATGGAGACTGGGTGGGGTGGAGTGGGGAGGAGATGTGCAATGTGGAGCAGACAGAGGGTGGATGGGGGGGCGGTCATGGAATGGAATATGGAGTATAAAAAATAAATTAAAAATTAAATTAAATTAAAAAAAGAATTTCGGTAAATAATTTTTTTATAGCATCTATCAAACCTTGGACAAGTCTGACACTCTCATTGTTAAATCTTCTTTTGGTACTCAAACCAATGATTAAGAACTGCTTCTATTTTTTAGAACACTGCTAGTAACTGGTCCCTTAGGGAATCTACATGACATGCTAACCAAATTGGCAGTGGAAATAATCTGTGTAAATCGTGGTCTACTAGCACTTCAGATAAAGGTAGGAAAGACACGATTATCCTGTTCATTTATACCCTGGAAATGGTAAAGGGTTTTCCTCATCTCAAATAAATTCTAATGGGAATTCACAAAATATTTTATCCTTGAGTGGGTTATTGATGTTATTTTCACTACACTCATACTTTAGGAATTTTTTTCTGCTTTTCCTGGCTTACAACACTTTTTGTCTTAAATGAATGCTGTTTTTTTTTTTTCAAGATTTCATCTAAGCAAACATTTCTAAGATACAATAGTCTATTACAAAGCTTCTATAAAAATCCTGCTTTAATTTTTTTTTAAAAAATCATGTTATTTTATACATGGGATTGTTTTGCCTTCATGTATATGTGTGCAGCTTATGTATGCCTAGGGCCCTCAGAGGCCATGACAAAGCATCAGGTTCTCTGGAACTGGAATTTCAAGTGGCTGGTAACGATTGTTTGTGTGCTGAAATTTGAACCCAGATTTTTATGAATGAGTTAACTACTAAGTCTCTCTGTTATAAGAACTGTGGGGATTGCCTTCATCATCACCAGATGATACAGGGGAAACTGTGGTCCCCTCTCAAGGTCCTTGGATTTATTAATAAATTTATTTACAAATGAGCACAAATGGAAACTTTTATTAGAGTTTCAAAGGAATTAAAACAAACAAATATAAAGCAAAGTAGACAAACTGCATTTTTTTACAGTTGTCCAGAGGAGAATACAGGAGAGAAATAAAAAAGCCATGGGATTTAGTTTGCAATGGAGGACAGCCCCATGGCAGAGAAGGAGGCAGCATTGAATGAGTTAAGCCTAAAATTTCAGAAAACACAGATGTCAAGGAAAGCATGCTTAGAAAAAAAAGAAGGAAGGGAAAAAAATTATGCTTTTTACATACAAAAAGGTGAGCAGGCTTAAGATGTCTCATGGCTGCTGCCCTGTAAAATACCATGCTAAGGTTGGGAATTCTGGCAAATTACACCATCTAGTTAAAAGACTAATTGTTCTTTCTGCCTGTCACTGCAGTAGGGCTTGAAGAAAGTTAATTATCCTAGGGCTACTCCCATGGGCAGGTAGCTGGCCTGGCCCAACTGGTCTCTCAGCTCTCTATCCAGGCTAGGGACTGCATTCTCTTGACTGGGATTTTTCTCTGAGGGGCCTTGTTTACCCTGCAAACACATCGATATATCTAAATGGGTTTATTTTCTAATGTGGAAATTACTTCTTTCTGAGATAAGACTGTGTGTTTAGATTCTTAAATCCGTAACTGTGATGAAAGTACATTAATAGACTAGCCAAGTGTCAAACTGCGTGTGCATTCTTTAAATAAACCGTACTTGATACTTTTCCTCATAGAAAATGCTGACTATCATTTGATTTTGTGTACCTTAGAATTTTATATCTTGATACTAAAGAAACATTAATCTTGGAATTTTTTACTTTCTCCTAATCTCCCCTCACTGAGTAGCCTAGCAAAGATTGAAAAATGCTCCTTTCTTATATTTTTGTGTGAAGTTTTGTGGATTTTATGTTGTTGTTGGTTTCTAAATGATTTCCATAGAGCCCATTTATTGGATTTTGCAAATGAATAGTAATTATATTTGTTTATAACTACAGTATACTTTAAGGTATCCTTTATTTAAAGTATGTTCTTTCATTTTGTCAGTATTACTTAGTCAAATCTCATTGTTTTCAGATTCTACATAGCATGACTTATAGCTCTGAGCCCAGTGAGAAGGAATAAACAGGAAAAGCTAAAATTTGGAGCAGAATAAATTGCTTAAAATATTTACAAACATGAGATGATAAAGGACCCAGGGGAAAAATGAGAATGGTTCTAATCTAAGCAGCTGCTATTATGTAGAAGTGAAATTAGAGCGGCTTGCAGGGATTCCTTGAAGACAACAGTCTTTCTCATTTCAGGTGAGTATTTGGGAGGTTAGGCTATAAGAAAATCAACAATTACTAAAGCCTCGCCACAGAAATGAGTTCCAGGTCCTTTATCTCATTAACTTGAAAGATAATTTGAAGGATGAGTCTAAAATGGAAGTTTATTATGGGTAAGAGCTGAAGGGAAGGGAAACAATCAGAGCTCCTCTATACCAGGCGTAGTTCTCAAGGACGGGCTGCCACCAAAGGTGGCATTTAGATGGCTTTACTGAGTGCCACATGGCACAGGTAATCACCCAGAGTCCTGTCGGCTACATAGCACACCTGGAGTGGAAGCCACTACTATGTGCCAATATGTGGTGGACAGATGGAAGAGAAGAGAGGCAGAACAATTCAAGCATTATGAAGAGAGTTGAAATGGGAGATGCAAGTGTGGAGAGGAACAGGCTATTGTAAGTAGCCAGCCCTGCCACTAGAGACCTTAGTGAAGTCCGAACTCGTACTGCCACTGAGGGCCATGTCTGGATCAGTGGCCATGCAGCAACAGGGGTCAGGTGTTGAAATCTGTGTCTCATATTACCACTATTGACCATAGGAACGTCACTGATCTGAGTAGCTACCTGGGACCATATAGGTGCCCAAAGGCTGTGCAGAACTAGCCCCACTCCTCACTAGCTTCGGTGCTCTCGAAAGATGGTCCACCTTTCACTAGAGGCAGAAGTCAGGAGAGCTGTTCCTGCACCTAGACTAGACAGCATTGTAGTACTGGTTCTGGTGGAGGGTATGCGGTAGAGCCAATTCAGAGGCTGTGAGCATGAGAAAGCTGTCCCTGCCACTCATCTGGCATGAGGTGTAGTGGGCATAGGGTGATGCTCTCTCTGCATCCCCTTCACCACCTTCCATAGTTGAGAGAGCTGGCCCTGAGATCATGAGAGTGAGAGAGGTATCTCTGTCCCTAACTGGCTATAGCACTCAGGAGAGCAGGCCCTGCAAGTTGCCTGGAAAAAACAATGGAGCTAACCCCAAGGGTGTGAGAATAGGAGAGCTGATCCTATTCCTAGACCTTTGTAGCACTTCGAAGAGTGGGCCCTGAGCCTGGACTGGGTAGAGCTGGGTATGGAGGTATGAGTGCAGGTGAGCTGGCCTCAAGGGCATGACATCTGGAGAATTGACTGCCTCTTGTAGATGACAGCATTGGGTGGGCTAGCCAGAGCAGCGCTGGAGAGTTGACCTTGGTGATGTGAATGAAGGTTGACCAACTCAGCTACCATCCAGGCCAGAATCTAGGATTTTGACTTGGCTCACAGAAGGGAAATCTTCATCATCGGTGAACTGTTGATCCGAAGCTACAGGATATCCAAGATAAAAGGCAACAACAGGACAACGAGGAGTCCCTGGGAGAATCCAATGTTGATGCTATGATAGAAGCCAGTGTTTCGGGGAATTATTGCTACATCACTTTGTGCTCCTGGCAGGGCTCGCTTCCAGCCACCTGCCTAAGGGAATCAGGATTCGCCAAGGAAAGATACACACACACACACACACGTTAGGATTTTTTTTAAACGTGCGTTACTAGCTCAGTGCTTGGGCACTTCTAAGGCCTCCTCATCTATCATGTGTTCCCTCAGATACTCCTGGCTCAGCACCTTCTCAGGGTACTTTTATCTTTGCTGCCCTGTTACCTTCTGTGAAGCCCATTGGTCTTTGTTGCACAAGATGCTTCTGGGCAGTCCTTCTGGGGACCACGTTCTCTTTATTCCTGCATTGGATGACCTCTGCTTTGCCCCTCTAAATCTGTTCGGTCACTCTCTCTCTCTCTCTCTCTCTCTCTCTCTCTCTCTCTCTCTCTCTCTCTCTCTCTCTCTCTCTCTCTCTCTCTCTCTCTCTCGTGTCATGGCGACTCTTTCTTCCTCCACATACATCTCAGCCGGACTCTAAGGGTCCCATCTGATCTCCCTTTGTCCAGCCATTGGCTGCATGGCAATTCTTTATTGCCAATCAAGACATCCACCTGGGCTTCCTTTAGCCTGCATGCTCGACACTGCAAACAGGTTATTTTGGATAACACGAGTAGCAAAAGAACATTAGCCACTACAATCCAGAAATCTTAAACCAGACCAATGACACATTGCAGTGAACATTTGCAAGTGAAGATATGTGGACTGAGGGGTATACTGTGGACACACTGTGACAAACTACAGTTCCCATGACCACTTGTCTTCTCTGCTTTCTTCCTTTTTTTTTTTTTTAATTGTTTCTTTCTATTATGTTTTTAGTGGGAAGTTACAAGGGAGAAGGACGAATATGAGGAGGCAGGGATATGAGTGGGGCTGAGGTGCACAATGTGAAACTCGAAGAATCAAGAGGAAATTAAAAAAAAAAAGAAATTTAAAAAAAAAGGCGACTCTTTTCTGGATTGAGGTAGGAGGATGAAGTGGCCCATCCAATTGTCTCCCCTAGGTATCCATGCACAGCCCCATCCCAATAACTAGACTCAAGTTTCAGATACACATTCCAGATCCAGTGAATTATCTGATCACAGAGAGGGTTCAGGAAACCACGAGTTTGCTGTGTAAAATAAGAAGAAAGACAGAAAGACACAAACCAAAATGTAAACTTTTCTTTTTTTTTTTTTTGTATTTCTGGCCTCTCTCTTGGTCAGAACTGCTGATATTTTTGGTTTCTAACAAGGACAGAACTGGCTATCAAGAACAAGAAGTATAAGTGTTTGTTTTTGAGCTCCTGGAAAAGAAACTGTCTGTCTCATTTATTTCTTCTGCTCTCATCAGAATTAATTTTTTGGGGTGGTTATTAACAAACAAAATCATCACACATTGATAAAATAACCAATGAAGTGTATATCTCTATATTGTGAACCACAAAAAATTTAGAATTTGTGAAAAACTAAAAAATTTGAAACAAATAAGAAATAGTTTCCTGTTTAAAGCAACAATTTAATAAGAAATTTAGAGACTATATCATCAAAAAGGCATCCAGTTATTTGTATTCAGCTTATATACAGACAAAAACCTAGGTGACATATAAAATTAACCATTACCCTCTACAGTTGATTAAATGAATCCTTAGCATAGAAAAATCACAACATGAATAGAGATCATAAACTTGGGGATAAATAATGATTTTATAATGGCTTTGGGCACCTCATTCCATCTTATCAGATTCCCATGTGTAGAACTTGCTGAATTAAAGCCACTGTACACACCACACATACACACACACACACACACACACACACACACACACACACTTTCATACAAATATTTGATGCTTAAGGAAACAACACTACTGACTGTTCAGCCATTAAGAGTACATCCTGTCCTTAGAATGGTGTAGTTCCTAGCATCTATGTCACATGACTCATAATCATGCATCCCTGCCTGTATCCCTAGCTGCAGAGATCTGAAGTTTTTATTATGGCTACCACTGACACTAAACTCATGTGTACAACCCTGCACTCCCCCACACAGTATTAAAATGAAGTTAATATCACTTTAAAACAGACTCTACTTAGTGGTTGTGTTGTTAGTAATGAAGCAGCAGAAATTTGTGTTTGCAGTATGAACTTACAATCCCACTAGCAAAAGCAGATAACCTTCTATCTTTTATAAGGCTTCAATTCATCATGTTCTACACATGGGAATCTGATGAGGTGAGATCAGGTGCTCAAAGGCAGTATAAAAAATGATTTATCCCCAAGCTTATGATCTCTGTTTCTGCTGTGATCTCTGCTAGGGTTTTGTTTCATCATCAATAGAGAATGATGGTTAATTTTATAATGTCACCTTGACTAGACTCTGTAAGGCCCAGATGTCTAGTAAAACATTATCTCTTTGTCGGTAAAAGGATTTTCCAAAAAGATTGGAATTTGATGCAGTAGAGTCAATAATAAGATCAGTCTTCTTCAAAGTGGATAGGCATCCTTCAATTCCTTAAACTCTGAGTAGAACAAAAAGATGGAAAAATTCACTCATTCTGAACTGGGGCATCCATCTTCTTTGCTTTGAGACAGGAACAGTCTTGGTTCTCAGGTCTTTAGACATAATCCAGATTTATACTATCAGCAAAACCTGATCTCACCTTATCAGATTCCCATGTGTAGAATTTGATGAATTGAACCCTTATAAAAGATAGAGGACAGCACTCAGGAGGCAGAGGCAGGCAGATTTCTGAGTTTGAGACCAGCCTGGTCTACAGAGTGAGTTCCAAGACAGCCAGGGCTACACAGAGAAACCCTGTCTTGATAAAAAAAACAAAAACAAAAAACAAAAAACAAAAACAAAAAACACCAACCTACCAACCAAAAAAGATAGAGGGTTATCTGCTTTTGCTGGTAGTATTTTAAGTTCATATTGCAAACACAAAATTTGAATATATATATATATATATATATATATATATATATATATATATACATGATCCTCACTGAGATCCTACCAGAGTTGTTTCTCTGGAAAACCCTAAGAGAAGGGAGATCAAGCATGGCCCAGTTTTTCATTCCTCCACATATGACCCCAGTACACTTGGGCTTCTCCCAAGTTCCTTGGTTTGTTCATTTGAGTTTAGCATGCTGACTTTCAACCAGCCAATTGTACTACCATCATCTCTGTGTGATGTCTGGCAACATATCTTTACAGAATATCCACAGAGTTGAAACCAGGTAATGTCAAGAAGTGCCTAGAGAAAAACTAGAAAAAGTATCTAGTGGGTTCAAAATATGCCTCATAGGGATAAAAAACTAATATGCATTGCTTCATCTTATATGCTAGTTGCTTTGTATATATTATCCTGAATAAACTACATGCCTGTATCCTTTTTGCAGGTAAGTAAACTGCACCTCTGAGAGGCTGAGTGATGTGTCAGTTAGTTGCTGACAGAACACTGATTTAAACTAAAGTCGATCTACCTTCTAATTTTCCACATACCTTATGTTACCCTGCCAGGAGCCAAGGAGAATTTACTTAGTCAGGAGATTGCTTGCAAAATGAGCTGGTGTGGTTCAGTGGGCCCCAAGGACCTAGAGGCATGTGTAATGGAAGATGCTTTGTGAACCACTACAAATTTTCCATAAGCTCCCCAACCTCTGAAAAAGTTATTCAATTTCTTTCTGGGCAAGGTTTGTGTGAGTGTGTGTGTTCATTGAAAGATTCTTAAAGATTTGAACCCAAAATAAAAATCAGGTTATTACCAGCTTCCAGGAAGGAAGGAAGGAAGGAAGGAAGGAAGGAAGGAAGGAAGGAAGGAAGGAAGGAAGGAAGGAAGGAAGGAAGGAAGGAAGGAAAGTTGCTACAGTATCTAATGTTTCAGGAAGCTGGGTATGTCCTATACCTCTGGTTTTCTTACCTGAAGAGCTCAGGATGACCCTCAGACATAATTCTACATCTTTTTGTCATGAAAGCCCATTTTAACCATTAGTATGGACTGCATTAGTCATCTACTTGGGCTAAAGGAAAACTAGTGAAGCACTAGCCTTAAGGGGCAAATGAAGAGGTAGTTTGGCATGAGGATGACCACCAGGTGAGGCACGAAAATGGATGGTAAATAACATGCCTTAGCAAGCTCACTGTCTTGAAGAGTTCTGGTTGCAATACAAAAAAAAAAGAGGGGGGATAGGTGGGATAGAGATGAATAGAAACCAAGGCATGGGGGGGGGGTGCAGAGATTGAAAATGGCAAGATCAGTGTGAAATAGTTATGAATACAGAAAAATTACTAGGGTAAATAGGAACAGCCTTTAAGTAGGAGAAAAAAATACCAATATGTCTGTCACAGTTTTAATCACTCTGACAAATTCTGAAGATAACTAACTGAAAGAAGGGAAGGTTTGTTGAAGCTCCGGGTTTCAGACTCCATTATTTTCCCTTTGACAGGCTGTTGATGGGTATATCCAAGGAAAGCCTTTTACTTTGTGGTACCCAGGAATCAAAAAGAAGAAGGTAACCAGAAGGGGCTGAGAAATGAGTTGTTCAAAAGCCTGTCTCTGTTGGCCTCTAACTAAGTCCAACCTGCTAGTTTCTAGAACTTCTCCCAAATAGAGCCACTGACTAGGAAGCAAGACTTAGCACTTGAAACTGTGGGGTAAATTTCATATTCAGATCAGATCACTAAGATACTAAAACTATTGTTAAGCTCCTACATTTTCTGTCAGCAATAGGATAATGGCATCTATTGTTTCCTGAGTTAGTCCTATTTGAGGCATTGTGCTATGACTCGCCATGTACTGTCAAATCTGTTTTATTCAGTGTCCTTGAAGCTGCTTTGGTACCTGAATGGTAATGAACACCATTACAACTGGTCTAAGACTTGACCTTGATGTTACTGAAATTTATTCTTGTGCAAGCTTTCTTTCTGAGACATGCTTGCAAATCTACACCATCTGATGCATAGAAGCATATTTCCATTTCTAAAGCCTGAATCTGTTCCCATACTGGGAATTGGTAACTTAAAAGCAAAGTAAGTCAATGCAAAAGAGTCCAATTGGTTGTTCTCACTGTTCCCAACATGAGTAATGAATCAGTTAAATCCTTCACTGTTTCAAGAAACCACCATCTGTTCTTGCCTTTAAATGGATGTAAGAGATGTTTCAAGAATTTCCAACGGGAAATCATCCTGGTGTTCGTGGGAACCAGCTGGTAGATTAGTGGGTCAGCTAAGCAGATGGTATCAGAGCAATTCGGCATCTTGGGCAGCTGTTGTCCAACCTGGAAAAGTGACCATTTCCTCCACTACCCGAATAATGTATCTGCCAGCACATCTCAAACTCTCAGTATTCTCATGTGAAACAGAGTTTATCGTGGAGATGGGATCTGACAACTGGGAAATGAATGAGGCAGGGGGTGCAATGCATCCTCCAAATTCCAGACTTCCTACAGAGGGTAAATTAGGCAGCAGGACAGAGACGGCACAGGCAACTCTAGGAAAAGCAAATCCAACTTCGTCAGCTAAGGAGGAACTTCAGATTACAAGTTTGCACCATGCTAGAGTTATTCTGACACTGTGAAAGAAACTCATGGATTTAACTAACGTGAAAGGCAATGCCTTTATAGAACTTGCTACTTTTTGAAAGTCATTTTACATGCATTATGCATATGTATATGTGCACACTCATGTGTGTGAATATGGGTCAATGCAAGCTACTTTGCTCATGTCATAATCATAGAACAATCTGAAGTATGGTTTCTATCTTGCACATTGTTTGAGCATAGGACCTCTGTACTCACAAGGCTAACTGGTCCAAGAGCTTGGGGAGATTTTCCTGTCTCTTCTGTGCCACATAAGTACTGGGATTATAGTTGTGTGCCACCACAGGTTCTTATGTGATTTACAGAGGTTCTATATATCTAAACTGATATGTTCTGGCTTGCACAATATGTGCCTTACCTTACCACTGAACTATCTATCTAGCCTATAAGTTTTAATATTTGAAGATAAGGTGTATGCCATATTTATGTTGTGTCATTTCCTTTTCCCCCTTATTTTTGTTCTTTATTTAATTGGATATTTTATTTATTTACATTTCAAATGTTATCACCTCTTCCAATTTCCTCCCTGAAAATCCTCTTATCCCACCCCTCTCCCTGCTCCTATGATCATGTACTCCTGCCCACACACTCACTCCTGTCTCTGCACCTTGGCATTTCCCTACACTGGGGCATTGAGCCTTCACAGGACCAAGGGCCTCCCACTGATGCCCAACAAGGCCATCCTCTGCTGCATATATGGCTGGAGCCATGGATCCCTCCATGTGTACTCTTTGGTTGGTGGTTTAGTCCCCTTCAGCTCATTCAGTTCTTTCCCTAACTCCTCCATTGGAGACCCTGTGCTCAGTCCAGTGGTTGGCTGCGAGCATCTGCTTCTGTATTTGTTAGCCGCTGACAGAGCCTCTTGGGAGACAGCTATATTAGGTTCCTGTCAGCAAACACTTCTTGGCATCCACAATAATGTTTGGGTTTGGTGACTGTATATGGGATAAATCCCCAGGTGGGGCAGCCTGGATGGCTTTCCTTCAGTCTCTACTTCATGTTCTGTTGTTTCTTGACTCTTCAGTGTAAGTAGGACACATTTCTTGATCCAGTCTTGGTTATAAATCATAGATTAAAAAAAAAACCTATAAATCTATACATCTATGATTCTTTTAGCAAGTCTTTGGCAGTTTTTATATCAAGACAATTATGAAATAAAGCTAGGATTCTTCACCAGATTCACTACATATCTTACTCATATTGTCATGCTATCTCAATTTTAACTTTCACTTGACTCTTGAATATCATGATTATTGCATGGAATCATTGCTCTCCCTAACCTGTTTCCTCCAGAGATATGTTTGAGAAATCATACATAAAATAGAACAATATTTTTCTAGGTCATTGGACTCAATATAGAACAAAAACCATACAGTTCCCTTCTTCATATTAATCTTATTTTCTAGAATCTAGAATGAGAACAGATTGAATAATTTATCTTATAATGAGTGAATCATATCAATGGTGGTATTGTGGAAAACCTTGGGGGAACTCCGCATCCTAGGATAATATTATCCTAGAGAAATTGGTTTTTCTTTCCTTGTTTCTTATTCTCATCAATAAAAGAATTTATAAGTGGACTTAGGAAAAGCACAAGGACAACTTTATTAGAAGATGAGAGAAAACAGAACGGCAGATAAACTAAGTTTGTACCTGCCCAGAAGAAGAGAATGAAAAAGAAGAGATTAAACCATCTCATTTGTAAGTTCCCATATGGTAGAAGGTAGGATTGTAGGTGATAGATAGCTTCAGAAAAAAAAAAAGGCGAGAAACCCCAGATTGTCAAGAGAAGCATGCCAAGTACTCATCAGTATTAGACACCAAAAATATGCAGAAAATAAGGAAAGAAAAAAGTTATGATTTAGGATACAGGAAACAGACAGCATGGCAAAGGCACTGCAGTACTAACAGATAAAACTTTTACACAGGAGAGTGTTGCTAGGAAAGATAAGCACATTATATCATTAAGGGAATAATTATTCTTCCCATCTCCTTATCATGGCTTAGGTGAATCAGCCTTCATAAAGGGTGGTCTCAGTGCCAGCTGACTGACAGGCCCACTTGGGTTGACACTTAAGGGAGGACATAATAGTATATAATTTTCTAATTTTGGAATAAACCAGAATGCTGCATTATCACTGAGGGCCAGAGATAGAGTCCATTCTTTATAGAAGGAAGTACCTTTCCCTTAATGGGCCTCAGCAGAGCCCTTATAGTGGCCTAAGACACTACTGTGACAGCAAGATAAAAGGAAGGGGCAGGTGTTACCTGAAAAAAATGGGAAAGACCAGTGTAATGTAAGATACATAGTGAAAACTACACAGCAAATACTTCAGACATTTCTGATGAAACAAGATGGTGTCCCCTGAACCCCTCCCCCCCCCCAAATTCCATTAAACAAAGTTAGGGCCTATAAATCAAGTAAGACTGCAAGCATTTTCATCCATGCTTTGGTTTTCAGAAAATAGTACACCATTAATGGTGAGAGTAGGAAATAAAAAAGAGACTAGAAATAAAATTGCCCTGTTAGGAATTCTTATAAGCACTGTACAAAAATTCTCAGATTACTAGCCTTATAATTTTGTATCCTGACATGAAACATCTGCAGTCATTGTGTGACCCAAGCTTTTGGTCCAGTGCAGACTGGATCAGGTTCAACCATTGCATGCTTTGTTGCAGTTGTTGTTTTGTTTGTTTTTGTTTTTGTTTTGTGTGTAAGACCTGCATTTGCATGGCTCCAATTTGCGTGGCAGGGATTGCTCAGATGGAAGTGACATGCACAGTGTCTCATGCTAACTTCTCAGAATTATATACTGGACCAATCTTCATGTGGTATGAATTACATGTCAGTATATTATGCACAAAGAAAATCTTCACAAATGGAGATTCTTTTAAAAGCCCTTATAAAAACAATTTATGAAAGTATGCTTTACCTCACAAATGTATGTGGAATCCATAATGTGGAGAAATCAAGCTGGCAGAAAATTGGGAGAGCTGGTCATATCCATAGTTGAGAGCAAAAAAAGGAAGCCTTACACTCAGAGCAGATTTTCCACTCATAAAGTCACTACTTCCTACCTAGGGAATAGTGTTACCTAGAGTGGGCTAGTCCTGACACATCAATATGGAAATCAATACAATCTCCACAGGCCAAGGCCAGCGTAGACTCCTTCCAGATCATGTCAAGTTAACCACTAATTATCACAGATATGACAAAATGATCAGTCACAATGCCCAGTTCTGTGGCTTGCATTTCCTAAGTGTCTACTAGATCTCATAGATCAAGTTGGGATCATAGTGATACAGAAGGGAGGACATCTTACCTGCCTGATTCAGGACATTAACAATAGTTACATTTTAAATTCTGGAAAATATATTATGATTTTTTTAATTTAAAGATAAAAGGTGTTTAAGGAGGTTGTTTATATTCTTATATAGCACAAATAACAGGGCCTATTAATAGATCATCTGATTTGGGGCCTCTTAAAAACAGACTGAGAAACCTCTTCAGTGGTGGGAAAGAAAAGCTGAGCTGGATCAGTGCGAAATGGCCGGGCCTCGGAAGACTACCAGAAAAAAGGAACAGGTCATCTTCCAGCAAAAGGCCACACTCTGGGTGGTAGCTTTCAAGGAAGAGATAAAGGGTAGAGTGTTTATTGAACATAGCAGAGAGAAGGCTTGCAGGCTACATCCAGGCCTCAGAATGGCCAGATGGCACTGCAGACTTGAGTCAGCAAGATTCTACTTGCTGGCAGAGAACAGGATCATGACATTTGGGAGGTTCAATCTGTGAAATGCCTGGAGACATATGGGCTTGGGAGATGGGAGGTTTTAAACCTTTTGGCTTTGATTTTTTTTTTTTTTTTTTTTTTTTTTTGGTGTGAGTTTACTAATAGCATCAGCATTGTCAATAAGTAGACTACAAGGGATTTGCCTCAGTGACAAACCACACTTCCTTAAAATGTTCAGTCAGCATTCGAGTGCTTCTTTGAAGTATACATATGGTGTTGAAGTAGCTTCCCTCTAACCAGCTAACAGCCCTTGTATCTTGTATCCTCCATAGATAGTTACATTGTGTGTTTTGCTTGATTTTGTTTGTTTTATTCAGTGTGTTACAACCTTGGTCGAAAATATTGCCCTTCACTGGGAACTAAGTTAAAACACGTACTTACTTAGGTTAGGATGAAATCAAATAATGACGATTTTTCTCTGCCATATATGCTCGTTGTTCTCTTTGCCTCAAATATATTCATTTTGCAAAGAATATTTCCATGACCTCTCCATCCAGAAACTCCAGCCAAAGCTGCAGCTGCAGCTACTTAAGACAAAGTGATTGATTCAGGCATGGGCATCTGACCCAAGTTGAATCAATCAGATGGAGCTGATAATTTAGGTTAATTGACTGTTTCTCCAGTCCAGTTGCTGTCTCCTATGGGTTGAATAGATAGGTTTTGGCATTTCTGAGAAAGTTTTCCTACTGAAAAGACTAAGAGGAGTGCTTAGAGTTAGGATCTCAGAAAAACAAAGATTGCCTGAAGTTGTGCATCCCTACCATCCTATATACTTGCAAGGCTGAGTCTAGTAGTTTGAAAGTTCTAGCTCAGCCTTGGTAAAATAGTGAGACCCTGTCTCCAAAACTTTGATGACATTTGACATTCTAATCATTCAATCCACCATAGACTATGGGTGGGGCTTTTTTTTTCTGTGAACTTCAGTTCACATGTAATAGTAATTTCCATAAGCCACATTGCTACTCCCCAGGGACAGGACATGGAATTTAGTTTGAATGTGCTTGACTCCAGAGCCAATTGTCTTTCCTTAATGAGGACATTATCTTCTTTCTTAGTCCTGCAGCAGCTATCACAGAAACCTCACTATTCACATTTATAGACTCCCTATGCTAGCTGTCTATGGATAAACCTGCTGCATACAAAAAGGAAATGCCAGCCTTGCTATGGGAATGAGAAAGTCCCTTATGGGCTCATTTATTTGAACCCTTGATGCCTGGCGGGTAGTAACATATAGGGAGGTTTAGGATATTGTCTTGTTGAAGGAAGTATATCACTTTAAACATTAAATACTCACTATTGCCAGTTGTTTTCTCTACTTTGTATTTGGAGTTCAAGATATAAGCTCTCAGTTTCCTGTTCCCGCTTCAATGCCTGATGTTTGATAATATGGCTGCTCCGCCATCACGGTCTCTGATCACCCTGAAAATGCAAGCCCAAATCAACCTTTCCTCTAATATGTTGCCTTGGTCATGGCATTTTATCACAGCAACAGAAAAGTAGCTAATAAATTTGCTATGGCTGATTTCCCCTCTCAGAACAGTAAGTGACCCACACGAACAAACTGCAATTGAACCAAAGAAAGCCCAGAGTGTTTTAAAGCTACCACCAATTATTGTTTATGATTTAGTGATTATGATAATTTTCTTGGATATTGTGCAACTTTCTTATCTGTTATCATCAGCATTGCTTCTGTCTCAGAGCTCCCTACCCCTCGACCCCAACACACACACACATTATCTCTGGAACTGAGTAATTGAATTTCATTTTCCCTGTCAAGTTCTTTCAAAAGTAAGAGGCTATGGCTTTGGAGAATGTTGAGTTTCCAAATCTACATGTAGGAGAACTCCTATTAGACTTAAAGAATTCAGACAAAAAGGTGAAGGCATGGGAGAGAGTAGCAATACTACACTGCCCTTGAGGTTGATGATGGATCACATGCTGGGACTAGACTTGTCTACCCAGGACTGGCTTAGAAAGCTGCCGAGTGACTCTGGAGGGGAATAGATCTTACCTTCTTTCACCATAATTATTGCTGAGCTGCAGAGGCTGTCTGCTACTAGAGGAGCCAAGTAAATCATTAAAGGAAGAGAAATGGGGAAAGCCTAACACCTCAGAGCACAAGATTATAAGCAAGAACATGACAGTGGGACGGCATTGGCTTCCCACTACTTCTTTGTGTCAGCTCATGTAGAGAATGTCAAACTGTAGACACAGCCCCTCACCCACAACCTTTTCCAGTTTTGGAGACAAGGAGCCATGGAGGAGAGACAGGTGAGAAGATGAGGGGAAAGCACCAGGTACCAGGCAGAATGGGGAAAGGATCCACAATGTTCCTCTGCCATATTAGAACTGAACACCTTGGATTCATGGGCTGTGGAGAAAAGCCAAAGTAAGCATAGCCAAGTCATAAAGGACTGAGAAAGATTCACTGCAGCAGATAGAGGGAACCGGGAGTTATTTCCAAATCAATACCCTGCTCCAGCCGAGAAGGCTTGGGGGTTTTATTTACGAGCCTATATGCAATCACATGGAGCTCAACTGCTCCCAAACCATCCTCAGATAAGGAGTATGTTCCTGAACTTGTCTAGTTTAAGTTTCTAATTTAAGAAGAAAAGACTAGACACATTTTGGTGCATGCTTAGCTTCAGATAATGGCATGGCTATTTAAATACTGGTTCTCAACCTTCCCAATGCTGCAACTTTTAATATAGCTTCTCATTTTGTGGTGACCCATAACTGTTAGATTACTTTGGCTGCTACTTCATAATAGTAACTTTGCTACTATTTTAGATCACAATGTGAATCATTTTGGAGATAGAGGCTTGAAGAAGGGGTTGTAAACCATAGATAGAGAAATAATAATTTCAAACATGGAAAAGACAAGCATGAAGTAGATATGCTTGGCTTGGATCATTAAGATTTAGCTGAATAAGGAAAAGACACTGTGAAGATGTGTTACTGTAGTAGCTTGCTTATGGAGTTTAGCCTTGGGGTAACAATGACATACAGAGGACTCAGCAAGGGTACCTGAAGACCCCTGCATAAGGCCTCAGATAAAAAGACCTAGGAAATATATATATATATATATATATATATATATATATATATATACTCAGAATGCAGATAAGGGAAGGCTGAGAATAGCCCAAAGAACCTGCTCCTATGACTTGGCTCCCTGCATGCCAAGTCTAACTTGAGCGCAGCTGTCTTTCTTGGTGTTATCGAGTATAGATCCAATCTAATTCCTATGCCAGGAGTAGTTTTAACCAGGGCCTAGACTCCTCAAAGCCAACACTGCCAAACACTCAGAGTGAAGACAAAACAAACAAACCCATAATTGACTTGCCTTCTTAACCCACATGAAAACTTCATACCAATAGAACTTGCAATGATTTGAGTGACAGAGATTACTCATTAAAGAGGTCTATTTTGTATCTTTTTGTATTCATTTTAGTGTGTTTCCTCAACAAATTCTTCCTTCCTCCTGGGCAATTCTGTTATGATTTCATATTTATTTAATTATTAGGTAAGAGCTGTATAAAATTTTCTAGGCATGCTCTTTTCGGAAGAGAGGAAGAGGAGCAGACAGGAAGGAGGAAAGGGGACACAGGGGTAAGGATGGTGAGTAGAAGAGACAGGGGGAACTGTGGTGGGAATGGAAATAAACATGTGGATAAATAGACACAAAGATAGATAGATAGATAGATAGATAGATAGATAGATAGATA
The DNA here is from genome assembly GCF_978045245.1 of Mus caroli. Taxonomy (NCBI): domain Eukaryota; kingdom Metazoa; phylum Chordata; class Mammalia; order Rodentia; family Muridae; genus Mus; species Mus caroli. The sequence goes on along the minus strand of NW_028227267.1, from coordinate 31,063,736 downwards.
GATAAAATTGATTTTAAAATTAATAATCCATGTTGTTTATATAAGGTTCCTAGTGTTTTAGTTACTGAATATTGAAATGAAATAACCTGTGCATAACTAGGATTACTTAGTTCCAAGGGATTGGGTTTTTGTTTTTGTTTTTTTATGAAGTTAAATTACAGGATGCTTATGTGTGATAGGGAATGGGGACATGAGTGGATTATAGGAACTGTTTATGCAGTGACAGCGATTACTCGTCAAGTCACACACATTCGTCCTGTGTGTGTTCACTGTGTCTCTTATCATTGGAATCTCAGTATTTTATCTTGAACCTAGAGTAATGTCTGGGCCATAATGGTTACTTACTTCAAATTTTAAGAATGAATTAATGAAGACAATTGCCATTATATGAAATATCTCTTTAAGTATTTAATTTCCTATGTGGTGAACTGGTAAATATGTACTTTATCTTCATGCCACATGTTTGAACACAGGGATAGCAAGAACAATTGTTCTATGGCAGGGTATACTCTAACCAAGGTCAAGAAGACAGGTCATTACGTGCAACATGCCTCTGATGTGCAGGTGGCCTGGGAGCCCTCACTAGGACACCAGTTGTTACTACAAAGCTCCTATCCTAAGGTCAAAGATTTCTTTCCTAGATTGAATTTACCTCAGGTTCCCCTGATCCTTTCAAATTTGATTCAACTTTCAGACTTATGTATCCTTGTCAGCATCCTGCTGTATGAGCCCAAGGAGAACCTCCACTTTGATATTTGTTTGGGTTCCTTGTCTTCCAAGATCTGCCTGATGATTTCTCATCCCTTTTGCTTGTCTATAGCAAGGAATTTGCTGGGCCACTTCAGACAGCATCTAGTGTTTCTTTTAGCAGCTTTTCACCCACTGCCCCCACATTGTCCCCTACTGTGAATTCCCAATTAATCCTGTGAATTCAGAACGCAGGAGTAAGTCCTATCTTGAATTTCCATCACTCAATAAATCTGAATAAATCTGATTTAACCATGTTAATGATGGCTCTGCTCTGGCTCTTCTTTTCTCTGTTAAAAGTAAAAAGGAAGACGCAGGCTTTTCTTTTCCATGAATAATAATTTCTCAGTTTATCTTATAAAATACATACTCAAAGAGAGCTACGACTATGTATCTGAAGTTGATGAATTGTACAAGAATTATTTTTTAACTGTCCTGAAGTTGAGGTATGGTCTATAAACTGGCTCATATATTCCATGTTTTTTTATATTTTTTAATTAAAGGATATTGCATTCTGCTTTATCTTATATAGTTTTAGACACTCTAAGTCCTTATACTAAGCTCTGTTATTGGGCTTTTGTTCATGGAGTTCACGGTGGGAAGCCTAAAACTTAATGTTTCAATATTAAGTCTATAATTTCACCAAGAGATTTTGAGACTATTTTAAAAACCATGCTAAGGGTTACTGAGTGTTACTAGTTTAAGAATCATGATTACATCTCTTAGATTTAGTTTAGAATGTTAAAGGAAAAATAAATTGAAACATTTAGTGCAAAGTATTTTTTGTCAAAATTGTGTATTGCCCATTACTTATATAATAACCATGGTTACCCAGAGTTCAATTTCAAACTCGTAGTTACTTTAACAAAGTTATTGATGGATTTGTGAGGTCACTCTTCATTAAGTACTGACATAACCTAATGTTCAGATTGTGAAAAAGCTCTATAGAGTACAAACTGGAAAATATATTGCTGAGCCTTTCGGACATATTTTGACCTTTATTAGATAAAGTTTAACAGAATCCAAAATTTTAATAATAACATATATTAATAACACTGAAAAGAATTTATAAAATGTTCTAAAATTAAATTGTCCATATAGTACTAAAATTTATTTCCATATGATGTTAGAGTTTTAAACCATGTTGAAATCAATTATTCTTTATAATTTTGAGAAAGGGTCTTACTCTGTATCCCTGCCTGGCCTAGAACTCACTATGTAGACCAAGTTAGCCTGGAACCCATAGCATTTTCAGTTCTTCTTACCTGTGACTCAAAAATGTTAGAACTAAAGGTGTGTGCTTTTATCATTATATATCATATACAAATCTATTAGGTTTATTGTTATTTTTTAATCTTTCTTTGTGTGTGTGTGTGTGTGTGTTTGTGTGACTACAGCTAGTGAGTCACAAAGTTTCTCTGAATCTGGAGTTACAGGTAATTGTGATCATGTTGATGTGGGTACTAGGAAGTGAACTTAATATCTTCCCAAGAGAAGTACATACATTCATAACTGAGACATCTCTTCATCCCAGAATTATAAACTCTTAAGAGAGACTATTTAAAATTATTTTTGTGTATACTCAATTATACAGTCTTCAGGTAGCAAATTTCTTTTTCGTCTACTCTTTCCTGAATCTTTGATGTTTATTTCTTTTTCTTCTTTGATGCCAACTCACCTTTCTGAGACATCAGAACACTGTGAATAGATGTTAAATTATATACAAATATTTTTTAATCTGATGAGATAGTTTTTCTCTGTTAATGCAATAGATTTGACTGATTTGTTTTTCATTGTTGAGTCAAATCTATTATCAAATATTATTTCTGTGAAATACAGTGGAATTTTGTGACAAGGTTTACATGATATTACATATACCCTGAGTGAGCTCTCAATCCATTTTACTTGATTCCAGGGTAGAGTTTTATTACCAAGCTTCCCCTGACTTAATAGAGTTAATTTTTACTGTTTTTAGAGGTTTCTACAGTACAATCATTTGGGAAGAGGGAGTAGAAAAAAATCTATTAGCAAAAGGTTGCAGAGGGCCATTGTCAAACAGTGTTTTGCAGACCTGATAGGCCTGTTGCATATGGTGACTGTCAGCATGCAAAAAACCTTTGTAAGAACAAGCCAGTCAAAATTTTTGGTGGAAAGACCAACAATGTCCTACCTCCCAGCTGAGGAACCATTGGCAGTTGATAGCTGCTTGTAGACAGAACACTGGTTCTGCTGAGGGAGGTACTCTGTAGAGATTTACCTAGGCTCTAGTGGATGGCTCTACATGAATGCACATACTAGTCAGCCCAATTGAATTTGTTAATTTTAGAAGAACAGTGCATGAATCTGGGATATTCTGGGAGAATCTGAGAAAATGGGAGGTTCTGGGAGGGCTAGCTGAGGAGGAGTAGGGAGCTGAGGTTTTTGTGTTACTTCATAGTATGATTTCATAGTGTGATAAAAGCCATCTTTGTATGGGATATTTTGTTGTTGGAAAATTTTAAATTATCTTACTGGATACAGTTTTTCAGCTTTTATAGTCCTTTATCAGGCTAACAAATGTTAAGCGCCCTGGTGCTTAGTTTAGTTTAGTTTAGTGTAGTGTAGTGTAGTGTAGTGTAGTGTAGTGTAGTGTAGTGTAGTTTAGTTTAGTTTTACTACCCAGCAAACACCATGTAATGTAGGTGGTTCCTTCAAGATAATTCACCTAAATATTTTAAATGTAGTCGCTTTTTATAGTAAAAGAAAACTGGGCCGTGTCTCTGATTCTCAACACATGTTTCTAATCCATAAGATGTCTTAACTTACTGATAATAAACACGCCTTTATGTTGATATGATGAATCTGAGTATCTACTTCAAAATGGAGGGGGAAACGTGAGAAACTGTGCTGAAAAGGATTTTCTAGTGAGAAAGCAGAGGTTGGACTGTTGAGTTCGAGCACCATTGTGATTTGATCAGTCATCCCTATGTAAAGAATTGTCATGTTGACAGCTTGGTGATGTACACATCAGGTGCAAGAAGAGAAATATGTCCAGAGAAGGCAGGGAAGCACTGCTTCCCACTCTCCATGATCTTATCCCATGCATCTGTTCTACTGGCTGTTACTGAGACACACCTTAGTTTTACCTGCTTAAATGTTCCCTTAAGTCTTAATAATGAATATATGGAATCCTCCCACTGACAGCATGGGTCATATGAAACTCCAAACTTATAATTATTCCTGCAACAGTACAGGTGAGCTGGTATTCCATTTTTGAGTAGCATAGGAGCTGGAACATCATGGTGAGTCTCCACCATTAATTTCTGAGATCTGGTCTAAATTTAGGTATTTGGTGTCAGAACTGAATGCTAAATTACTGGATTACTGGATATCCAGAGAGTGTTTGGTGAAAAAAAAATCCTCTAGGCAACATGTATTAAATATTATGTGGACACACTACTAGAAATATTGTTCCCTTTACTGTCTACTATGAAACTTAATGTCAAATGTTTGGGTAGTTTTTCCTCTGCTCAGATTGTATGCCTCTTGATATCGCAGACAGCAAGTGATGTTCAGATGACACTTTGCATCATCTTCTCACTGAATGTATAACATTTATGTTATGTCTCACCTAGTTGCTATATCTGCATTCATTTATCATTTTTACCAGATCACATATGCAACTTAGGTCAAAGATAGTGCTGACAAATCTTTACTGTCTGTCAAGGGGCATAGTAGTGTTCCAGAATATAAACAAACAGTATATGTTAATCAATGAGAATAATTCGAGGTTCTGTAATGGAAAAACAATGATTTCTGCTGCTCTCCTATTTAAACAGTCTTAAATTATACTTCATCCTTAGCACATGATGTACTACAGAGTTCTCAGATTTTTCTCTGTTTTTCAAACCAAATTCAGTTGATGTTATTCTGTTGATGATGAATTGAAGGGAGAGGAAAGTTATACATCAGATAGCCTTGGTCAAGTCACATAGTTTCCTGCAAACTCAGTTTCTTAAACTGTCAGATATGACATAGTCTAACAGTATTAACTCTATGAGATGTGTTTAGAGACAAATGAAAATCCTCATATAAATATAAATAACTGTCATCTGGTAGGCGTTAAATATGCCTATATTTCTCCCATGGAAAGATAATTATTCTTGCTATTGATGTGAAGTGTGCTGAAGGTATTACTTAAGTAATTCATTACTACTAATTTTGTTTTTGTTTTATTGCATAATCACCACTGCATTCAGGTGATGAAATGCATTAAAAATATTAAACAGTTTTTAAAATGTAAGCCCCAAGGGTTTGCTTGAAAAATGTTCCTAGGAGGACAGAATCTATTGTTAATCTGCACTATCAGTATTTGTAGTTTTTTCTTTTTATGTGCATACAGAAGAGACACAACCCACAACATTATAAAGCTCAAATCAGGCATTGAAATTCTGTTTATTTTGGAGAAACAGAAGTGGGTGAAGAAGAGTCAGGTAGTAGTTGAATTTCAGAAGGCTGAAATTACAAGCAGTGGTTGGCATTTTACATTTATGTTTTTTGACTGTAAATGATATTCCTAAGTTCCTAAAAGATATATGTTATTTAAGATAGCAGACACTTAAATAGTGAGAAGCTGGAAGCAATCCCACTAAAATCAGGGAATAGACAAGGCTGCCCACTTTTTCCCTACCTATTCAACATTGTATTTGAAGTCCTAGCCAGAGCAATTCGACAACTAACGGGGATACAAATTGGAAAGAAAGAAGTCAAAATATCACTTTTTGCAGATGACATAAGAGTATATATAAGTAACCCTAAAAATTCGACCAGAGAACTCCTAAGCCTGATAAATACCTTCAATGATGTAGCTGGATATAAAATTAGCTCAAACAAGTCAATGGCCTTTCTCTACACAAACAATAAACAGGCTGAGAAAGAAATTAGGGAAACAACACCCGTCTCAATAGTCACAAATAATATAAAATACCTTGGAGTGACCCTTAACTAAGGAAGTGAAAGATCTGTATGATAAGAACTTCAAGTCTCTGAAGAAAGAAATTAAAGAAGATCTCAGAAGATGGAAAGATCTCCCATGCTCATGGATTGGCAGGATCAATATTGTAAAAATGGCTATCTTGCCAAAAGCAATCTACAGATTCAATGCAATCCCCATCAAAATTCCAACTCAATTCGTCAACTAATTAGAAAGGGCAATTGGCAGATTCATCTGGAATAACAAAAAACCTAGGATAGCAAAAACTCTTCTCGAGGATAAAAGAACCTCTGGTGGAATCACCATGCCGGACCTAAAGCTGTACTAGAGAGCAATTGTGATAAAAACTGCATGGTATTGGTATAGTGACAGACAAGTAGACCAATGGAACAAAATTGAAGACCCAGAGATGAACCCACACACCTATGGTCACTTGATCTTTGACAAGGGAGGAAAAACCATCCAGTGGAAAAAAGACAGCATTTTCAACAAATGGTGCTGGCACAAATGGCGGTTATCATGTAGAAAAATGCGAATTGATCCATTTCTATCTCCTTGTACTAAGGTCAAATCTAAGTGGATTAAGGAACTCCACATAAAACCAGAGACACTGAAACTTATAGAGGAGAAAGTAGGGAAAAGCCTCGAAGATATGGGTACAGGGGAAAAATTCTTGAATAGAACAGCAATGGCTTGTGCTGTGAGATCGAGAATCGATAAATGGGACCTCATAAAATTGCAAAGCTTCTGCAAAGCAAAAGACACCGTCAATAAGACAAAAAGGCCACCAACAGATTGGGAAAGGATCTTTACCTATCCCAAATCGATAGAGGACTAATATCCAATATATATAAAGAACTCAAGAAGGTAGACTCCAGAAAAATCAAATAACCCCATTAAAAAATGGGGCTCAGAGCTGAACAAAGAATTCTCACCTGAGGAATACCAAATGGCTGAGAAGCACCTGAAAAAATGTTCAACATCCTTAATCATCAGGGAAATGCAAATCAAAACAACCCTGAGTTTCCACTTCACTCTAGTCAGAATGGCTAAGATCAAAAATTCAGGTGACAGGAGATGCTGGCGAGGATGTGGAGAAAGAGGAACACTCCTCCTTTGTTGGTGGGATTGCAAGCTTGTACAACCACTCTGGAAATCAGTCTGGTGGTTCCTCAGAAAATTGGACATAGTACTACTGGAGGATCCCGCAATACCTCTCCTGGGCATATACCCAGAAGATGTCCCAACCGGTAAGAAGGACACATGCTCCACTATGTTCATAGCAGCCTTATTTATAATAGCCAGAAGCTGGAAAGAACCCAGATGCCCCTCAACAGAGGAATGGATACAGAAAATGAGGTACATTTACACAATGGAGTACTACTCAGCTATTAAAACAAATGAATTTATGAAATTTCTAGGCAAATTGTTGGACCTGGAGGGCATCATACTGAGTGAGGTAACCCAATCACAAAAGACCTCACATGATATGTACTCACTGATAAGTGGATATTTGCCCAGAAATATAGAATACCCAAGATATAAGGTACAATTTGCAAAACACATGAAACTCAAGAAGAATGAAGACCAAAGTGTGGAAACTTTCCCCCTTCTTAGAATTGGGAATAAAACACCCATGGATGGAGTTATAGAGACAAAGTTTGGAGCTGAGACAAAAGGATGCACCATCTAGAGACTGCCATATCCAGGGATCCATCCCATAATCAGTCTCCAAAAGCTGATACCATTGCATACACTAGCAAGGCTTTGCTGAAAGGACCCTGATATTGCTGTCTCTTGTGTAACTAAGCCGGGGACTAGCAAACACAGAAGTGGATGCTCACAGTCAGCTATTGGATAGATCACAGGTCCCCCAATGGAGGAGCTTGAGAAAGTACCCAAGGAGCTGAAGGGGTCTGCAACCCTATAGGTTGAACAACAATATGAACTAACCAGTACCCCCCGGAGCTGGTGTCTCTAGCTGCATATGTATCAGAAGATTGCCTAGTTGGTCATCAGTGGAAAGAGAGGCCCATTGGTCGTGCAAACATTATATGCCTCAGTATAGGGGAACTCCAGGGCCAAGAAGTGGGAGTGTGGGGGGGGTTGGGAGTGGGGGGGGGAGTATACTCTTACAAAAGAAAGTATTTAATTGGGGCTGGTTTATAGTTCAGAGGTTTAGTTCATTATCTGCATGGCAGGAAGCATGACATCACACAGACAGACATGGTATTGGAGAGGTAGCATCTGGGTCCCTAGACAGCAGGAAGAGAAAGAGCCACTGGGCCTAGATTGAGCATCTGAAAGCCCCAGAGACACACCTTCTCCAAGGCCACACCTTTTCTCTGTCCTCAGCACTACCCCCTAATGAATAAACATTCAAATTTTTGAGCCTATGGAGACTATCTTTATTCAAACCACGATCACACACACACACACACACACACACACACACACACACACTACATTTATATATGTTAGCAGGCTAAGAAAGTACCAAAACTAAAACTACAAAGTGTAAATCACAAGCAGCATACAAACATTAACATGTCAAGAGCAGAAAAAAGTCTTCCTCAGACAAGAATACATCAATTGGTTACTCAATACCCAGTGTTCAACCTTGAGACATATACATAAAAATAACATACAGACTGAGCAGATTGTATCTATGTATTCTGTAGGTATTCATGCATATGTGTATATGTGTGTGTTTGCATGCATTTGTGTGTCTGTGTGTGTGTGTGTGCATGTGACCATTTTTAACAGGCACGAATTTGAAAGAATGCACAAGTTTTCATGGGAGTGTTTGGAGAGTGTAAAGGGAGAGGAGAAATGATGTAATTATGTTATAATCTAAAAAATATCAAAACTTTTTACTAGAGGAGAAGTTTGCTAAAACTTGCTCTCCAATATTCTGAATCAATGTTTTCCAAAAAAAATCTACTTAGCATTATTTAAATATTTGCATATTTGCATATGTGGCACTATAAATTGACCAGAAGTCCCAGTAAAAAAAATCAAAATTTTAACTATTAATTTATTATTAGATGCAGATATTTGCACCCAACCAATGGACAGAAGCAGCTGACCCCTGTTGTTGAATTAAGGAAGGCTGAAAGAAGCTGAGAAGAAGGCCAATCTTGAAGGAGGACCAGCAGTCTTAATCTGGACCCCCCAAATCTCTCAAATACTGGACCACCAAACAGACAGCATACACCAGCTGATATGAGGCCCTCACCACACATACAGTAGAGATCTTCCAGGTCTGTGTTCATTCAGAGATGATGCACCTAACCCTCAAGAGACTGGAGGCCCCAGGGAGTTTAGAGGTCAGGTGGTGTATATCCACATAGAAACAAGGCAGGATGAGAAGGAGGTATGGGATGTGGAACAAACTGAGGGTTGGTGGGGGGTGGGGAATGGATTATGAAGTGTAAAAAAAAATTAAAAATAAAATGAAATTTAAAGAATCAAAATTTTAATAATTAATTTATTGTTATCTCTGTAACAATCATGTAACTCTTAAACATTCAAGAAACATATATTTGTACTGTTTTGAAACCTAATCGATTATATTTCTTGCCTTTCTCAGAATTATATTTTGAGGTTTCTTCTGCTTAGGGTCATTATACTCTACCATATGATCTTGCTACCTCAAATTATTTCTTATAGATTATTATGAGACCAAAGTGAATGTTTTATGTGTATTTAGGCTATCCACACTTTTAATCTTAATGGCATTGCTAAATTTTCCAAAGCATTGAGCCTGTAATAGCAAAACTAGGCATCAAATTTATCATGAATTTTGGTTGATGTCACCATGATGCTAAAAATTCTGCTCTGTGCCTAATAAAGCAAGGGGTCCTAGTTTTTATTTTTATTTTGTAAGACTGGAAATCTAACTTACTGGGTCATTCATGCTAGGGATGTGCTTTACCATTGAGTTGTAGTCACAGCCCTGTTGTTATACTGCACTGTAATGATAACTTACTATAGCTCGTCTTGAATTCACTCTAAAGCTCTGAGAGAGATATAACTTGTGATTCTCCTGCCTCAGCATCCTGAGTAGCCATGATTGATTACAGTTAGGCATCACCAGACCCAAGTACAAATTTGACTTTTATAGAATGCTATGTTTATATATGTTGATAGATTGATAAAATTATTCACTTATTTTTAATTCTATTATATTTTATTAAAAGGAAGAAGTATCTAAACTTATTTACAGTTTTAAATAATCTTTTTATAGATCAAATGTGCTCAGCTGGGTACAGGCTCACAAGCCTTCTTCCATGAACCTGATTATTTTATTTTATTAGTCATAAAATTTCTACTTTCTGTAGATCTCATCTTCTGATTAGGATGTTCATGTATTTTTTATGCTGTATAACACAACAGATGCAAATTTTATTAGGATACATAAGTTTATTTCAGTCTGATTATATATATTTTGAAATGGCATAATTCTTACTTTGAAGCATTTATTTTTCTTTTCATGTATGTCATATTCTTCTTTGTATTTGTCTTATTTCATTTCCCTGTATATTCCAAGGCTGTACATATTGTTCACATAATCATTGAGTCTTTAAGCTTTGTATCCCAGTGAAGTCTAAATGCAATACATACATTCTTTTCTGAAACAAAACAGTGTTTGTGCTGAAAAGTGAACCATCTTCACAACAGAATGTCTGAATGTTTCGTTAGCACTGTTTTCATCATATTGACAGGATGGCACAATCCACAGCAATCTTACACACAGTGTTACCTCTGCTCTATACCCAAGGCCAGTCACTCACTGATATGAAGAGATATGAGTGATACAATCTCACAGTACTAAGAGGGATGTCATCTGGACACTGGACACCAATGGTCCAGAGACTGCAGGTATGAGATAGGGGAATCCTTAAGCAAGATTTATGGAGCTCAGGCTTCTATCTGTTGGGAGTCAGTCTTCCTGTGGTTGGTTCATTGTTATCTCCATCCACAGACAATTTGGGAGGCAGAAAGATGAACAGATGTCCCCTACTGGCTTAGAAGGTCTGTTAAAATCCATTTATCTGAGAAGCAATTCTGTGGTAGAGTAGTAACTGGAGGCTGTAGAAAAAGTAATAATTGGAGGAAAAATTAACTTGAGAATAGAAGAAGAGCATCCCTCATTGAAAGCAATGAATATAAGCAGATTGGAGTGGAGAGATGGCTCCAGCTAACCTAGGCTAAACAACTAAACTTGGACTAAAACTAGCTACCACTTTTGCAAGACACTTAAGATTTGTTTCCCAGCACCCGCATGTGACTTGTACTCATCTGTAATACCAATTCCATGAGATCTAGCATCCTCTTCTTACCTCTGATAATAGTAGGCATGGATGTTGAATATATACATATATGCAGGCAAAATATACACATAAGATTTTAAAACTAAATCGTTGAAGAAAAGATAATGAGAATGGAATTCTTTCAAGTATGGGAATATCTCTGATATGGTTTCATAAAGCATAACATTTGTGTGGGGGAGGAACAGGGGGTTGGGGGAGTTATTACAAGGTTAATAACATATTTTCAAAACAGCATACAAAGCATTAGATCTTATTATACATACAGTTTTTATAGATCCATTGTTTATAATGGTCAAAGAGTGGCAATAATTCAAGTGTGGCCTCTCAGCCTAATTTTGCCTCTTAAGGCAGCTTTCTTTGAAGAAGATGAAATTGGAACATTTACTTGGCTGTACTGCAAATTACATCACAAGCCAGGCTAACATTTTGACGAGAAACCATAGCCTCCTGTGGAGTTAGGAAAGTTAATAGCAGTGAAAAATAATCAAACTAAGCAGGAGGAAACATGTCTTACACAAATCATCCTCTCCTTCTGGCTACATGTGGTTGTTCATGCCTGAAATGACAGCACTTGCAATGTGGAAGAAGGGAATCAGAAGCTCGAGGCCTGCTTTGGAATGTTTGAAGCCAGTCTGAGTTTCCTGAGACCTGTCCCCAGAAAGCACAAAGGAAAACTTTCTGACCTCACTTGTCACCAGTGTTCTCTCACTCATTCCTCTCTAGCATTGCCACACCCAAAGAAACCGAACAGATACACCCCATCACAGAAACTTTACCTTACATGCTATTTATATCCCCTTTTTTCTTTACAAAAAAAAAAAATGCTAGAGTGTGTTTTCATTTCCCTGTGGTTTTCACTGAAGGCAAACCTGTCAACAGAATTTCTTTGATCACCTTTTCTGAAATTGCAATCTCTGTCAACACAAAGCTCGTTTCATAAATTGCTTTCAGAATAGAACTTATTCTCTTCCCCAACTATGGGCTACATTAGTCTAGGGAAAAATAATGCAAACTGCATACAAAACACTGTAAATCCTTAAGTGTTGGTGCTACAGTCTCCCACCTGATGTAGGCAGCAGGTAATCTAATTATTCATAGAAAGCAGCACTGTGAATAATTTAACAAGTGTTTGCCTTCGAGAAAATATTGAATTCAGAGCTTTTTGCAAATAATTCAATAAAGAAGAACAAATACTACAATACTTACTTCTAAGGAAAAATGTGGAGACCTAAAGGGAGCCCCTGCTTTTCTACACTCTTAGTCTCTTACTCCCGCTGTAGCTATTGTATGGAATGCTCAAGTGCTGGGGCTTTGGTTAGCAGATATGATAAAAGAATTCAGTCAGTTCTCCTGATGCTGGGTAGAGTAGTGCATAAACATTGTGACTGACAGGCCTATACATCATTTGGTGGACTATGGGGCCTAGCCATCAAATCATCCACTAATCTAAGTGCTGTTGAGAAGGTATTCTGTAGTTGTGGTTTACAGTTACAATCAGTTGTTCTTAAGTAAAGATTATCATTGAAAATCCAGAAGCTGCAATTCCAATTAGCTGTGAAGCCTCAGCAGGGGAAACTGAAAATTTCCTGAGGAGGAAAGACTGTCTGGACTCTATCTGAGCTCCAGCCCAGGGATTTCCAACTTCCACTAAGGGGTTTGCATTTGCCCATTGCTGTAAAGAACAGCTTTATAAAAGTCAACTCTCTCTCTCTCTCTCTCTCTCTCTCTCTCTCTCTCTCTCTCTCTCTCTCTCTCTCTCTCTCTCTCTCTCTCTCTCTGTCTCTCCCTTCCACTCTCCCTCCCTCCCCCTCCCTTTCTCTCCCTCCTTCCCTTCCTCCTTCCATCCTTCTCTCTCCCTCCCTTCCTCCTCCCCCCTCTCTTCCTCCCTCTCTGTCCACCTCTCTCTCTGTGTATTTGTATGTGTTCATATTTGATGTCTCTAATAAATATGTGTGTGTGTTTATATGTCTCCCTCTCTGTGTGCATATCTGTGTGTGTTCATACTCTATTTGTCTGGTAAATGTGTGTGTGTAAAAACACATACATTCATGTGAAGTTTAGACTCTACTAATAAAAATTGAATTGGAGGGTATACCTAATAAAATCTTCATTTAAAAAAAACTATGCATATGTGTGGGTTCGTGTATTTTTTAAATTTATTTTTATTTATGTGTACTTGTGTGAATGTATGCCACATGTGTTCATTAAGGTGCACCACAGAGAGCCTTATATGTCCTGAATAGGGATTAGAGGAAATTGTTAGGATATTTTGTAGATTCTGGCAATGTAAGGGACCTTCAGAAGAGTGGGTGGTCTCTTAGGATCTGTACTATCTGCCCTGTTACCATACTGATACATTTTTATTTGTGAGAATATATATATATATATATATATATATATACATATATATATATATATGTAATCTTTATTCACAGGATATATATATATGTATACATATACATATACATATACATATACATATACATATACATATACATATATATATATATATATATCCTAAAGGAGGTGTACATGCTTACACACACATACACACCACATTATGCATACAAACTAAATAAAATGTCTTTAAAGGTTTTTAAAGTAACATTTAAATTAGGAATTGTTCTCCAGCTTCCTGATCAGATAACCTTACAAGATTTAAAAAAAAAAAAAAGCCTCCTGGGAAACAAGTGATTTGCATATATATCTATATCTATCTATTATATATATCCTTCTAAAATTATATGCTTGATTTTATTATATAAAAATTAATTATTTTAGACAGTATATACTACTGTTCTGTAGAGGAGGATATACCAGACAGTGAGGGATAAAGGAAGCATTCCATGTATAATGAACTTGCAGAGGCATCATGCAGATGTGAGTGGAGATCTACCTTATTAGGGGCATGCTTTAGATATTGTGTTACTAAGATTTCCATTAAATGTAACAAAGTGTCTGAAATAAGTTGAAAAGAGGCAAGGTTCATTTATTTTCAAAGTTTTGGATGTATTTAGTCTTTGGTTGGTTTCTTTTTGTTGGTTGTGAACCCAAGGCAATGCATGCTATCATGAAAGAGAACATATGGTTGAGGAAAGCTCCCAGTTTATGAGAGCCAGAACATGAAAGGAGAAGAAGGAAGAACCAGGATTCCAATATTCCTTTCAAGGGCATGCTTCCATGTGAACAGAAGACCTCCCATTAGGCCCACCTCTTGAACGTCCTGCTACCTTCCAGGATTCCCATCATCTGGGAACAAGCTTTTCATACACGAGTATTCAGAGGGCATATCTGATATCTAACAGACACCATGTGAAACTGGGTTTCCTTATTCAGAAATAAGAATGACAAGACCTATCCCATGTTCCTACATGGTGATCACCATGATGAATTAGCATCTAAAGAAATTCTGCCATTTGTCAGACACATTGAGTAAAGGTTCAGCAAGCATTTTCAGCTCACTTTTCTAGACATGAAGACCTTGTACACTGACCTGGATGTTCTGTTTCTGCTTGCTTCCTTACTAGGCCGACCTGGATCACAGAGGGCACACAAAAGGGCCAAGTGACTCAGTGTCCTCAATGTTCACTTTAACATCAGAAACAATGGCTTTCCCTGTTTAAGATGGTCAAAGGAGTTTATAAGGAGGAATTCTGTCTCCTACTAATTTTAGAACTGTCTTAATATCTTTTTCTAAAAAGAGCTTCTATGAAGGAGTGCTTTAGCATTTTGATCAAACAATGTTAAGACATATAGTCAGGTTCATGAAAATGGCATTCTATTGGACTTGATATAGAGCTTTATAATGATTGGTTATAACAAAGGAAAACATTTATCACTGTTAGTTGTTAATGAATTACATTTTGCTTATTTATTATCCGACAAATGCAGTCAGATTTTATCTATGAAATAGTTGGTGATTATTTTTTACGTACATTCCTCTGAAGGGTAAAAAAACAAAAAAATCTACCAACGAAAAGTAGATTCTCACTTGTACCTCATCCTCCCCCTTCACCCCAACCCAAACACACACACACACACTGGGCAGACAAGGGCTAGATTGGCTGTGAAAGGAGAGCACTTAGGACCTGGGAAAGTGTTGCCTTTAGACAAATACTTCATCATCTCTAGAAAATGAAAGCAAGTGAAAATGTAGTCAGTTCCATATGGAGAGAAAGAAGTAGACTAACATCTTATAATATTAACTTGTAGGGGTTATCAACCTTCCTGATGCTGCAATATTTTAATACAGTTCTTCACGTTATATAATAATAACATTATTTTACTGGTACATCTTAATAGCAATTTTGCTACTGTTATTAACTGTAATGTAAATATCTGATATACAGGACATCTGACATGCAACCCCTATTACAGTCATGACCTAGGGAGGAGAAGTAGCTGATCAGGGTTTAATTTCCTGGCTTTTAGGTGTTTCTTCCCATTCAATGACGTTCTAAGGACTCTCAAAAGAATTTCATATTGAGCCTCAGGCATTGTCCCTGTTTGATAGTGACCTGGCAGAGGGAATATACACTTCCTCTCATAGTGTAGAGACATCCTGGCATTAGCCAATGGGATAACTTATTGTGCTATTGACTGAAATCTTAAACATGATTCAAGATGGCTAGCTGATGGCCTCAGTGGGACAAAGCATTCATTTGATTTTCCATGTTCTAAAAGTACAGCTAAGTAACACGATAAGAAGTTTTCAGTGAGATATGAGAAATATGTAAGAAAAAGGAAAGCAGCATGTGTGGTTATAGCTATTTGTACTATTTAAAAAATGTTTAAAGGGTTGATATCAAATTAATTCAACTGTAAATCCCATGTCTTGTCCTGTGTGAACCTGGGGTCTCTTCATGAATTAGTTACTTAATTTACATACTAGCAAGCATCATTTATTCCCTGGCTGTTCTAAAAATTAAGGAGTGAACCAGCTTTGAGGGATCAAGGTTATTACCCAACTCAGGTCCTGGTGTTACACCAATAATACATTTATGTGGAAACTTGGACATAATCATTTCCTCAGACATAACCCATAGCTGCTCACCTAATTCAAGAAAAAGTTAAACCTTTTTATTTTTTTCCATTCACAAGCAAAAAGGTGTTTGTGTGACAAAGCTCAAGGCCTGATCTACTGAAGAATGAGAGTCATCCTAGACTTGAGACTCTTTTCATAGAGTTCCTAGCCATCACTGCATTCTCTGTTGTACCTTCAAAACAGAGAATCTGGTTACTTGTTCCTATCTCCATTAAACTTCTCCATGCCAAACCATCACTATCTCTTAAATTAAATACAAAGCAACTCAATTTAAAAAGAACACACACACACACATACACACACACATGCACAAGAAGTTTCAAGTTCATTTATTGGTATGTGGCAGTAACAAAATAAATGTGTTAAAGAATAAGAGTATTTTTGTAGAAGGATGTATACACACACATTCACACTCATACACACACACATTTGTGTGTATATATGTGTGTCAGTCTGTTTATGTGTGTGAGTGTGTATGAGTGTGTGTATATGAGTGTGTGAGTGTGTATCTATGTGTGTGAATGTGTTTATGTGTCTGTATGTGTGTGCATGTATGTGTGTGAAAGGGTGTGTTAGTGTATGCATATATGTGTGAGTATATAGTGTGTGTGTGTGTGAGCCTGTGTACATGTGGGAGTGTGTATGTGACTGTATGTATGAGTGTGGGTGAAAGTGTGTTTATGTGAGTGTGTATGTGCATATGTGATTATGTGTATGAGTTGTGTGAAAGTGTGTTTATGTGAGAGTGTGTGTGTATGTGTGTGTGTGTGTTTGTATCCAGAACCTCATATGTGCTATGCAAATGTTCTATTACATACCTATGTCCTCTGACCTTTTTCCTTTTTAAATTGCAACACGGTCTCATTAAGTTGCTGGGGCTGTCTATAAACTCACTCTGTTGACCAAAAGCAAGACTTGAATTTGCAATACCCTATCATCAGTTTTCAAGTAGCTAATATTATAGACCTTTGTCTCCAGATCCACTCAGAGAAAACCACTTTTCTTTCCCTGTTTTCTTCATAAGGAGGTAAAGTCTTGAATTTTCTTCAGTTTCTGAAGCTGATCTCTGGCTAATGGGAAGAGCTAGCCATCATTGTGTGAGGAGTTATTCTGCATTTTCTGAGTGGAAGATTTTTTTGTAGCAATCAATCAATCAATCAATCAATCAATCAATAAATAAATGTGACTGTTTAATAGAACAAATATTTCCCGTTGAAACACTTTCTTGTGTTGTTCATACAATGAACTGGTTTATATTATAATATTCTTTTAGGAACTGTGCTTGTAAATTCCACAGACTCTCACACAGGAGAGCGATCTTCATTCCTTGTACTAGAGAAATCCTTAACTGCACACCACTTTATATTCAGATGCTGAGTCCCAGTTGACAGTCTGGAGTAATGCAGCTTCCAGCATCCATCTCAGGAGATTAGCCAATTGTCGGAAAGCTGTGATTGTTGAATAAAATGCTGCGATCCAATGTGTTCAAATTGACACCTGGTGGAAAGATTTTTTTCCCCCTATGTCATGGCTTATAAAATTCTTCCAGATAAAGACTCTAATAAGAATCTTGCTCTGTTACCTCTTTGCTTAGCTTAATCAAGTCTCCTTTCTGCAAGTCATCATCTACCTCATGTATGTCTTTATTGAATAAATCCAAGTTAATCAACTGATTCCGAATTCTTTAATTCTGCATAGTGTATTCTTCTCAGTTCCTCTAAGGAAGCTGAACACCCGACTCTGGGGGTTGTCCTGTCATTAGCAGGTACGTGTTCAGTACAGGCAGTTCTACATTGCTTCAATGCCTCTGGGAAGTTTCTAGAAAGGACCAAGTTTCATTCATTAAATATACAAATTACTTGGAAGATGACTAGAACTCTCCTTGGTCATTGCCCTGAGAATCTCACACGTTTATTGCTTCAATATTCCCCCAGAATTTCAATGAGGAATCAAAAAACCCATTTATCAGCCCTCCTTCTTGGTTTTATAACTATGCATACACTGTCTCATTCATTCATTCATTCAATTAACAAATTATATGTTTCCTCTGTGTCAGTCACTGTCACACATCCTAGTGATAATAAAAAGTCTCCTGGTGTGTGTCTGGTAGAGGTCAGGTAGTATTAGACACTCTAGAAGAAACCAAAGAAGTCAGAGATGTTCATAAGGAAGCAAAACTGCTGTTCTCTATTATAGTAAAGTGTAGTTTCTTTACCAATGCTGTGTGCACTGTATGTACTCACTAATAAGTGGATATGAGCCCAGAAACTTAGTATACCCGAGATATAAGAGACAATTTGTAAAACACATGAAACTGAAGAAGAACGAAGACCAAAGTGTGGACACTTGCCCCTTCTTAGAATTGGAAACAATCACCCATGGAAGGAGTTACAGAGACAAAGTTTGGAGCTGAGACAAAAGGATGGACCATCTAGAGACTGCCATATCCAGGGATCCATCCCATAATTAGCCTCTAAATGATGACACCATTGCATACACTAGCAAGATTTTGCTGAAAGGACCCTGATATAGCTGTCTCTTGTGAGACTAGGCTGGGGCCTAGCAAACACAGAAGTGGATGCTCACAGTCAGCTATTGGATGGATCACAGGGCCCCCAATGGAGGAGCTAGAGAAAGTATCCAAGGAGCTATAGAGATCTGCAAACCTGTAGGTGCAACATTATGAACTAACCAGTACCCCGGAGCTCTTGACTCTAGCTGCATATGTATCAAAAGATGGCCTAGTAGGCCATCACTGGAAAGAGAGGCCCATTGGACATGCAAACTTTATATGCCCCAATACAGGGGAACGCCAGGGCCAAAAAGTGGGAATGGGTGGGTAGGGAAGTGGCGGGGGAGGGTATGGGGGACTTTTGGGATAGCATTGGAAATGTAATTGAGGAAAATACGTAATAAAAAAATTCAAAAAAAAAAGAGTGCTTGAAAGAAACAAGCTACCAATGGAAAGAAAAAAATTCAAAGAAGTGATAAGGGAGTAGAAAATGTGCCACAGCAGATACATTTATGATGTTGTCTTAGTCAGGGTTTCTATTCCTGCACAAACTTCATGACCAAGAATCAAGTTTGGGAGGAGAGGGTTTATTCAGTTTACACCTTCAAACCACTGTTCATCACTAAAGGACATCAGGACTGGAACTGAAGCAGGTCAGGAAGCAGGAGCTGATGCAGAGGCCATGGAGGGATATTTCTTACTGGCTTCCTTCCCCTGGCTTGCTCAGCTTGCTTTCTTATAGAACCAAAGACTACCAGCCCAGAGGTGGTACCAATGACAAGGAGCTCCTGTAGCTTGTTCACTAACTGAGAAAATGCCTTACAGTTGGATCTCGTGGAGGCATTTCCACACCTGAAGCTCCTTTCTCTGTGATAACTCCAGCTTGTGTCAAGTTGACCCACAAACCAGCCAGTACAGATGTGTACAGAACAATAAGGTATATAGTTGGTCTGACTAGAAAGAAATGCTGAAAACTGGGTCTCAGAAGTGAAGGCCATATGGTCATTGAGGGGCAGGGAATAAAGGTGCTATAAACAGAGTTAAAGAACTATCCTTTTGTTCTGAACATAAGGAGACGCTACTAAGAAAACCAAGTACTGATTTTCAAGGAGCTGTTGGTTTTTATAATGAAACTAAAGCCTACAGATGAACTCTAGGACAAGGAAGCTAGTTATAAGACTTTTTCATGGGTATAGTTATTGTTCAGCTAAGACATAGTTACGATTACAATGGCAAGATTTAGCAACACAGGGATGTATATTTTCTACTTTGGACTTTAAGAATTAAGGTTAAAAGTGTTCAATGGTCTAGAACTTGGATATTATGCATGAAGCTCTGTGTTCCATTCCCACCTGGAAGACAAGAAAGGAGATAGTCAAAGTAAAAAAAAGTAAAAGAGTAAAAAAAAAAAAAAAAAGAGTTTTTCTCTGCATCAAGTCAGAAGAACTAGGAAGTATATTGGTATGAAAATTATTTCCCTGAGAACACTTAGATAGAGGTGTAGAAAACACAGGAGCTCAGGATGCCCCCACTGAGATTCTCATTCAATGGCTTGGGAATATAGGGACGATATTGGCAGCACAGATAAACTTCTTGTTATTTAAAAGATTTTTTATTTATTTATGTGAAAATTTCATACATGTACGCAATGTATTTGATCACAATTTGCCATCCCCTCTCTCCATCTCTTCCTGGATCCCACCCCAACACATTCATGGTATCATTCTTTTTAAAAATTCTTCTCTCAAGTTACATCCCAAACCCAGTTTTCCCACCAGTTTTCCCTCCCACACAAACCTTTCCCATCCTCTGCTTCCTGTCTACCCCAAATCTGCATCCTCCCTGCCTCACATATGAAAAGAGCAGGCCTTGCAAGGACACCAACACTGACTTTTAGCACTGCATAAAAACCTAACAAGATACAATAGGAACAGGCACGTATATCAAGGCTGGACAAGGCAACCCATTAGGGAGAAAAGAATCAGAGACAGCTTCCTCTCTAATTATTGAAATTTCTGTAGAAACACCAAGCTACTCAGCCAAAGCATATATGTAGAGGACCTAGGTCAGATCCCTACAGCTTTCCTGATCTTTTAAGTTCGATGAGTCCAAGGCAGTTGATACTGCTGGCCATTTTTTTCTTGGCATGTCCCTGAGCCCTGTGGTTCCTCCAATCCTTCCTCCCTATCTTCAGCAAGACTACCCAAACTCCACCTAATGTTTGATCACAGGGCTCTGCATTTGCTCCCATCAATTGTTGAATGAAGTCTTTCTGGACTCTTTGATGATTGATAATTCTTGTAGGTTTCAGTCCCAGTACACTCTGCAGGCAGAACAAACTATAGACCAAAGATTTTGTGGCTGGTTGGTGCCCCAATCCCCTCCACTTAAGGCTTTGCCTGGTTATAGAGATGGCAGTTCAGGCTCTTTGTCCCCCATTACTAAGAATCTTTGCTAAGGTTACTTTTATAGATTCTGTGGAATTTCCATTGTACTATGTTTCCACCTGTCTTCCCTATTTCCAGACATTTCTCCTACTGTTTTATCCCTCCCCCCCAACTCCAGATTTCAGATTGAGAATAGAATGAAGCTCTGAAGTTCAACTGTTCCTAGCTTGACCATTCATTGCCACCCCCAAACAAATAAATCTATGTGTAGAACTTGCGATGATTTGGGGTCAGCCCTTTGTTTCTCTAACATCCTGAAATGCTGAGGGTATGCATCATGTCTGAGGGTAATAGTAAGAAGATAAAATGTTGTAAAAAACCAACAGAGAGGATGATTCTAACATGGGGCAAGCACTCTCTGCAACAACTCTGGGCTCTTTTGCTAGGGTCCTAACTGAGCATGTCTATGTTGGCTCAAAGGTCCTCACTGCTATGTACCTGCACACCTCCAGTTCTAGCCGGAGAGCCTGATGATCAAAATCACAGTTGTGGCCTGTGAACTCAGAGATGTGGTGTAGATAGTAGGATCTGCCTGCCAAGGCACAGTCTACACTATAGCTGCAACATACATCACAGAAGCAGAGTCCACACTGCCTCCCCAGGACTCACTGAATTTGCTTATCTTTCATTGATGAATACACTTTCACTCTTCTAGCATAGTAAAGACTTTGTTTTCTGCACAGTCATTACAATAAGTGTTTATTGTTGCAGGCATTTACCCTTCATAAATGCAGTTAATTTTTATAGTCTATCTATTTATAATAGATACTTACAACAGTTTAAGGTATACAAAATATAGGATTTACTTGTAACTAATATATTAGGTTCTTAACAAATTTTAGTAGGGACTGTGATGTAGGTTTTCCTCTAGATGAATAAACATTGCAGCCAGCTGAAGTGTAACTCTTAGTCACCTGTAAGTATTTCAAAAGTGTTTCTTCTAATCTTCCTTTTATATGAGCTTACTTCACCATTTTGTGTTTTGGAATTCATAAAAGTAGTACCGACTAGACTATTGTACATATGGATATTAAAGGTGCTCATTATCCAAAAGTCATATAGGAACCCAAAAATATTAGGCTATTAAATGTAGCAGGTAGTTGTCAGAAACGTAACAACATGTGGAAATGTTCTACAAATAGTGCTTCAAACCCTGACTAAGACAAATTGGTACCAGCATAGTGGGGTATTCCTGTGACAACCTGACCATGTTTTGGGGAGGACTGTGGAAGAATTTTGGAACTTTGGGCTTGAAGATCTATTTGTTGTTAAGAGCTCTGTCAGATGTTGGGTAGAGCTTGGAAGATAATGTTGAGAACAGTACAGAAGATGGAGGTCTGGTTTGTGAAATTTCAGAGGGAAAATAAAGACTCTTTTCGGGGCCATTGCTGTTTTGATTGGGAATATTTTGTGGTTCTGGTTAGCTGGGGCTGAAGAATCAGTTGTGATTAACAAGAAACCAGAACCACTAAAGTGAAACTTTCGCATTACTGGGACTATTGATGCTGGTTAGCTGGAGCTAAGAAATTAGCAGTGATCACAGGGCTCCCAATGGAGGAGCTAGAGAAAGTACCCAAGGAGCTAAAGGGATCTGCAACCCTATGGGTGGAACAACATGATGAACTAACCAGTACCCTGGAGCTCTTGACTCTAGCTGCATATGTATCAAAAGATGGCCTAGTAGGCCATCACTGGAAAGAGAGGCCCATTGGACACACAAACTTTATATGCCCCAGTACAGGGGAACGCCAGGGCCAAAAAAATGGGAATGGGTGGGTAGGGAAGTGGGGGGGAGGGTATGGGGGACTTTTGGGATAGCATTGGAAATGTAATTGAGGAAAATACATAATAAAAAATATTAAAAATTAAAAAAAATTGTCTATAAAGATGTGTTGACTCACTTTGTTACATTATAACACATAATATGTGGAATATACTTTCAGCATAGAAACTCATACTGCCATTTTTAAATATGAAAAAATCTTAATAGATATTATGACTTCTCTGATGTCTACTCAGTAACTCATAGGGTTTTAGGTTTAAGAAATCATGTTCATTTTAGCAATATTTCATGAACAAAAGAAAACCAGTAAATATGTCAAATTTACAATCCTCTGCTATTCCCCAGAGTTATCACCCTGCAACCTTCAAATATGCAAGTTATCAAAGTAACCAAGTACTTCCCTTTCCCTTGAGGGAACAGAGAACATTAACTTATCTAAGCCTGCTCACTTATTTAGTACAAAATTAAAATTGATGAGTAGCCAATGCAGTTTTATACTTTGCTAAAATTTTTCTTAGATTATATATCAGCTGGCTCAAGGTTTGCTTGAATAGATACTTTCAAAATTAACATTGGGGTTTTTACCAAGTTCAGAAAGAGGAATAACAATTTAGTATCTGTTACTTTGCAGAATATTTTCAAAAAGTTAGAATGTGTACAATAAATATAGAAACATGTCTCTCTGTATGACCCTCTGCTGCTCTTATTTTTTTTCTATAAATGACAGAATCTAACCATGAAGTTATTGATACAAACGTTTTACAATTTCATTATGAGAATAAATGAAATATTTTCCCCTGTATTGGTAATTCATGCTGGTGGTCTGCAGGAATAGACATCCAACTATCAAGAAAGAAGAAGAGTGCCACCATAGAAAGGGCCCAGATGTGGTTTCCAAACCCCACTTCCTGCCACACACAGACATGTCAAACTTTCCCTTGGGCTAACTAGGGCTGTTGAAAAGATCTCCATCTAAATGCCATCTTGGAGTCAGATATGAGTCTCACCAAAGGTAGGAAAAGTGAAATAGTGTCAATTATGTGAAATGACTGTCAGGGTAAGAAATGTATTGTGGACAGTAGCTAGTTACTATTTGTTCTTGCATTTCAAATACTAGTCTACCTATTTGCATTATTTTTATTTATGATTAGAGGCTAAAGAGCATATATTTTACCAGTGCATTGCATATCTCTAGTTACTGTTAAATGTAGTTTGTTACTCTAATGTTTTATTACTACTCAGCCTCTTTCAGCTGTGTAAAAAGGACAGACTTTATACATAGACAGAAGTTTCTGATTTTTATTTATGCAAAATACATTATTTCAATGACTTAAATCCTTTAAAATTCACTGCCTCTTCCAGGGAAAATACATAATCAGCATTTCATAATATCCTAGCAAAGATCCATTATTGCATGTTACTATAATTTTTAAATGACCATCAAACATCATACATTATTTACTTATGCTGATAAGATAAATTCCTACTTTAGAAATGTAAGAATATAAAAAAAAATATGAATCTTAGAATCAGTGGAACAAAGTAATTGATTCTTGCTATGAAATGAAGAGAACACTAATTTCTCCTAAAAGAATTAACCATCTTTTTGAAAGGCTTTTGCATCAATTATCATCATAAATATTGTATCAAGTTATCTATCCAAGCCTTCATGATATTTGCAGTGGTATACAGCTACATCCTTTTCCAAATTATGTTTGTATTACTTATTTATTCACTTTACATCTCAATTCCCCTGCCCCTGCCCTCAGGGTACCAACCTACCCTGGTATATCAAGCCATGGAAAGACTAAGTTCATGTAACTAAGTTTTTCAAAACCCACTTTTAATGATAGTTTGTAAATGCTTTAACCTCACTTTTTGCCCACCACCCACCAGAGATAGTAGAAAAGACAGGACACCAGGGAAGTGGACCTGTTTAAAAATGTATCTTGGGTGCAAATCCCATTTTCCTTGTCAGGAAACTGAACTGTTGTTCAGTTCACAGGTCAGCAGCACCAGCTCTATCCACTGGCAAACACTTCACAGATACACCAACAGTCCAGTTTAGTAGTGTCTGGATAGCAGCAGCAGTGACACAACCTAATAGCCAGGAATAGCCAGGCCTCAGTCAAATTGGCACAAGTCAGCAGGAGGGACCAGCTCCAACAGGAATGCCAGGACAAGTTCTCTGCTGTGCCTCTCTCAGTGAAGATCAGCAAAGACTTGAGACCAACAAATGTTGCACAGCTAGCTCTATAGACAGGCTTAGCCAAGCTCCTCTCACAGTCCATGGGGTCCTATTTCTACTCCCTCCAAGCCTCATGTGTCCTCCATGGGTCTTGTCTCACCACATTGAGAGTACCAGTCCTCCTGGCTTAATCTCTTGGAGACAGTCCTCTTCACCTACAAGCCCACTTGAGATGATTGCTAACAGTTCTTGGCAGGTTCTCCTTGCCATAGACGGAAGACAGGAAACAGGTTCCTGGTTCCACAGAGGAACTCACATTTAACCCACCCAAATTTCAAACTTCAATACCACAAAGTTAAGGAGAGAATTAAAATCCACCAGGCTCTGTGAGACAGCCACTAATTTGGCCAAAGATAAGCAAAAAAACAGCAATAGCTCTAGCCTTTATCAGTCAGGCTGCACCAGATATTAAGAAAGAAAAAAACAAAAACAAAAAACAACAACAACAACAACAAAAAACCCCAAAACAAAACCCACCAAACCAAACCAAACCAAACCAAACCAAACCAAACAAAAACTCCAAAGGGTTCAAAGGGTTCAGGGACTATGATAAAAGAGTCTCAGTGAAAGCAACAGACTCTCAATCTGGCAAAGATCCAGTTGACATCCACGGCCAAACCAGAGGACTGTAGGAGACCTCTGAATCAAATGGCTTCTAGAAAGCAATATGCTTAAACATGTTTGGCCTAAACTTGATGTTCTCTGTGAGACAGGTTCCTCTCCAGCCAGTGGTCATTAGCCTTGTTGAGTTTGGAAAGAATCTGCTGACTCCTGTGGTTGAATTAGGAAAAGGCAGAAAGAAGTTGAGCAGGAGGGCAACCCTGTAGGAGGGTCAGCAGTCTCAATTAACCTGGACCCCTGAGATCTCTCAAATACTGTATCACCAACCTGGCAGCATACGCCAGCTGATATGAGGTCCCCAACACATATACAGCAGAGGACTGCCAGGTCTGTGTTCAATCAGAGATTATGCAGCTAACCTTCAAGAGACTGGAGGCTCCAGGAAGTTTAGAGGTCAGGTGGGGTGAGGGTGGGGGATGAGGACAGAATGACTCAAGACAGGGGCTGGGGAGGAGATATGGAAAGTGGAACAGTCGTAGGGTGGACTGGGGGGAGAATAAAATCTGGAGTGTAAAAAATACATAAATAAATAAACAAAAAACAAAAACAAACGAAAGTCCCCTATTCTACCACACCCATCGCCCTGAAGGTGGACAGGATTGCAGCATTGATTTACCACACACCTGTTAGCAGTTGAAGATGACCCTGACCAACAGGAAGAAACTCAGTCTCAGTTCTCAGCATAAGTACTGCCTACTGTCTCCCACTGTTGGAGACCCTATTAAAGCCCCAAAGACACCAGGAGAACTGAACAATGACAACCATGACTCCTTCTAGTATATGATGGTCCAATCCTTCCATGTCACCAATACATCCAGGCCTGAGTTAACTGAGTTATAAAGACATAGCCTTGTTAGTAGCTGGTTTTTTTTTTTTAAGATTTATTTATTATTATACATAAATTCACCATAGCTAACTTCAGACACACCAGAAGAGGGCAGCAGATCTCATTATGGGTGGTTTTGAGCCACCATGTTGTTGCTGGGATTTGAACTCAGGACCTTTGGGAGAGCAGTCAGTGCCCTTACCCGTTGAGCCATCTCACCAGCCCCGTTAGTAGCTATTTTTATGATATTAGAAATACTACTAGTCCCTCCATAACAAAGCCTATAAGCTCCAGGAAACCCCATGTTTGGGCCTTCTACTTACCAGAGAAAGGGAGGCAGGGTGAGAGACTAGATCTTTTGGGTTCAGACTCCATCTTAAAGAACCTGACCTAAGATTGAACTCAAGTTAACAGACCATTACTTAGCACAAGTTTACAGACTACCCCCCAATAAGACCTGTATCAAGCACCAGTCCCCAGGTTATTCCCCAAAATCTGCACATCCAGGTTACAAGCCTGCCCCTGGCACTTCACATCCTAGCAACCACGAAATGCAAATATTAAGTTTGTGGGTTGGCTCCCAGCATGAGCAAATTATGTTAAATGTCCCCTATCAGATTCAAACCATGCTAGAAACCCCCTTTCTTGCCTCTATAAATGCTTGCCTAAAACTAGGCTCAGGGCTCCACCTTCCTACTGTATCAAGGTCAGCAGGGATACCAAGCTTAATATTGAATAAAGAGACCCTAATGCAATTCGGTTGGAATGGTCTTTTGGGGTTCACGAATGTTTCCTGGCACAACATGTGTTGCCTCAGTTCATGAGTCTGTCTTAGCTGACATCAGTCTGCCAATCTACCTGAGTCTGAGAAACCACGAGAAGCTGCAGCATATCACTGGAAGGATTTCCGGTGCATTTCTCTGACAAATGGATCTCAACTACGAAATGTAAGGCAAGTTAGTACATGTGTGTCACTATCGAAGAATCCTTAATCACAGATTCTTTCATGTGTTTGCTTTAGCAGAACATCCTTTCACCTGTGTCTGTTTCAGCAAAAATATCCTTCATGTGTCCACTTTAGAAAAACATTCTTCACTTGTTTCTGCTTTGGGAAAACACTCCTTCATGCGTTGCTCCAGTAAAATGCCATTGACAAAACTGACTTTCCAAAGAACCCTTAAGTTTCCTCTTCAGGTACAGGCTCTTCCACTGAGGCCAGACAAGACAGGCCAGTGAGGAGAGCAGGAGTCACACGCAGGAAACAGAGTTAGGGAAAGACCCTGCTCCTATTGTCAGAGGACCTGCATGAAGACTAAGCTGAACACCTGCTACATGTATACAGGGAATCCTAGGTCCAGCCCTTGTATGCTTTTTGGTTCATTATCTGTGAGCCCACAATGGTCCAGGCTAGTTGACTGTGTTGGTCTTCTTGTAGAGTCACTATTCCTCTGGGTTTCCCTATCCTTCTCCCAAGTCTTCCACAAGACATCCTGAAATGAACTCTGTCTAATGTTTGTCTATGAGTTTCTGCTTCTGTTTTGATCAGCTGCTGGGTGAAGCATCTCAGAGGGTAGTTATGCTAGGTTTTTGACTCCAGGCTGAAAACTACAAAAATAGCCTGAGGCTCCAAAATAGTTGAAGGAGGAAGGCAGGCAAGCAATGTGTACGGATTGATCTTCAGAGGACAGCAGGGCATAGTCCCCTAACATTGGCAGGGGTTGCTTCATTTATGTCTATCTCACACAGGGCATCTATGTATCCAGGAGAGCAGTGACAAATATAGTTGTCAACTGTGACTTCAAATGTTGCATCATTGTGACAAGGCTTTGACCAACAAAGACATGAAGGTCTCACAGTGTGTTCATGTGAATCTACTACCCATGCAGTCACTGAGGTAGTTGTTACCTCCATCCACACATAGACCTCCATGGAGACATGTCTGATTGACACATTTATCAAAGCTGAGTTCACAGTGGTCCCCAAAGAATCCAGGTGCACTGTAACAGAAGTAAACCTCAAAGAGCATCCTGATATGTGGCACTATGTAGACATGTATATGATCCACATTATCAATTTACAACGCATAGATCATACCAGAATACCTTTAGGACCAACACCCATGCATCTTCCCATCTCATTGAAGCATAGAAATTCATTCATGCAGAGATCAGAAACACATTCATTCACTTCCAAGTCACAGTGCCTGCATTGGTACACAAAAGCAGACGTAATCATTGATTCAACCCTGGCAATGGCTGGGAACACTCACTGCAATCTCTTTCACGAAATCGTTCGGCATATCCAGCAGGATAGATACAGACAGGGAGCTCAGGGTCCTTAGGGCCAGTGCCTCCATATTGGCAGATGTCCCCACCTTTTCCTAAATTCTAACCAAGCCCATCATCTGCCTCTAACACGGCATTTCTCCCAGGGAATGAGGAAAGGCACCGAGGCATTTCATTAGGTCAATGAAGGGGCATTCAACTTCAACACTAAGCTGATTTTTGGCTGGATGATTCTTTGCTGTGTGCAGTTGCTGTTTGGCATCTATCAAGGGTATGGTCAGGGGTTTCTACATAAAAAAAAAAAAAGAACTAGTGTAATGAATATATTTCGGAGGAATTTAGTAGATTGACATAAACAATATGCTTCCAAGTAGTCCATCAATAGTTGTCACTTAATGAAGAGGCTAAGGACAAGTGGCTAAGTGGCTCAATCTATAGGATTGGGTATTTCCACAGGCCCATTCTGCTATTGAAAGCCTAGAAGATTCCTGGAGAGCTGCTGGCCTTACATCTATAGTGTAAGACCTAAGAAGTTGGTTCTAACACCACAGAAGGAATGCCATAGCAGGAGAGTGGAGAAATTTGCCAATGACTATGATGTTAAGTAAGCAAAAAGCAAAATCTTTTTCCATACCCTTTTGTATTTTGGGTATTCACCAGAGAGTGCCACCACTTTTAAAGTGAATCTCCTTGCTTCAGATAATCTGAAAATTCCTCTTAAGAATGCCCAGGAGCTTGGATATTAATAGATTTCAGAATCAGTCAACTTGATAACTAAGATTCATCATCAAATGTAACTTTTCCTTCCTTGATTCTAGAAATACCTGTTTATCCTCCACAAATTGTGGCACTTCAATATATCTCCATATATGTCCTCTAAAGGAGAAGATAAACTGATCCTGTACAGAATCAATGGGTTATAGACTGCTAATGGACTCAAAGAATAGCCTGCAGTTCACTTGCATGCTAGATTTCCCTACTCTACTGAGCTGCTCAAGCAGGTGATTCTCCCCTCGACCTAATGCAGGCTAGATTCAAGTGCCCAGACTGAGAACTTCCTAGATGGGCTAGTTGCCCTGATTTTATTTCCTTAGGTCATTCTTTTTTATCAAGAATATATATCCTAGTGATTAAAGTGTATTTTGTTATTTTGTGTATGGATATGTTTTCCATGTGTATGTCTGTACGCCACATGTGTACAAACCCTACAGAGGCAGAAGAGGGGATTGGATCTCCTCTAACTGAAGTCACAGATGCTTTCAAACCATCACATCAGCGCTGGGAATCAAACTCAGAATTTCTAGAAGAGTAATGAGTACACTTCACCACTGAGCCACACTTCCAGTGCCCTCTGGCAACATTTAAAGAGATTAAACTGAAAGATTTACTGTAGGTCATATAAGGTGCAATTATGTGGTAAAAAGCACCTAGATGTTGCTCCAACTCCTGACTTCCAGTAGTCCAGGATTTTCAGGACTTAACTGGCAGACAAGACAGTATAATGTCACAGCACTCTCTTTAGTGTGTTATTTTTATATTTACACAGCTTCCACCTAGCAACAGAAAATACCAAAAAATACTGTCTCAAAAGAAACAGTAGTTGGCACATGAGGAAACAGCAGGTGTAGCCTCTAAACATAGGCATACATATATGTGCACATATGAACATGCACACACAATCCAAGTCACATTTTCTATGACTACTTAACTTAGGGATGCATTTCTTCTTATGAAATTATCTGCTCTGTTTTCCATACTAGAAAGAAATTGTCAATAGTCTACAATGAAATAACATCCTCTGAAAATATGACATTTCAAACTCTAAACCAAAGTTTCATGCTTTCCCAAATTATATCCTGCTGTTGTCATAGTTCTGCAAATGACTGCTTGGCTTGTTCTGCTATACAATGTTCAAACACATCTAGGCCCCTGACTTTTACAGCAAGAGGATAATTAAAATTATGACATAAGGAAAGATCTTGAGGTCAAAGAGAACTCCTGGGACACTAGTAAGCTGAAGTCACTTTCCACTGAAAGTTGGAGCAGCTCACATGGCTTTCCTGAAAGCCACATGGCACAAGAAAAACAGAAAGAAGTCTTGCTCCTTTCAGCTGTCTTAGGAGACTGCTCTTTTCACACAGTTCTTTCAGGCTGTTTGATCAACACTTAATTCCTCCTGGGAAAAGGCAATGTTAGAAATCCTGAACTAAAAGCCTGAGACCCACACAATAAAAAAGAAAAAAAAATTACACATCACACACCACTCAGGCCACAGGTGAGCAGGAACTCAGGAAGGCCAGCCAAAAGTAGGTAAGTAACAATGGTGACATGGAATAAAAGAGGAAGGACCATCTGGAAAGGCCTTGGATGGTATCCAGAAGAAATAGGTCCCATATGGGGTAACTTAGTAGGGTGTAGTACAGATGTACATCACACTGGCTGTTTGTGCTTGTGAAACACAGCTGTCTTTCCAATGGCCTTTTGTTGCAGATTGCTAAGCTTATATGCAATCAATTTTAAAATGCTTTCTTAAAAGTCTCAAGAACTCCCTTGGTGAGTTGCAATCTAAGTAGGAGTTCCCTCTGACTGATATATAGGGCATTGCTTTCTTCCTCTCGAGTAACTGCTCTGTCACAGCCTTGAACTGCATAGGAAGCAGGGGGTGTCACTGAAATCACCTCACTACTTTTCTGCCTTTAGCAAAAGAAGTCCATTCTTAGGTCATTTGAAAATCAACAGATTGTGAGACTTAGGTATGGTGGGGAGAACCAACAAAAGCTCAGTCACATGGTTTAATGGCACCCATTTCCTTCACGGAGGATTTTTGACATCTGTCTTGCTATGTCATTTGTTTTCCCCTAGCAGACAATACTACTGACTCCTTAGAAAGATTTGAGTTGCTCCGGCAATACCCTCCCGGGCTGGGTGGATACCTCTCCTCTGGCAGGGAAGTACCCAAGGAGCTGGGGGGATCTGCAACCCTATAGATGGAACAACAATATGAACTAACCAGTACCCCCTGGAGCTTGTGTCTCTAGCTGCATATGTAGCAGAACATGGCCTAGTCGGCCATCAGTGGAAAGAGAGGCCCATTGGTTGTGCAAACTTTATATGCCCCAGTACAGAGGAACGCTAGGGCCAAGAAGTGGGAGTGGGTGGGTGGGAGAATGGGTTGGGGAGGGCATGGGGGACTTTTGGGATAGCATTGGAAATGTAAATGAAATAAATACCTAATTAAAAAATTTTAAAAAATAAAAAAATTTAAAAATTAAAAATTTTTTTAAAAATGTGAGACAAATGTGATTTCCATGTCAAACCCTTGATTTCCAATGTTTTAAGGAATAAAGAATGAAACTCTAGAATTTCAAGACAAAAAAAAAAAAAAGAAAGAAAAGAAAGAAAGATTTGAGTTGATACAATCCCAACATACATTTGAAAAAATATTTTAGACTCAATTTCACCTGTAGCACCTCATTTTTGCCTGAAGCAAACTGTTGCTCATGGGTTATTACTGTTCTCCTCATCATCATTATTATCATTTTCTTGATTTACAAAAGGTGAGAACATAAGGTTCAGAGTGTAAATTGCTTTTCATTGGGAAAATGTAACCAGACAACATGACCTGCAGTCCAACAACAGCATCTATTCACTATACTTTTTATGCCTTATCACAAAGGTCAGTGGGAAGAAGCAGTTATTTTCAAGGTGTTTCTATTCACCTATAAAATAACGATGCACCATGTTAATTGACAAGAAGCAGGTTTCCTGAGACACCAAGGCTGTTTGTTGTTCCAGCTTCAGGGCTATTTTTTTTTTTTTTTTTTTTTTAGCTGATGGATCTTTGGTAATAGAGTATCGTAATGACAGTGAGGTCCTCAAAAGTGAGAAATAAACAAATAACTTTTCCAAGGACAGTCTCCAGTTCTGTAATAGAAGGCAGCGTACAGGAACAGAGTGAGGCAGCACAGCCTTGTCGGGCCCCTGGTGTGTTAATCCAATTCTCTCTGCTGTCTCTGGACTCAAAGTGAGGATATAAATATATCACTCTTGCCAGAGTGGAAGTGGGAGGCAAACATGAAAGCGAGAACAAGATAAGAATCAGAAACAGAGAATCACACAGATACAGTGTCAGGCAAAGAACGATTTTAGAAAAGGACAAGAGAACTTTTATTTATAAATATGATGCATTCTGAGCACACAGAGGCCTGTCACATATGGTATATGGTAACAGGATCCTTAAATACTTTGCAGCATTTATTTTATTACCATTTTTGCTCTAGTGGAGAATGACACACTAAACTGATCAATGGAACAAGATGGTTGCAGAATTTCTTGGAATTGAATAATGTGAAATATTCTTTCAGTTTTCTGTTGATTGTTATATTGTCTGACTTCTGTTGAAGGCTTTAAAATATATATAGCTCACATCTGGGTTCATATAGGGAATTAAGAGGTGCTTGTTAATCATCAATAGACAAGTTAAATTCTTAGGTATATGTTGTGCGCATTGCCACAGACATTACAAGAACTTTTATTTCATTTTATTTTTTTAAATTAATTAACTTATTAAAATTTATTTAATTATCTTAATTAATTTAAATTATATATATGGCCTTTTGAGAACATTAACTGAGAACAGGAGAATGGGCTATTCTAAGCAATGGGGTGTTTAAAGATTCTAAGGAAAGAAAAGTATAAAAAAATGTCTGCTTTTATATTTTTCCTTAATAGTATAATGATTGACCAAGTGAAATTACACTAAGTTCTCAGATAAAGTGTATGTGCTAACCTTTTCCACAGGGGGGGAAAAATGAAAGTAATGAAGAGAACAATGTCTAGAGCAGCAGTTCTCAACCTCTGGGTCATGATTCCTTTGGGGTTGGGGTGGTGGTGAGGAGAGACAATGGGGTGGCCAGGCAATGACCCTTTTTACTGGGACCACATACCATATTTTCTGCATATCAGCTATTTACATTACAATTCATAACAGTAGCAAAATTACAGTTATGAAGTAGCAATGAGATAGTTTTATGGTTGGGGTCACCATAATATGAAGAAATGAATTAAAGGGTTGCTGTATAAGGAAGGCCAGGCACCACGGGTCTACAGTCTTTGCAGTTTCATTTGTTGCTCTCATAGATAGCAGGGGCAGCACCAGCACCAACAGGCTGATTTAATTTTCATTTATGCATGTACACATGTATAGAGTACATGGCTCTGAGCGTCTGTGCAAATAGAAGACTCACCTGAAGCTGAAGTCGTAATTCCTTGTGAGCTGCCTGACAGGGATGGCTGGGAGTCACTTGCACCTTCTGGAAAAGTAGCAAGTGCTCTTAACCATGGAGAAACTTTCCCAATCCACAAGTACATGTTTTTGCAGATGTATTGTTTCCTTTGTCTGAAAAACAATTTCTCCAGTTATCTAAAAATCTAAGTTTATTTTGTCCTGGTTAAGAAAAGGTAGAAAGAACAAAAACCAAACAAACCAACCAACCAAACAAAAGCACATTAAAACACAACAACAAAACACCCAAACAAACAAACAACCCCCCCAAAAAAAATTACCAGTCACACACATATGCACACAACTTAAATTTGGAAATCGTTGAAGTGTGCCTTAAGTAATGAGTTTTTAGCAGTGAATAGTCATTGGATAAACATGTTCAACTCATGGGAAACTGTGAAGAGAAAAGGTTTATTAATAAAAGTTAGGGTTAAACTATTTGTGTTACATATTAAATATGTAACAAAAGGCTAATGAGTGAGAGATTTTGAATTATATATGTAGCTCTCTGAGAACATTTAACTGTCAGTCTATCATTTCAAATTATACACCCTTACTTTGCACATGTGATTAAGACATTGTGTACAATCCAAGGATTAAAAATTAAATATAAAATTAAATTATTAAAATTAAATGAAAAAATATATACAACAAGAAGAATATTCTGGACAATGAGGCATGAGTTGAGTGTGTTAATATTGGAGATGATACCATTGAATATTGAGAGGGAAGAGAGGAAGTGAAACAGGAAATGAAAAAAGGCAGACAGCAGGTACATTCCTGCATGTTGCTGTGGTGGTCAACCAGAGCTTAATAAAGCTGGAGAACTCTTCATGATACTGTATGATAACAGTCCTGATGCAGAAGTATTACTAAGAGTGAATTCCTTCCCAAGTAAGGAGTGTGGTGAATGGAACCTAATATACCATCTCTATGAGTCGCTTACACCATGGCTAGTTAGCATAGGTGAATTGGGGCAGATATACAGTCTGTTAGAATTGTGTTTTAAAATAAAATAGCATAGAAGTTGGCAAACATTTATACAGGATGAAAGGGTGGGCATTTAAAAATATTTGTGTTACATATGGTCCCTGAGGTATCTTTTTCTTTAGATCTTTGTGAGGAGAGGGGATAGCTTTTTAAAGCTATAAAAATCTTTTTTAGTTCATACAAAACTGAATTGAATTTGGTTTATATTGTCTGTATATTCAGGTTTGTAAATATCTTGAATAGAGAATACTTTGCCTAAAAGCCTGATAAACAAAATCATACATGCATGCTGAATAAAATCTCCCAAGACAAATACTATCTTCAGATAAAATCATTGATTTTATCATAAATTCATATTTTAATAAATGATTCTAAATAAAATTATCACTTTATAAAAACAATCAGATAGATGTATTATATGACCAAACAGACAAAGAGCAAGCAAAAATAAAGCAGAGAGTTAAGCCATTAGAGTAGTCATTTTCCATCAAAAAACAAGTATAAATTCAGTAAGATATAAACAGCAAACAGAACACAATGCAGCCATATTCTCAGATTGTAAAATACAACTGCACGATGTGACAACAAAGGTAAGGGGGAAAGTGTTGAAAATCAAGGATCAAGCATAGAAACAACACCCAAATGTAGACTTTGTCCCATCACTCCAAGTGTTTAAGACATCAAGTAAGAAAAGAGCTGAGGTGAGGATCAGGCTTATGAGATAACGACTGTACATTTCAGTACATAGTTTCAGGCTTTGAAAAGATTTTCAGTGAATTCACTAGTTGCACCCAACTTAGTCTATCTGATGAACAGAATCCTGACTGTCAGGGTCTAGGGCTCAGAGACCCTACTTATATACCCTCACATAAATTAGGAAGGTTTCTTTGGTCCTCCCATATCCCAAGACTTCATTGAATCCAGTAGATCTCTACTTGAAACCAGAGGATAATTTTGTCAAGACAAAACCTGATAGCTGTCTGAGTCTTTTCTTCGTTTTCAGCAATAGCTAGACAGCAGGATGCACTTCCTGTGTTGTCACTTTCAATCTCTAATTGTTCTTTTCCTATACAGTGCCTTTATCTTCCACCTTGCACTGTCCCTTTCCAAACACTGACTCCCTCCCTCAAGTCTCACACCTGGGTATCTACTGCAAGCTCCTCTTCAGGTTTAAGGTTTTAAAACAAGACAAGGAAGACAAGTGTGCATGCCTGGATGGAAATAATGTTCTCAAGCCACCGTTACTATTTTACCATTTTTTCTTTATTGCTCAAGCTTTTAGATAACAGGGAGAAAAAATTGAAAGACAATTCCATATATTATAAATATGAGACAAATTAAAATTCAAGGCATGGAGAAATACAAGAACAAATACAAAGAAAAACCTTTCATTTTGTAAACAAAGCAAATATCAAAACAGCTTAGAAATGCTCATTATATATAATTCTAACAAACCAGAGTTTCTAATCATAATTCAATTTGACTACAAGTCATTAACTACTAGCCTGGCATAGGGACCTACTTCTGACTGGAAAGGCAGAGGAAGGAGAATCTCAAATTCAAGGCTAGCCAGAGCTCCCTAGTAAGAAGCTTTCTCAGTAATCCAAAGCAGGAGTGTACTTCAGACAGATATGGACAGCACTTGCCTATGTGCCAAGCCCTAGATCTAATCCCCAGCACCACAAAATACACAAACACACAAGAAAGAAGCTCTCAAACAAAAACTTAAAAATGACACACATACAGGCTACAACATATTTGGGAATATAGAATTACAAATCATAAAATAATTGTGGTTATAGAATGAAAAAAGTGTCGATATTTTGGAATTATAAGGAAAATATATCTTAAAAATAAACTTGATGCAATAAAAGCAAATGTTAATTTTAAATTTATTTATTACATTTTAAATTTATATTTTAAGACTTAAATTTAAATTTAATCTTACTATAAATACTGTACATTTTCCTAATAGAAAACTAAGGGAAGAAAATGGCAAATTAAGAAATTAAAGAAGGATTAATTGGCAAAATATTTGTTAAAAAATTAATGTTAATTAGAAAATTAAAGAAGTAGCAAATAGAACAAAAAAAAAAAGCCACAAAATCTCAACTTCTCAAAAAACAAAACAAAACAAAACAAAAAACAAAAATAAAAACCTATCAAGATATCAAATCTTGAAGGAACAATCAAGACTTTAAAATAAAATACATAAAAAATTTTAAAAAATATTAAAACCATCAGGTATAGTGTTACAATCCTAATGCTAGAGGGACAGAGAAAGATTGTCAAGTTCAAGACTAACCTGGACTACTTAGTCAGAGACTGTCATAAAAGTAAGGCGTAAGGGGAATGAAACTTAGTAGGTAGAGATCCTGCCTACTATGCCTAGGGATCTGGTGTGATTCCCCAGTGCTATATAAACCAGGAACTGTGGTCCAAGCTTTAATCCCACTACTTGGGAGCTTGGTGCAAGAGGGTCAGGAGATCAAGAGTATTCTTGGCTACATAGTTTAAGACCAGCCTTGGCTACATAAGAGTGTGCCTCCAAATAAATAAATAAATAAATATAAAATAAGGAATATGTTTCAGATACTAAAGATATAAAGTTGTTAATGTCATTTCAAAATTAGGCATTGTTGATAAAAGTTTTTTGTAAGGTATGTCACCAAAAGAAACAACAATAAAATACAAATTGCTCTATAGCTATTAAGTAAATTGGAGAAGTTTTCCAGGCTCATTTGTTTTCACTCACGAGTTCAATTAAGCATTTAAAGAATGATAACATTAACCTTGAATAAACTATTTCAGAAAATGGAAAATATTCCCCAAGTTATTTTATGCCCAGAGTAGCTCTTATATTAAAAAGTTTTATAAGTGTATGGAAAGATTGGCATTTCAGACCTTTATTAATAGATGGCATTCATTCAAAGATCAAGTAAAATATTAATATACACAATTGAGAGTTGCATAAGAAGAACTATTCAAAATGATAAGTTATTTTCTAATCCAAAGTTGTCTCTACAGTTGAAAATGAAACAATATGGTTTGCCACTTCAAAATATAAAAGAACACACACACACACATACACACACACACACACACACATACACACACACATATGCATGTACACTCACACCCCAGTCCACATATGTACAAAACAGGATTAGTGGATGTTGTCTTCAATCTAATAGAGGAGATTGCTGACTGACCTGAAGCCTTTATGGAAATCTGTGCTGAGGGAGGTGGGTTGAGTAGTGAAAATGGAGCAATTATTAAAGGTGCATATAGCACTCAAAGTTCATATTTGTTATTTCAACAAACTTCCTTTAATCTTAAAAATCATTAGGGACAGATAGAATAAAAAGAAGAAAGGAAGAAAGAATAGAGAGATGGAAAGAAAGAAAGAAAGAAAGAAAGAAAGAAAGAAAGAAAGAAAGAAAGGAAGGAAGGAAGGAAGGAAGGAAGGAAGGAAGGAAGGAAGGAAGGAAGGAAGGAAGGAAGGAAGGAAAGAGACATCTATTTCCTTTATTTCATTGTATTATACAGTTATTTCTATATCTAGATCTGACAATATTTGATGAAAGCTGTTTCCTTGATTTGAGGTAGCACCAGAAAGCTCCAAGGAGCTAATTACCAAGTTTACAGCAATAGTGAACGGAACATGGCCACAGGAATAAACAAGACAATATCGAAACAGAATGTTTCTCCACTATCATTGTGCTTCTTTCATTTCTCCTGACCAGGACCACACTTTCTGGCTTCACTCCTTGGGTTTTGGTCATCCATGTCTAAGGAATATCAGCTTTGAATTCACAGTGGAAACTTCCACTCCAGCAAATCTTTTCATCTGATCGGGTCTGAAGAAAACCAGCCTTCGCAAAAAGTTGTAGTCACTGGTTGAATCTTTCTGGTACATTCTCTTTGGAAGCCAACTTGAAAGACTCTCACTTGCCTGGCTAGCCTCTAATAAGGGAAGAAAATCTTAGTTTGTGACCCTGTCATGGCAATCCAAGGTATCAGTAGATTTAATTTGGCAGCAATTTTGCATGTGGTTGAAAATAGTCACTGATGGCTGGTTTGGAGAGGATCCTGCTTCGTTTTGTAATTTATCAGTTAAGTTTCTATAACCCTCCTGTAGGGAACATGTTGCTAAAAGGACTTAGAAGCACTGAGCAAAAATAATGACAGCTCATTTACTACTGACTTGATGGTTTGGGTATAAAACCTAAATAGACCCCTAACAAAGGAGTAGGTACAAAGACTAAAATTAAAAGTGGCAGTACAGAAGTTACAATGCCAGTATCAAGTTTGTTTCTAGGGATAACAGTAAGTGTTTGGACGTGTAATAAAAAGTAAAAGACCTGAAAGTTGTCCTGTGATACCACATGACCTTTATGACAAATGCATAAACACACATATATCTGCGCAAACACACACACACACACACACACACACACACGCACATGCACACGCACATACACAGAAGTAAAATGTGTGTGTAGATATACAAGAAAACTGAAAGTCTTGTTTAGAAACTAATTTTTAAAAAGGAAAATTTATATATAATAAAAAAACTACCCAATTGTCTGGAGAGATGACTCTATGATAAGAGCACATGTTCAAGTAGACTTAGGTTCAGTTCCCAGAATCCATGGATCAGTTCACAACCACCTGTAACTCCAGTTCCAACAAATTAACAAAGCCCTCTCTTAGACTCCTTGGGCACCAGGCACTGAAATGGTGCACATACATAAATTCAGGCAAACACTTTATACACATAAAAGAAAAATAAATCTTAAAGAAGACCCCCTTCCCCAAAGTATAAAACATTGCTAGGAGAAATCAAGAAGAGCCTAAACAATGGAAATAGAATGTTCATGGAATGGAAGGCTGGGCATGGTAAGGATTGTTCCCATAAGTTTCTACCCCAAGATAGAAATGTCTCCGTCCCAGGGTGATAATTGTTAGTAGCAAAATCTGATAATGTTATTCCAGCAAGATATCTTCCAATGATAAATCCTAACTGACCAAATCAGATTCATACTGTCTATATGTCTTTAATTCAAAATTATTTAAATATCTGATGTTTCTCACTTCTCACATGTGTATATGTATGTGTGTGTGAGTGTATACCAGTGCCTATACATATATATGGAACATGAAGCAATGATCTATACATTCAAAGATAGGCTAGAGTTCAGGTCAGCAGTAGAATAAATACTCAGCTAGCATGTACAAGACTTTGGGTTTGATCAAGCACAAGAGAAACACATAAGCACAAATTAAAAGAAAAAATTAAGACCAGCATCCTAGACACAAAGGAAGGAAATGATCTCTAGTCAATAACACAGCTAGTTGGGATATGCTACCAGAGCTGCCAAGGTAAAATAATAACAAGCTAACAACCAAATAATAAATCACAACATTTTGAAACAATCCTAATCATAATTATAGCACACTTTTGGTAAATTGACAAGTCAAAAATATGTATGAAGTTCAAAGGCTTTACGATGGCTAAAATAATTTTTTAAAAAAGTAAAGATAGAAGACTCAAAGCAGAATTGGATGAACAGTTTAATAAGATATAGAACAGAGAAAAGAAATAATTTCACAGATGGAAGTACTATATGTCTTTGACAAGTTCCTGAGCTATCTCAGTAATAAGAAGATCAACCTTTCGGAATATTCTGCCAGAATCACAAGCTATATACATGGAAAAACACCCTGACTTGTATATAACACAGAATGCAACAATCAGTTCAAACTGACAATAGAAACATGGACACAGAAAGAGTGAATTCTAGACAAAAGCAAGGATGAGTTTTTTTTGTGACCTGGAGTAAGGGGTATTTCCTAACCATAACAGTAAACATTAAAGAAAAAAATACTCATGAATTGGACCATTAAAATCACATAGTGCCTTTGAGCAGCACAACATACAAATGAAAGAAGAGGCTGAAGAGTTTGTGAAACTCATCTTAGTGTGAACTCCTGGCACACTGCTAGCATCACCTCCATAATACATATGCATATGTGCAGGAAGTGGGTCTATTTATGTACCCAGCTTATTTATGAGTGTAACACATAGATGGAATACCCAAAATCCAATTAAAGTAAGGAAAACCTGAACAGGCACTTCACAAACAAGATTCTCCAAAAGCACATGGCACAGTGTTCCAACTAATTAATCATCAAGAGAAACTGAAACAAGCCCTGGCATGGCACCCCACACTCATTAGGTTGGTTATGACTAATACTCTAATTATTAGCAAAGATGTGCAGCAAATGGGAAACCATGCTTCTCTGGTTAGAATTCAAAATGGTCCAAGAATTCTGTAAAACATTAGTACTTTCTTTCAAAGTTTGATATGTGCTTATGATACAGATCTGTAATTTCACTTGGGAATTTTCTCAAGAAAAATGAAAACTGATTTGAAAAAGCTCCCAAATAGGGTGTTTCTAGTCCTGTAACATACCTATGTGTTCATGAACATATAGTGGATTAAAAAGATTACATGTCATATTTATGAAATAGAATAAAACTCAGCAGTGAAAGGCAAGAGGTGATA
The DNA here is from genome assembly GCF_978045245.1 of Mus caroli. Lineage (NCBI taxonomy): Eukaryota > Metazoa > Chordata > Mammalia > Rodentia > Muridae > Mus > Mus caroli. Next base: position 31,022,069 of record NW_028227267.1, on the reverse strand, counting down.
AAGGCAGTAGTCTCCCACGATCCCCTGCAAGGCAGTCCAAGGTCAATACCTATAGCATCTATGTAGGGCCAATCTTAAGTTTTTGTACCTCTACATGTATACACATACATACATATCATACATATTTTTTGTTGTTGTTATTTTTTTCGAGACAGGGATTTTCTGTGTAGCCCTGGATGCCCTGGAACTCACTTTGTAGACCAGGCTGTTCTCAAACTCAGAAATCCGCCTGCCTCTGCCTCCCAAGTGCTGGGATTAAAGGCGTATGCCATCACCACCTGGCTTCATATATACTTTCTATTTGTAAATATTACACAGGCAGAGTGAATAATAGTAACTAACAATAATAAAACAATATTATAAAAAATACTTGATATGGTTTGAATTTGAAACATCTCCCATAGGCTCAAGTGTTGAACAGCATTTTGGGAAAAGGTGGAAATTTCAGGGTTGTGTACCCAGCTAGAAGAGTATGTTCCAAATTCACCAAGAATAACAAAAAACCCAGGAAAGCGAAAACTATTCTCAACAATAAATGAACTATTGGTGGAATCACCATCATTGACCTCAAGCTGTACTACAGAGAAACTGTGATAAAAAATGCATGCTATTGGTAGAGTGACAGGCAGGTAGATCAATGGAATAGAAGTGAAGACCCAGAAATCAACCCACACACCTATAACCACTGGATCTTTGACAAAGGGGCAAAAATCATCAAGTGGAAAAAAGACAGCATGTTCAAAAAAATGATGCTGGCTAAACTGGCAATTAGCATGTAGAAGAATGAAAATCGATCCATTCTTGTCTCCTTGTAAAAAGCTCAACTCCAAATGGATCAAGGACCTCCACATAAAACCAGAGAAACTGGAACTTATAGAGGAGAAAGTGGGGAAGAGCCTCGAACATATGGGCAGAGGGGAAATTTTCCTGAATAGGACATCAATGTCTTCTGCTGTAAGATTAAGAATTGACACACAGGATTTCATAAAATTGCAAAACTTCTGTAAAGTAAAGGACACTGTCAATAAGACAAAAAGGCAACTAAAAGACTGTGAAAAGGTCTTTAACAATCCTTTATCTGATAGAGGGCTAATACCCAATATATACAAAGAATCCAAGAAGATAGACTCCAGAGAACCAAATATCCCTATTTAAAAAAATGGGGGTACAGAGCTAAACGAAGAATTCTAAACTGAGGAATACATAATGGCTGATTAGCACCTGAAAAAAATGTTTAACATCCTTAATCATCAGGGATATGCAAACCAAAACAATCCTGAGATTCCACCTCACACCAGTCAAAATGGCTAAGATCAAAAACTCAGGTGACGGCAGATGCTGGCAAGGATGTGGAAAAAGAGAAACACTCCTCCATTGTTGGTGGGATTGCAAGCTGGTACAACCACTCTGGAAATCAGTTTGGCAGTTCCTCAGAAAATTGGACATAGTACTACCTGAGGACCCAGCAATACCACTCCTGGGCACCCAGAACATGCTCCAACATGTAATAAGATCACATGCTCCACTATGTTCATAGCAGCCTTATTTGTAATAGCCAGAAGCTGAAAAGACCCCAGAAGTCCCTCAACAGAGAAATGGATACAGAAAATGTGTTACATTTACACAATGGAGCTATTGACACTACTCAGCTACTAAAAACAATGAATTTATGAAATTCTTAGGCAAATGGATGCATCTGGAGGATATCATTCTGAGTGAGGTAAAACAGTCACAAAAGAACACACATGGTATGCACTCACTGATAAATTGATATTAGCCCAGAAGCTTGGAATACCCAAGTGTGGGACAGTGGGCTGTGCACAGACAGCCTGCTCTCCAGTCCAGCATAGGTCTTGAACCCCAGGGGACCCAATGAGTGGTGATTTCCACCTACATAGGACAGAAGGTATTCCATGTCGTCTCCTGAATCCCTGGCTCCTATTGAAGTTACCACCCCCACAGCCCCAACGGGAGAGCTGTGGGACTATCAGTCACCCAGGCAATGTCCCAAGTCCTAGCATTCTGGCTAGACTCCACCCCCACAGTTACCTAATAGCCCAGCAAACTATAAAAGGGGCTGCTTGGCCCCTCCTCACTCTCTTTAAGCTTTTACCTTCTTACTCTTATCTCTAGCTTTCCTTCTTTCTCTCCCTTACCCCCTCTCTCCACGTGGCCATGGCCTGCCTCTCTCTTTCTACCTTCTCTCCTTCCCTCTGGCTTTCTACAATAAAGCTCTAAAACCGTAGATTGTCTCTGCTCATCAAGGCCTGCCGTACTTGAACAGTCAGATAGACTTTCTCCTATTGAGCCGTCTAAACTTCCACCAGAAGTCCTTCCATCCACTGACTGGACCAAGGACTCTTGCCCACTTGGAAACCACCCATTTTCCCCTGCTCTTTCCTCCCTTTAGCTCTGGGGCTGACTGAGCCACCACCAGGGCCCCCATTCTGTTCACAGCTCTTCCGAGGTGTCCAGCAGTGTCTGGAATGCCCGAGACTGAGAACCTGGTACCTAGGACTGCCCGTTGTCCAACACCCACTGAGCTGAGTTTTAGTGGATTCCCACAGCCAGACACCACGCGGGGCCACATGGAAAGTGTGCAGCAGTCCTTCCGTACCTGCCTGCCCAGAGCACCAGAACTCTGGTGGGATGCAGGATTTCTCCCATTCCCTCTTTCCCCCACACCAATTCACCCACACCCAAGGTAAAATTTACAAACCACATGAAACTCAAGAAGTCCGAACTGTGGATACTTTGATTATTCTTAGAAGGGGGAAATAAATACCCATACAGAGACAAAGTGTGGAGCAGAGACTGAAGGAATGACCATCCAGAAACTACCCCACCTTACGATCCATCCCCTAGACAATCATCAAACCCAGACAGTATTGCAGATGCCAACAAGTGCTTGCTGACAGAAGCTGTCTCCTGAGAGGCTCTGCCAGTGCTTGACAAATATAGAAGTGGATGCTCACAGCCATCCATGGGACTGATCACAAGGAACTCAATGGAGGAGCTAAAGAAAACACGGAAGGAGTTGGGGGGGGGTTTAGCCCCATAGGAGGAACAACAATATGAACTAACCAGTATCTTCAGACCTCCCAGGGACTAAACCACAAACCAAAGAGTGCACATGGTGGGACACATGGCTCCGGCTGCATATGTAGCAGAGGATGGCATAGTTTGACATCAATATGAAAAGAGGCCCTTGGTCCTATGAAGGCTCTATGCTCCATTATAAGGGAATGTCAGGGCCAGGAACGTGGAGAGGGTGGGTTGTTGAGCAGGGGGAGTGGGGAGGATATGGGGAGGAGGGCCTTCAGAGGGGAAACCAGAAAAGGGGATAACATTTGAAGTGTAAACAAAGAAAATATTTATCATGTCTATCCTTATTTATTTATTTAATTATTTATTATTTTCTTTATTTACATTTCAAATGTTATCCCCTTTCCTGGTTTCTCCTCAAAACAAACAAACAAACAAACAAACAAACAAAAAACCTCTATCTGATTCCCCCTTCCCCTGCTCACCAACCCACCCACTCCTCCTTCCTGGCCTACATTGGGTCATAGGGCGTTCAGAGGACCAAGGGCCTCTCCTCCCATTGATGACCTACAAAAGGCCATCCTCTGCTACATATGGAGCTGGAGCAATAGGTCCCTCCTTTTGTACTCTTTGGTTAGTAGCTTAGTCCCTCGGAGTCCTGGGAATACTGGTTGATTCATATTGTCCCTCTTATGGGGCTGCAAACCCCTTCAGCTCCTTGGGTCCTTTCTCTAACTCCTCCACTGGGGACCCTGTGCTCAGTACAATAGTTTGCTGAGAGTATCCACATTTATATTTGTCAAGCACTGGAAGAGCCTCTCAGGAGACAGCTATATCAGGCTCCCTGCCAGCAAGCACTGGTTGGCATCCACAATAGTGTCTGGGTTTGGTGACTGTATATGGGATGGATCCCCAGTTGGGGCAGTCTCTTGAAGACCATCCAGAGTATGTTCCTTTTGAGTGGTCTATCTGACCCTTTTCTTTCTCTATGCTTTCTCCTGGGAACAAATATTTGTATGCCACACCCTCCATGATGTTCAGCCTTCTTTAAGGTCAAACTAATAAAATGCATTGAGCAAAGATGGATATCATCACTGTGGTCGAAGTTAGTATATCCAGAAAGATGGTGCAACAAGTCAGAGAGAGTAGGGGACCATCTTGTTTTCACATTTTAGCAACTATCTTGTGGGAGTTAACCAGTCTCAGAAAAACTATCTGCACTCTCATTGACATGAGACCTTTCACTGAACTCTGCTTGGTAAAGGTCACACCATCTCTGAAGAGTTGTACACTCAGGACATAACTTGCAGAAGAGAACATTTGGAAGACAGAAAAAGCCACAAATTCTTCAGTCCTTACTGCATCTATACAACATCTATACAACACACACAGTAATGTCTATCCCTTTGATATGTTTCCTTTTACTATCAGGAACAATTTTTTGGTAATGAAAATATTAACATTTTGTATATATGTATTTGTATGAGTATTTGTGTGCTAAGGTATAATGTATGAAGGGCAGAAGATTACTTTTGGAACTGAATTTACTATGTGGTAACTGGGGTTCAAATTCAAGTTGTAAAGGCATATTGACAAACGCTTTACCCATTGAACAAACACTTTATCTCATTGGCTTCTGTCGGGAATATCATGACCTATGGAAGTGCCTCCTATTTTTCCTTTGGAAGCTCACTAGTAGGCATCCATTATCTTCATGTTTCATTACTATAGTTTCATTCCATTGTGATTATAGAGTTTTTACACACACACACACACACACACACATGCATTCACCATAAATGAAATGCTATTGAAGACAAGAAAAGGCTATAATTGTTCATATAGGATTTACTTATCTTCTGCTTCTTAGTCTTAACACAATTCCTGAGAGAGAATTAAATGCATATTATTAAATTACTCTATTAAAAACATACAATGAATTTCTATTTTTTGCAACATTTATAAAATAACTGTATATGTGTCCCAGAGATCTGTAGCAATTCAACTCACAAAATATATCTGATCACCTACTATGTGGCAGTTAAATATAGGGAGTAGACAAGCAATTAGAGAATTTCTTGGCTTAATATACTCTAAGCCTAGTAAGAGGGTGACATTTGAACAGGTAATTAAAATAAATGTGTTAAATGTCATAATGTAGTCATGAACAAAATGTTATAGAAATGCAAATGAAGGAGAAAATTATTCTGCTCAGTGGGGCTTCCCCTAAAGAGCAGTTTTGATGTGACCTCATGAATAAGGAACTGTTGTTTTATTAAGTACTGAAAAATTACTTTGGAGTATCCTTCACCAGGAGTGGTTTCAGGATCTTTGGGGCTTTGGTCTTATTTTGAGCACACAGCCCAGTTTAGGCACATTGTGTGCTTTTACTCATCAGGCACTGACTGATCTCCCCTCACTCCTCGTGTCAGAGAAGGAATCCCAAACAAGAATGCAAATTCTCTGTATTTTAGTCTCCTACTCCTCATTGTTAGGCGGGTAGACTGGCCTTGTCAAGCTAGACCCCTTCCTTACAACCATATTTGGACCTCACCTCATTTTGTTGGGAAGAATTAGCACAGGGAGCATTGCCTTTCTCCTCTTAAAAGGATACAATGGCATATAAAAAAGAAGCGATAACAGGATTTGGATGAAGCCATTCAAGGGAAAGCTACTACTTTCTCTTGGTCAAAAGAATAGAGACCAAACTCTGAGTTCTCCTCTGGTGCTGGGTTAAACCATCACACGATACTGCCCTGTCTGAGAACATATACTCCAAGAGGATTTTTTTCTCTATATGTAGGCCATTGCCAACCTTTACTTTATTTGAGTTTTAAATCAGAAACTGTAATTTGTCCCTTTCCTTTATTTTATAGCTTTTAAAAATACTAAAATCAATCTAAGCATCTTTTCCAAGACACTCTAGAAATTCACATTTGATATCTGAGGGCACATGCCTTTTCACAGCATCGCTGTTGCTGAATCTGCCTAATTTCCTGGATCCTTATGTAAAAGGCATGGCTCTTTCCTTTGCCCTTCCCCACCTTATCCCATCAACTGCTGAGATTTACAGTTATCTCTTCTGCAATTTCCCTCTTACACTCTAATACACTTGACTTTAAGATTCCTTCTAAGTCCACTTAAAAATACTTTTATCAAGGAGCTTAAGAATTCACAAAAGAGAACCTTGATTCCTTAGGAACTATAACCCTCAGTCCCCTGAGAGGACTTCCACAGTCTCCTCATCTGTGAAAGAGGCAAAGAGTAACCTTTCTAGTGTCACAGGCATAAGTGCTAGAATTATAGGTGTACACTACCAGGCTTGATTGATTTTTCTTAATCATGTATAATTTATATTTAACTTTATATCTCCAATTTCTTTTTACTAATCACCTCTAAAATACATTCGTCTTTCTAGTCTTCATGCCACGATTTTGCTTGCCTGTGACACTAGAAAGGTTACTCTTTGCCTCTTTCACAGATGAGGATGAGAAGGAAAGAAAGAAAGAAAGAAAGAAAGAGAGAGAGAGAGAGAGAGAAAGAAAGAAAGAAAGAAAGAAAGAAAGAAAGAAAGAAAGAAAGAAAGAAAGAAAGAAAGAAAGAAAGAAAGAAAGAAAGAAAGAAAGAAAGGGAGACAGAGAACACAATAACAATTAAGCCGGGCGTGGTGGCGCACGCCTTTAATCCCAGCACTTGGGAGGCAGAGGCAGGCGGATTTCTGAGTTCGAGGCCAGCCTGGTCTACAAAGTGAGTGCCAGGACAGCCAGGGCTACACAGAGAAACCCTGTCTCGAAAAACCAAAAAAAAAAAAAAAAAAAAAAAAAAAAAAAAAAAAAAAATTAAAAATAAAACAAAACAAACAGTACAAATTTTATCTTTTAGCACATTTTGACTGGAAATTTTTAAAAAGGTTTTTTGTTTGTTTGTTTTGTATTTTTGAGACAGTGTTTCTCTTTATAGCCCTGACTCTCCTGGAACTCACTTTGTAGACCAGGGTGGCCTTGAACTCAGAAATCCGCCTGCCTCTGCCTCCCGAGTGCTGGGATTAAAGGCATGTGTCACCACGCCCAGCTCTTAAAAAGGTTTTATTTGTCTCTGTAATTCCTTCCATGGGGACTTTTGGGATAGCATTGGAAATGTGAATGAGGAAAATACATATATATATATATATATATATATATATATATATATATATATGGTTTTATTTGGTCCATAACTTTGGTATCTGGAAAGACTAAAACTCAGTATGTGGTCAGGTACAAATCTACTGACTTTCCTAAAATGTAGTAGCACAAAGGGAACCAGCTGTTATGAGCATGTGGCAGACCCCACTCCACAAGAACCCAGTCAAATGAGATGGTATCTGCTTCAAGGAGTTAGCAATAATGATTCCTAAGGATGGAGTCCCAAAGACCTCATTGTCTTCTCCCTGATCCCTCATAACACTGTGCCCCACAATGAGCCAAGTTTATAGCACATGGACATTTATAAGCTCTCAAACAACACTCAAATTGTAGCATCAATAAAACAAAACACATCAAGATATGAAGGAAGTCAGATATTGAGAGTAACAAAATATTTTCCTTTGTACCATAGTGTCTTAGTCAGGGTTTCTATTCCTGTACAAAACATCATGACCAAAAAGCAAGTTGGGAAGGAAAGGCTTTATTCAGCTTACACTTCCATACTGCTGTCCATCACCAAAGGAAGTCAGGACTGGAACTCAAGCAGGGCAGGAAGCAGGAGCTGATGCAGAGATGGAGAGATGTCACTTACTGGCTTGCTTCCCCTGGCTTGCTCAGCCAGCTCTCTTATAGAACCCAAGACTACCAGCCCAAGGATGGTCCCACCCACAAGGGGAAGTTCCGCCTTGATCACTAATTAAGAAAATGCCTTACAGCTGGATCTCATGGAGGCACTTACCCAACTGAAGCTCCTTTCTCTGTGATAACTCCAGCTTGTGTCAAGTTGACGCACAAAACCAGCCAGTACACATTGGAAAACATTTCATGTGTTCTGATAATCTAAAAATTTGTCTACATTTCATAGTTTAACACATATGAGAAACAAGATATGACAAAACTTTAGGTTCTGTTCTTTTCTCCTACTACCCACATCCACATTGCTATCCCCACGACAACATGCAGTTTGTTAAAAAGAGAGTTAGAAAGGAGAAAAACTCCTCTACTGCAGCTCTTTCCTGCCTACAAATGTACAACAAGATAAATGAATCAGCTTTGAAACTGGCCCCCTCTTGTCCTAAATCTCTACCTGGTGAGAAAGCCTTTCTACCAGTCTGAATGCATATTCCATTTTAGAATGGGTCTCAGCAGGGTCAGGCCAAGTCTGGTAATGACACAATGGCAGGTCTTAATCTTCAGAGCTTGCCTTAGCTTGTTCCTGCCTTCACCCTAGGGAATTTATTCCACATACTCCTTAAATGCACATCACAATGCCATGGACGGTGATATGTAGCCAATGCTTATAAACACTCATTTATGCACAGCTTGCTTGGAGAAAAACTCACAGAGATATTTTGAAACAGAAATAGAGACAAGAACAGCAAGCAGGAAATTTTCCTACAAATGCACCCTCGAAAGCCTGAAGGGAATTCCATTTCCATTTATAAAGCAGAAAAGGGTTGGATAGTGCTTCAGAAACCTAACAGGTGTTTTCCCAGGCTAGATGAATGGGGAGGCACAATGAATTCACAAAAGCCATAAAAACTTAAGTGCTCTATGTTGCCCTACCTCAGCCAGCTTGCTAAGGTGCTTGTTTCTCTACTCATTACTTCCTTATTCGGGCAGAAATCTAAGATAAATTTACAAAGTGGTAAAACCTTCTTTAGCAACAATCATATGCCCAGCAGCGTTGAGTCTCTAGGATGTGTCAGTGCAGGCAAAGCTTCCTCCCTGTGGTTTTGCTGAGGTTACCATCACCCTCACTGTAGATGGGTGCAGAGTTCCTACTTAACTTGGTTAAGACAACTTCAGGGAACAATCCAGGCATTGCCTGCAAACTGGGATGTTCGATTAACAGAGACATGTTGATTAATCTGTACCTTTTCCTGCAGGCACTGGTTTTCTGCTCTTGAGTTAAGGAAAGGAAATATGAACAGGGGAGTTGATGTAATCTTTAGACCAGGGCTGACCTGGAGAGCTTTTTCATCTTGTCCTCCCTACTCACTAACTCACCGGCTTCTGTTCCAGCTTCATAGTCCCCCTCAGCTCTCTGCAGGCTGTGAGATCATGTGAGGTCACTTAGAATCAGTTTCTGCTTCACAGTCTCTGAATGTGTCAGTATTATATGCTGTGCCTGGCATGGTTCTCAGAGGTAAGAACAGAAAAGATATAGACAAGACCCGTGATGTTAATGGAAATAAGAGTGAAAGAGGCTGACAGGAAAGATACAAGGTCAGCTGTGCGTTTACTTAGACTTTCACAAAAATGGGTATTATCAAGTTTCCAAAGTTTACCCATCCTCATACCTCATATTAATTGATAAATATTGCTTAAATATCATATTTTCTTATTTCAAATCATTGTTAAAATCTTATAAATTTTGCCCAGAAGTTTGACAATTTGCATAGTTGTAATTAACTTTTTAATTTATTTTTTCTTTTTTTAATTGGGTATTTTCTACATTTACATTTCAAAAACTATTCCAAAAGTCCCTCAGACCCTCCCCCCCCAACTCCCCTGCCCACCCACTCCCACTTCGTTGCCCTGGCATTCCCCAAAACTGAGGCATATAAAGTTTGCAAGAACAATGGGCCTCTGTTCCCAATGATGGCTGACTATGCCATCTTCTGATACATATGCAGCTAGAGACAAGAGCTCCAGGGGGTACTGGTTAGTTCATATTGTAGTTCGACCTATAGAGTTGCAGACCCCTTTAGCTCCTTGGGTACTTTCTCTAGCTCCTCCATTGGGGGCCCTGTGTTCCATCCAATAGCTGACTGTGAGCATCCACTTCTGGGTTTGTCAGGCCCCGACATAGGCTCAAAAGAGACAGCTATATCAGGGTTCTTTCAGAAAAATATTGCTGGTGTATGCAATGGTGTCAGCTTTTGGAGGCTGATTAGGGGATGGATCCCCGGGTATGACAGTCTCTAGATGGTTCATCATTTGGTATCAGCTACAAGCTTTATCTCTGTAACTCCTTCCATGGGTGTTTTGTTCCCAATTCTAAGAAGGGGCAAAGTGTCCACACTTTGGTCTTCATTCTTCTTGAGTTTCATGTGTTTTGCAAATTGTATCTTGTATCTTAGGTATTCTAAGTTTTGGGCTAATATCCATTTATCAGTGAGTACATATCATGTGAATTCTTTTGTGATTGGGTTAACTCAACCAGGATGATGCCATCCAGATCCATCTATTTGCCTAGGAATTTCATAAATTCATTCTTTTTAATAGCTCAGTAGTACTCCATTGTGTAAATGTACCACATTTTTTTGTATCCATTCCTCTGTTGAGAGGCATCTGGGTTCTTTCCAGTTTCTGGCTATTATAAGTAAGGCTGCTATGAACATAGTAGAGCATGTGTCTTTCTTACTAGTTGGAACATCTTCTGGATATATGCCCAGGAGAGGTATTGCAGGATCCTCTGGTAGTACTAAGTCCAATTTTCTGAGGAACCACCAGACTGATTTCCAGAGTGTTTGTACAAATTTGCAATCCCACCAAAAATGGAGGAGTGTTCTTCTTTCTCCACATCCTTGCCAGCATCTGCTTTCACCTGAATTTTTGATCTTAGCCATTCTGACTGGTGTGAGATGGAATCTCAGGGTTGTTTTGATTTGCATTTCCCTGATGATGAAGGATGTTGAACATTTTTTAAGGTGCTTCTCTGCCATTCGGTATTCCTCAAGTGAGAATACTTTGTTTAGCTCTGAGCCCCATTTTTTAATGGGGTTATTTGATTTTCTAGAGTCTACCTTCTTGAAATCTTTATATATATTGGATATTAGTCCCCTATCTTATTTAGGATAGGTAAAGATCCTTTCCCAATCTGTTGGTGGCCTTTTTGTCTTATTGACGGTGTCTTTTGCCTTACAGAAGCTTTGCAAATTTATGAGGTCCCATTTGTCAATTCTCAACCTTACAGCACAAGCCATTGCTGTTCTATTCAGGAATTTTTCCCCTGCCCCCATATTTTTGAGTCTTTTCCCTACTTTCTCCTCTATAAGTTTCAGTGTCTCTGGTTTTATGTGAAGTTCCTTGATCCACTTAGATTTGACCTTAGTACAAGGAGAAAGGAATGGATCAATTCACATTCTTCTACATGATAACCTCCAGTTGTGCCAGCACCATTTGTTGAAAATGCTGTCTTTTTTTCCACTGGATAGTTTTAGCTCCCTTGTCAAAGATCAAGTGACCATAGGTGTGTGGGTTCATTTCTGGGTCTTCAAATCTATTCCATTGGTCTACTTGTCTGTCACTATAAAAGTGCCATCTAGTTTTTATAACAATTGCTCTGTAGTACAGCTTTAGGTCAGCTATTGTGATTCCACCAGAGGTTCTTTTATTCTTGAGAAGAGTTTTTGCTATCCTAGGATTTTTGTTATTCCAGATGAATTTGCAAATTGCCCTGTCTAATTCATTGAAGAATTGAGTTGGAATTTTGATGAGGATTGCATTGAATCTGTAAATTCCTTTTGGCAAGATAGACATTTTTATTATATTGATCCTGCCAATCATTGAGCATAGGAGATCTTTCCGTCTTCTGAGATCTTCTTTAATTTCTTTCTTCAGAGACTTGAAGTTCTTATTATACAGATCTTTCACTTCCTTAGTTAGAGTCACACCAAGGTATTTTATATTATTTGTGACTATTGAGACGGGTGTTGTTTCCCTAATTTCTTTCTCAGCCTGTTTATTGTTTGTGTAGAGAAAGGCCATTGACTTGTTTGAGCTAATTTTATATCCAGCTACTTCACTGAAGCTGTTTATCAGGTTAGGAGTTCTATGGTGGAATTTTAGGCTCACTTATATATATTATTATATGATCTGCAAAAAGTGATGTTTTGACTTCTTCCTTTCCAATTTTTATCCCCTTAATCTCCTTTTGTTTTTGAATTGCTCTGGCTAGGACTTCAAGTACTATGTTGAATAGGTAGAGAGAAAGTGGGCAGCCTTATCTAGTCCCTGATTTTAGTGGGATTGCTTCGAGCTTCTCAACATTTACTTTGATGTTGACTACTGTATTGCTGTAGATGGCTTTTTATCATGTTTAGGTATGGGCCTCCAATTCCTGATCTTTCCAAGACTTTGATCATAAATGGGTGTTGGATTTTGTCAAATGCTTTCTCTGCATCTAATGAGATGATCATGTGGATTTTTATCTTAGAGTTTGTTTATATAGTGGATTTAGTTGATGGATTTTTGTATTTCAAACCGTCTCTGCATCCCTGGAATAAAACCTACTTGGTCAGGATGGATGATTATTTTGATGTGTTCTTGGATTCTGTTAGAGAGAACTTTATTGAGGAATTTTGCATTGATATTCATAAGGGAAATTGGTCTGATGTTTTCTATCTTTGTTGGGTCTTTATGTAGTTTAGGTATTAGAGTAATTGTGGCTTCGTAAAATTAATTGGGTAGAGTAGCTTCTCTTTCTATTTTGTGGAATTGTTTGAGAAGAACTGGAATTAGGTCTTCTTTGAAGGTTTAATAGAACTCTGCACTAAAACCATCTGGTCCTGGGCTTATTTGGATTGGGAGACTATTAATGACTACTTCTATTTCTTTAGGGGATATAAGACTGTTTAGATCATTAATCTAATCCTGATTTAACTTTGTTACCTGGTATCTGTCTAGAAATTTGTCCATTTAATCGATGTTCTCCAGTTTTGTTGAGTATAGCCTTTTTTAGAAGGATCTAGTGGTGTTTTGGATTTCTTCAGAATCTGTTGTGATGTCTCCCTTTTCATTTCTGATTTTGTTAATTAGGATGCTGTTCCTATTCCCTCTAGTGAGTCTTGCTAAGGGTTTATCTATCTTGTTGATTTTCTCAAGGAATCAGCTCCTCCTTTGGTTGATTCTTTGAATAGTTCTTGTTTCCACTTGGTTGATTTTGTTCCTGACTTTGAATATTTCCTGCCATCTACTCTTCTTGGGTGAATTTGCTTCCTTTTGTTCTAGAGCTTTTAGGTGTGTTGTCAGGCTGCAAGTGTGTGCCCTCTCTAGTTTCCTTTTGGAGGCACACAGAGCTATGAGTTTTCCTCTTAGAAATGCTTTCATTGTGTCCCATAAGTTTGGGTATGTTGTGACTTCATTTTCATTAAACTCTAAAAAGTCTTTAATTTCTTTCTTTATTCCTTCCTTGACCAAGGTATCATTGAGTAGAGTATTGTTCAGTTTCCCTGTGGATGTTGGCTTTCTATTATTTATGTTGTTATTGAAGATCAGCCTTAGTCCATGGTGATCTGATAGGATGCATGGGACAATTTCAATATTTTTGTATCTGTTGAGGCCTGTTTTGTGACCAATTATATGTTCAGTTTTGGAGAAGGTAACATGAGATGCTGAGAAGAAGGTATATCCTTTTGCTTTAGGATAAAATGTTCTGTAGATATTTGTTAAATCCATTTGTTTCATAACTTCTGTTAGTTACAAGGTTTCCCATTTAATTTATGTTTCCATGATCTGTTGATAGAAGAAAGTGGTGTGCTGAACTCTCCCACTATTATTGTTAGAGGTGCAATGTGTGCTTTGAGCTTTACTAAAGTTTCTTTAATGAATGTGGCTTCCCATGCATTTGGAGCATAGATATTCAAAATTGAGAGTTCCTCTTGGAAGACTTTACCTTTGATTAGTAAGAAGTGCCCCTCCTTGACTTTTTTGATAACTCTTGGTTGGAAGTCGATTTTATTCAGTATTAGAATGGCTACCCCAGGTTGTTTCTTCAGACCATTTGCTTGGAAAATTGTTTTCCAGCCTTTCACTCTGAGGTAGTGTCTGTCTTTTCCCATAAGATGGGTTTCCTGTAAGCACCAAAATGTTGGATTCTGTTTGTGTAGCCAGTCTGTTAATCTATGTCTTTTTATTGGGGAATTGAGTCCATTGATATTAAGAGATATTAAGGAAATGTAATTGTTACTTCCTATTATTTTTGTTGTTAGAGTTGGATTTTGTTCTTGTGGCTGTCTTGTTTAATGTTTCTTTGAAGTATTATTTTCTTGCTTTTTCTAGGGTGTAGTTTCTGTCCTTGTATTTTTTTTTTCTGTTATTATCTTTTGAAGGGATGGATTCGTGGAAAGATATTGTGTGAATTTGGTTTTGTCCTGGAATACTTTGGTTTCTCTATCTATGGTATCTGAGAGTGTTGCTGGGTATAATAGCCTTGGTTGGCATTTGTGTTCTCTTAGTGTCTGCATAACAGCTGTCCAGGATCTTCCTGCATTCATAGTGTCTGGAGAAAAGTCTTGTGTAATTCTGCCTTTATATGTTACTTGACATTTTTCCTTACTGCTTTTAGTATTCTATCTTTATTTAGTGCAATTGTTGTTCTGATTATTGTCAGGAGGAATTTCTTTTCTGGTCCAGTCTATTTGGCGTTCTGTAGGCTTCTTGTATGTTCATGGGCATCTCTTTCTTAAGGTTTGGGAAGTTTACTTCTATAATTTTGTTGAAGATATTTGCTGGCCCTTTAAGTTGAAAAACCTTCATTCTCTTCTACTCCTATTATCCGTAGGTTTGGTGTTCTCATTGTGTCCTGTATTTCCTGGATGTTTTGACCTAGGATCTTTTTGCATTTTGCATTTTCTTTGATTGTTGTGCCAATGTTCTCTATGGAATCTTCTGCACCTGAGATTTTTCTCTTCCATCTCTTGTATTCTGTTGCTGATGCTAGCATCTATGGTTCCAGATTTCTTTCCTAAGGTTTCTATCTCCATCTTTGCCTCACTTTGTGTTGTCTTTATTGTGTCTACTTCCTTTTTTAGGTCTTGGATGGTTTTGTTCAATTCCATCACCTGTTTGGTTGTGTTTTCCTGTTTTTTGGGTTTTTTTGGTTTTTGTTTTTTTTTTCTTTTAGGACTTGTACCTCTTTAGCAATGTTCTCCTGAATTTCTTAAGTGAGTTACTAAAGTCCTTCTTGATGTCCTCTACTATCATCATGAGATATGCTTTTAAATCTGGGTCTAGCTTTTTGGCTGTGTTGGGGTATCCAGGACTGGCTGAGGTGGGAATGCTGGATTCTGGTTATGGTGAGTGGTCTTGGTTTCTGTTAGTAAGATTCTTATATTTGCCTTTCGCCATCTGGTAATCTCTGGAGTTAGTTATTATTGTTGTCTCTGGTTAGCTCTTGTTCCTCCTGTGATTCTGTTCGCCTCTATCAGCAGACCTAGGAGACTAGCTCTCTCCTGAGTTTCAGTGGTCAGAGTACTCCCTGTAGGCAAGTCTCCTCTTGCTGGGAAGGTTCACAGATATCTGGCATTCGGACTTGCCTCCTGGCAGAAGATGAAGGCCTAAAACAGGGCCTGTCCCAGAAGCTGTGTAGTTTCTGTAGTCAGCACTCTCACCTACATAGTCTAGTCTCTGAGAGATTTTGGACCATAGATGTCTCCCCCAGGTGCTCTGTCAAAGCTCTCCTGGCTGGGGCAGACACTTCTCCTCTAGAAGGGAAGATGTCCAGATGTCTGGAGCCTGAAATGGGGTCTGCCCCAAAACCTGTGTGGCTTTTGCCTGTCCCAGAAGCTGTTAGCTTCTGTAGTCCACACTTTTGCCTGCACAGACCAGTCTCTAGTAATTTTTATTTCTAATTTTTTTTCTATTTCATACTTTTCTCTTTTGTTGCCTGGGCGCTTTACTGTTACTCTGAAGTGAACCGTGAAATATTCTTTTCCATATACTTTGAATATATGGGAACATCCTGTAAGTTTTATTTTCAAATTATAAGTATCTTTTACAAAATAATAATAGCAATAATAATAATAATGATAATGATAATAACAATAATGAATTGAACTAGTCTAACAAAACAAAACAACCCCTACCCACAGCAAGGAATAACCACTGACAATTGAAAGGTTTAAAATGACTCCTCTGGAGTAGTGGAAAGGGATTGAAAACAAACAAACAAAAACAATGGATAATGTCTATAATCAAACTATGCTATGTTTCTATGAAACTATAAAAGAAGAAATGAAAAAATGTTAAAATGAATAAAAGAAAAAAAAATCTGAAAAAATTATTTCATGGATTCCCGGTAAATTTTAACATATAAAAGGAATGTAAGCTTTTGATCATTCACACTTTTCTTGTTTTATATATATATATATATATATATATATATATATATATATATATATATACTATTTCTGGATAAATAAGACTATACTCAGAGATATTAAAGCTAAAACCTGGTTTTCAGGTGATGCCAGTTTACCTTGGGCAAAAACTCAGTGGACAGTCCCATGATCCCCAGAGACTCTCAACTCCACAAGCACTCTAGTTTGGATCTTAGGATCACTGGTGAGAAGAAAACAACATCTGTTCGAACACCACCAGGAGTGACTGAGACCAACAGGATCCAGGGATACAGTAACCCTCTCCTGACCAGTGGCTCTGGTTTCTTCCAGGAAGCACCAGTCTACCTTGGGAGCAAACTCAAGGGACAGTCCTATAGTCCCCAAAGGAGGTACCAATACCTGGGCATGTTCTAACATGCCCAGGAGCTTAGGATCCCAGGAGCTTGGTCACACCAGGATCTCAGGTCTCAGAGGCAGTTTGATTCCCAGGAATTCTGACACACACAGAATCTCAGGATCACAGAATCCCTGAATCGTGGGATCACAGAGAAAGCTGCACTCTGAGGAATTCGGAATCAATCAGGATTACAGGAAGGACAGGCTGCAATCAGATATAGTAAGAGCAGGAGCACTTGGGATAATCAGATGGCAGGAAGCAAGCATAAGAACTAAAGCAAGAAACCAAGGTTATTTAGCATCATCAAAAACCAACTCTCCCACCATAGCAAGTCCTGGAAACACCATCACACCAGAAAAGCAAGATATAGATCTAAAGTCACTTCTCGTGATGATGATGGAGAACTTTAGGCAGTACATAAATAACTCCCTTAAAGAAATATAGGCTGCTATGAGCATAGTGGAGCATGTGTCCTTCTTACCGGTTGGGACATCTTCTGGATATATGCCCAGGAGAGGTATTGCTGGATCCTCCGGTAGTACTATGTCCAATTTTCTAAGGAACCGCCAATTATGAACTAACCAGTACCCTGGAGCTCTTGACTCTAGCTGCATATGTACCAAAAGATGGCCTAGTCGGCCATCACTGGAAAGAGAGGCCCATTGGACACGCAAACTTTATATGCCCCAGTAGAGGGGAACGCAGAGCCAAAAACAATAGGAATGGGTGGGTAGGGAAGTTGGGGGGAGGGTATGGGGGACTTTTGGGATAGCATTGGAAATGTTATTGAGGAAAATACATAATAAAAAATATTAAAAATTAAAAAAAGAAATATAGGAGAGCACAGGTAAACAGGTAGAAACTTTAAAGAGGAAACACAAAAATCCCTTAAAGAATGACAGGAAAACACAACCTAACAGGTGAAGGAACTGAACAAACCATCCAGGATCTAAAAATGAGAGTAGAAACAATTAAAAAATCACAAAGGGAGACAAATCTGGAGATAGAAAACCTAGGAAAGAAGCCAGGAGCCATAGACGCAAGCATCACCAACAGAATACAAGAGATAGAAGAGAGAATCTAAGGTGCAAAAGATAGCATAGAAAACATTGACATGACAATCAAAGAAAATGAAAAATGCAAAAAGAACATAACCCCAAATATCCAGGAAATGAAGAACACAATGAGAAAAACAAACATAAAGATAATAGGTATAGAAGAGAGTAAAGATTTCTAAGTTGATGGGCCAGTAAATATCTTCAACAAAATTATAGAAGAAAACTTCCCTAACATAAAGAGATACCCATAAACATATAAGCAGCCAAAAGACTCCAAATAGACTGCACTAGAAAAGAAATTCCTCCTATAACATAGTAATCAAAACACCAAATGCACAAAATAAAGAAAGAATATTAAAAGCAGTAAGAGAAAAAGGTCAAGTAACATATAGAGGCAAACCTATTAGAATTACTCCAGACTTTTCACCAGAGAGTGTGAAAGACAGAAGATCCTAGTCAGATGTCATACAAACCCTAAGAGACCACAAATGCCAGCCCAGGCTACTATACTCAGCAAAATTCTCAATTATCATAGATGGAGAAACAAAGGTATTCCATGACAAAACCAAATTTACACAATACCTTTCCACAAATCAAGCCCTTCAAAAGATAATAAAGGGAAAACTCCAGCAAAAGGAAGGAAACTACACCTGAGAAAAAGTAAGAACGTAATCTTTCAACACACCTAAAAGAAGATAGCAGCAAGAACAGAATTCAAACTCTAACAACAAAAATAACAGGAAGCAACAATTCATTTTCTTTAATACCTCTTAATATCAATTGACTCAATTCTCCAATAAAAAGACTTAGACTAACAGACTAACAGGGCCCAACATTTTGCTGCATACCAAAAAACCACCTCAGTGGCAAAGAGAGATACTACCTCAGAGTAAAAGACTGGAAAACAATTTTCCAAGTAAATGGCCCCAAGAAACAAGTTGGAGTAGCCATTATAATGTCAAATAAAATTGACTTTCAACCTAAAGCTATAAAAAAATATAAGAATGGACACTTCATACTTATAAAAGGTAAAATCTACCAAGATGAATTTTCAATTCTGAACATATATGCTCCAAATGCAAGGGTACCCATATTCATTAAAGAAACTTGACTAAAGCTCAATGCACACATTGTACCACATTCAATAATAGTGGGAGACTTCAACACCCCACTCTCATCAATGGACAGATCATGGAAACACAAACTAAACAAAGACACAGTAAAACTAATAGAAGTTATGAAACAAATGGACTTAACAGATATCTACAGAACATTTTATCCTAAAACAAAAGGATATACCTTCCCAGCACCTTACAGAACTGTCTCCAGAAATAACCATATAATCTGTCACAAAATGGCCTCAACAAGAAGATTGAAATATTCCCTTGCATCATATTAGATCACCATGGACTAAGACTGATCCTCAATAAAAGCATACATAATAGAAATCCCACATACATATGGAAGCTGAACAACACTCTACTCAATGACAACTTGGTCAAGGAAGAAATAAAGAAATTAAAGACTTTATAGAGTTTAACGGAAATGAAATCACAGCATACCCAATCTAATGAAATACAATGAAAGCAGCCCTAAGAGGAAAACTCATAACTATGAGTGTCTCCAAAAAGAAACTGGAGAGAGCACACATTAGGAGCTTGACAGCACACCTGAAAGCTCTAGAACAAAAACAAGCAAGTTCACCCAAGAGGAGTAGATGTCAAGAAATAAGCAAACTCAGGGTTGAAATCAACCAAGTGGAAACAAAAAGAACTATAGAAAGAACCAACCAAAGGAGGAGCTGGTTGAGAAAATCAACAAAATAAATAAACCCTTAGCCAGACTAACTAGAGAGAATAGAGACAGTATCCAAATTAACAAAATCAGAAATGGAAAATGAGACATAACAACAGAAACTGAGGAAATCCAAAGAATCAGCAGATCCTACTACAAAAGCCTGTACTCAACAAAACTCGAAATCCTGGATGAAATTGACAATTTTCTAGACAGGTACCAGGTACCAAAGTTAAATCTGGATCAGAATAATGATCTAAACAGCACATATTCCCTAAAGAAATAGAAACAGCTATTAATAGTCCCCCCCACCAAAAAAAAGCCCAGGACCAGATGGGTTTAGTGCAGAGTTCTAGCAGACCTTCAAAGAAGACCAAATACCAATTCTTCTCAAACTATTCCACAAAATAGAAACAAAAGGTACTCTACACAATTTGTTCTATGAAGCCACAATTACTCTGATACATAAACCACACAAAGACCCAACAAAGAAATAGAACTTCAGACCAATTTCCCTTATGAATATTGAAGCAAAAATACTCAATAATATTCTCACAAATGGAATCTAAGAACTCATGATCAAGTAGACTTCTTCCCATGGAAGCACGGATGGTTCAATATATATAAATCCATCAACATAATCCACTATATAAACAAACTCAAAGGGGAAAAAAACATATGATCATCTCAGTAGTTGCTTAGAAAGTGTTAGACAAAATCCAACACCCCTTCATGAAAAAAATCTTGGAAAGGTCAGGAATTCAAGGCCCATACCTAAACATAGTAAAAGCAATATACAGCAAACCAATAGACAGCATCAAACTAAATGGAGAGAAACTTGAAGCAATCCCACTAAAACCAACGACTAGAAAAGTCTGCCCACTCTCTCCTTACCTATTCAATATAGTATTTTAATTCCTAGCCAGAGCAATTACACAACAAAAGAAGATCAAAGGGATACAAATTGGAAAGAAAGAAGTCAAATATCACTATTGGCAGATGATAGGATAGTATACTTAAGTGACTCAAAATTCCATCAGAGAACTCTAAAACCTGATAAACAACTGCAGCAAAGTAGCTGGATATAAAATTAACTCAAGTAAATCAATAACCTTCCTCTATACAAAGCATAAACAGGCTGAGAAAGAAATTAGGGAAACAACACCTTTCACAATAATCACAAATAATATAAAATATCTTGGTGTGACTCTAACTAAGCAAATTAGATCTATATGATAAGAACTTCAAGTCTCTGAAGAAAGAAATGGAAGACCTCAGAAGATGGAAAGATCTCCCAGGCTCATGTATTGGCAGGATTAATATATAGTAAAAATGGCCATCATATCAAAAGCAATCTATGGATTCAAGGCAATCCCTATTAAAATGCCAAATCATTTCTTCATAGCTTTAGATAAAGCAATTTTCAAATTCATCTGGAATAACAAAAAACCCAGTATAGCGAACACTATTCTCAACAATAAACAATCTTCTGGTGTAGCCACCATACCTGACCTCAAGCTGTACTACATTAAATCTGATAAAACCTTCATGGTACTGGTACAGCAACAGACAGGTAGATCAATGGAATAGAACTGAAGACCCAGAAATGAATTTACACACCTATGGTCACTTGATTTTTGACAAAAAGCTTAAACCATACAGAGGAAAAAAAGACAGTATGTTCAAATAATGGTGCTGGCTAAACTGACAATTAGCCTGTAGAAGAATGTAAATCGATCCATTCTTGTCTCCTTGTACAAAACTCAAGTCCAAGTAGATCAAGAACCTCCACATAAAACCAGAGACTGTGAAACTTATAGAGGAGAAAGGGAGGAAGAGCCTTGAACATATGGGCACAAGGGAAAAATTCCTGAACAGAACACCAATGGCTTGTAATATAAGATCAAGAATGAACAAATGTGACCTTATTTTTTGTTTGTGGTTTTTGAACACTCCATTGCTAGTAGGATTGCAATCACTCTGGAAATCAGTTTGGTGGGTCCTCAGAAAATTGGACTTACTACTATCTGAGGATCCAGCAATACCAGTCATGGGCGTATACCCAGAAGATGCTCCAACATGTAATAAGGACACATGCTCCACTATGTTCATAGCAGCCTTATTTGTAAGAGCCAGAAGCTGGGAAGAACACAGATGTCCCACAACAGAAGAATGGATACAGAAAATGTGGTACATTTACAAAACGGAGTACTACTCAGCTATTAAAAACAATGAATTTATGAAATTCTTAGGCAAATGGATGGATCTGGAGGGTATCATCCTGAGTGAGGTAACCCAGTCACAAAAGAACTCACACAATATGCACTCACTGATAAGTGGGTATTATCCAAGAATCTCAGAATACCCAAGATACAATTCATAATACACAGGAAACTCAAGAAGAAGGAAGACCAGTCTGTGGGTTCTTCGATCCTTCTCAGATGGGGGAAGAAAACATCCATGGAAGGAGTTACAGAGACAAAGTGTGGAGCAGAGACTGAAGGAAAGTCCATCCAGAAAATGCCCTACCTGGGGATCCATCCCATATACAATAACCAAATCCAGACACTTTTGTGAATGTCAACAAGTGCTTCCTGACAGGAGCATGATATAGCTGTCTCCTGAGAAAGTCTGCCAGTGCCTGACAAACACAGAAGTGGATGCTCACTGCCATCCATGTGACTGATCACAAGGAACTCAATGAAGGAGACAGAAAAAGCACTCAAGTCATTGAGGGGTTTGCAGCCCCATAAGAGAAACAACAATATGAACTAACCAGTACCCTCAGACCTCCCAGGGACTAAACCACCAACCAAAGACTACACATGGTAGAACTCATGGCTTTTGCTGCATATGTAGTAAATGATGGCCTAGTTGGACATCAATAGCAGGAGAGGCCTTTGGTCTTGTGCAAGCTTATGATGAGAAAAAATGAAATCAAAAATTGGATGGAATTTTGAGTGTATAGTTCATAAACTGAGCAAACCATATTCTGGGTCATTCTAGGGTTTCAAGAACAAAGGGTGTGAAGAATAAAATACTTACTTTTATAGATGTGAAAACCATTTGACTTATAGCAAAAGGAAAGCGCGGAGAAACTTCATCATTAAATTCAGTCAATTCTAACAGAGGTAAAACTATAGCATTTTGGAGTAATCAACTATAAAAAACTGAAAAGGAATGACTTTTGTCATGTACTTTATTTCTTCTTCAAAAAGTAGAAAGGATTAAAGAAAGGAGACATACTGGGTGTAGCACAAAATAGAAGAAGCAATACAAGTGATACACCAAACCAATGCTTGGATTGTGAAAAGGATGCTAGGAGAAGGATAGAAACACTTTGCAAGGCCAAAACAACAGGCTTGAAAGAAAGGCAAAGTTATGAAAGAAAAATGGAGCAGAAACAATTTGGAATAAATGTAACCTGTAATAGTAAGAGCATATACCTGTCAACATATTTCCATAGGCATTAAAGAAGGATATTGTCTTAACTAGGTTCACTCAATTCTGGTACTCTTACTAAAATATGTCTTCTTAATGTCATATTTTTCTTTACTATTCAGCTCTGCCAGAAGGACTCACAAAAACATGTATGCTAGATATAATGTTCACAAGGTTTGAAATACATTTATGGAATCAATTTCCCAGGTTTTAGAAAACGTTATGAATATTAAGTATCTTTATTATTTTATGGTGAAATTAAACTATTTATCACAGTCTCCTCTCTGATTTTTTTCCTCGTCATATTTTTGGTAACATGTTTCTGAATGACACATCTATTGAAGGAGACTTTGTGCAGAAGCTTTCTACATTCCTGGAATCCCTTGTGTTAGCTTATTTACTGCACTGCTGTTACTGTTGTTCCTAGCACACAGTTCTTGACCATTTGTACTGGTTTCTCTCTCTGTTCCTCTAGGAGTTTTTAAGTTTCTAGTTTTGCCATTTTGTGTGGTAGTGTACACCTGCGACTCCCACACTGTTGAAGTGAAGGTGAGAAGTTGAGGTGCTCAGGCTAGTCTCAGGTAAGTAATGAGTCTGAGTCCAGCCTTTCCTTGTCTTAAAAAAACAACAATAAAGTTTTAGCTATTATATCAAGGTCTTTGATATATTTTTAATTGAATCTTATACAGGGTGGGAGACATTGATTTAGTCGCATTAATCTCATGGTTACTCTTTAGTTTTCTTGTACCATCTGTTGAAAAGGCTGCCTTCCCTCCAACGTATGCTTTTGACATCTTTGTCAGAAGTGAGGAGGCTTTACTTCCTGGTTTTTATTGATGTGTGTGTTCATTTTTTGTGACAGTTGCATGCTGTTCTTTACTATGTCTCTGTTGAATTAGTTGAAATCAGGTTTGCACATATCAAAAATTATTCTTTTTGCTCTGGATTGCCATGCTATGAAGGTCATTTTGTTTGCATGAGGTTTCACAAGTTTCTTTGAGTTTTGTGAACAGTGTCATTGGAATCTCAGTGGTTATTACTTTGAGTCTACACATCACCTTTGGTATGACAGTCACTCTTAAATTAATTCTTCGAGTCCCTAAATGCAGGAAGTCCTTCCATCTTTTTCTGTCTTCTTCAGTTTCTCATCTCAGTGTTTTAAAGGTTTTCATCCTAAGAGATTTTGTTTGCTTTGACTCATTCTGAATTTTACATCTTTGTATAAGTATTGTGAATGGGATTGTTTTCTTATTTCTTACTCAGTCAGTTTGTTATTGATATATAGAAAAGCTACTGATTTTGTATGCTTATTCTGTATCCTGCTACTTTGTTGAAGTTATTTATCCACATTTAGAGTGCTTTTGTGAAATCCACAATGTCTCTGATGTATATGCTCATATCATTTACTGCAGATAAAGATCATTTAAACTTTTTCTTCCCCTATTTCTATCCCTTTTATTTCTTTTTGTTTTAGCTAGAACTTTGAGGACCCTTTCAAGAGTGGATAAAGGGAACACACTTTAATTACTGAATTTGATTGAAATGCTTTTGAGTTTTTCCTCATTTAGTATATTGCTGGTTATCAAATTATAACATATAGCCTTTATTATGTTGCTATGATTTCCTTGTAGTCCTACTTCAGGTCTTTTATTATGAAAGGACATTGGGCTCTTTTTAAAGGACATTAATTCATCTCTTGAAATGATCATGTGATCATTGAGATTACTAATACATGGAATTAAATTAATTGATTTGAAGATTTAATACCTTGCATGTATATGTTCAGTGAAGATCAGTTGGCCCTTGTGAATGATAGTTTTGATGTATAATTGTATACAATATATGTAAATCATATTAACTCTAAACTCTCACCTTTAACCCCCCCCAATCTCTCCATCACATCCTGTTCTCAATTTTACATCCTCTTTTTCATTAACTTACTGAATCTTATTGATGTTACTCATATACAAATATACATGTGTCCTGAGCCACCCACTAGAGCATGCTCAACACATCAGGGACCATATCCTTAGGGAAAATTTACTCTCAGAAAACATCAACTGTCAATAGCTTCTTGGCAAGAGAGAAGGATTCTTAAGGCCTTTCTCCCATAGATAGTCAGGGAGCTATGTGTTCCTGAGTGTGAAAGCTCTGTTTTTTCTGAAAGATATGGTTACACTTCAATTTCCCCTTTCTTCCAACTCTGGTACTCTTTTATCCCTCTCGTCCAGGTGTGCACACATGTCAATCTTAATAGTAGAACACAGGTGGCATGAAGGTGATGGAAATAATAAAAGAAGTTTTAAGTCAGTGGTACGGGAAGGGTGAGAGGATGTTGGGAGGAGGGATAACCAACAATAAGGACACATGAAGAAGCCATTTAGAAACCTATATTATTATAAGATCCCTGTAAACATAAAACAGTTTAAATGGAATTACCTCAGTAATTTTATTGTGTATATGCTTTCTTAAGTACTTTTGATAGGAATGTAATACTTGCTATGAAACACACATCTTTATTGTTGTTTGAATATTCTAATGTGTCTACATTGCCTTCAAGCTCTGATAGTTTATCCTTTATTTGATAAATTGATGAAGCTTTTCACTTAATTTTTATGAATGAACTTTTCATCTTGAATAATACATTTTGTTTTCTTTCAGTAAAAATTTGTATTGAAATCTAGCTTTATATTTCTATTGGCTTTTTTTCTTTCATTAATATGGATTAACTTTGAATTAATTTAGAAGTCTGTGCCTTCCTTCTTTTATATGAACATACTTACAGTCATTTTTAATAGCTTTGTTTGGACACCATCTCATTCAGCCATACGATGGCGTTAGTAACTATTAGAGGAATTGTTGTGTGTGTGTGTGTGTGTGTGTGTGTGTGTGTGTGTGTGTGTGTGTGTGCGTGCATATGTGTTATGTGTGTGTTTTACATTGGGGATTCATAGGTTTTGATTTTTTCCAAGCCACTCATATTCTTGCCAGGGAACTCTTTCCAAGGACTAATTGGAATTAACTGGTAGCAGGGTTGTACTCATTTTTCTTCACTAGACTGGATCTATATAGCTCAGTAGCAGACCTTCAGGACATGTGATCCATGAATAGAACATTATTTGCAGATGCAGATACATCAACTGATACATCTACTGCAAAAATAGAGTAATAGTCAATTAATAAAATATGATTTTCCAAATCTAAATGTTTTCAAATATATATAATATGGATATTTCTATGGGTACTGAGATCAGACTTACATATATTAACATATAAGAAGAACAGAAGTAGACTAAGACTAATGATTAGTATTAGAATGGTAAAGAAAAATAAATAAAATGAGAAACAGTAAAGATAAAATGAGAAGGAAAGATGAAGAAGAAAAAAAAATAGAATCAGACAACCTAAAATAGTTCCAGTTTTAAGGAGCCTCTAACTTCAGACTCACCTGTGTCCTTTAGGCAAATATAGTAAAAGGAAAAAGAGAAGGAAGACACCAGAGCAGGGCAGAGTGAGTCAACTGGCATTAGGCATTAAACAGGAGACCATAAAGTGGAAGAAATAGAGTTGGACTATTGTTCTGACTCCAAATGTGGTGCTGGTACCAGTTTCTGTTTTACCTCATAGACCTTCTTCACTGTCTCACTGAGGCCAATCACATCACTGAGCAGTCTTACACAGATTAAATTATGAATGCTAGTTATGCCTGGATAATCCACCCTAAGATCAGGGCATGTATTCTGAGCTTGTGTTTGTGTCTACTCCAGATTATGGCTCAGAAGAGATTTCTACCACACTGAATACTGCTCAGTTATGGCACTAACTCATGTCTATCCACCCTGTATTTAACCCCCAAGGTCTTATTATCCAAGGTTTCAAAGTTTAGTCTCTTGACAGATATTCTGGAATCCTGAAGTGTGCAGTTCAGAGGGAGAATTTTTTTTTTCCCTAGGTGACCGTACTGTAGACTAAGAGGGATCTTGTGAAAAGACATTTTGTCATCACTCCTTATGGAAGAACCAGTTTTTAAGAGAACTCCTGGCTTTTATCCCATCTCTACCATATAATTTCTTTATTTTTTTACTGGTTATTTTTATTGAATATTTTCTTTATTGACATTTCAAATGTTGTCCCCTTCCCAGGTTACTCCCTACCCTGCAACAATGCCTTATCCCATTCCCCCTCCCCCTGCTTCTATGAGGGTGTTCCCCCACCCACCCACTTCTGCCTCTCCACCCTTGAATTCCCCTACACTGGGGTATCAAGCCTTCACAGGACCAAGGGCTTCTCCTCCCATTCATGCCCAGCAAGGCCATCCTCTGCTACCACTGTAGCTGGAGCCATGGTTCCCTCCATGTGTACTCCTTGGTTGGTGGTTTAGTCACTGGGAGCTTTGGGGAGGTG
Source organism: Mus caroli (assembly GCF_978045245.1). NCBI lineage: Eukaryota > Metazoa > Chordata > Mammalia > Rodentia > Muridae > Mus > Mus caroli. The sequence continues at coordinate 30,994,678 of NW_028227267.1, read as the reverse complement.
TGGTTGGTTGATATTACTGTTCTTAATATGGGGTTGCAGACCCTTTCATCTCCTGCAGTCTTTAAAAAATATGCCTATTACCTGAAGTACTAGGCAGATCTGCCCTTATTCTGAAGCAATGGTGCTGGAGATCTGCAGTTCTTGAGATTTACCAAACCAGATTTATCCTCTCCAGATGGACTGAGACTTGTTATATCTGTCCTGTTTTGCCATTTATTATTATTATTATTATTATTATTATTATTATTATTATTATTAAATTTCCTTTGTTTTGCTACTGGAACTATAATATTTTATTCTCACCCATAAATTATGAAACTAGTATTTGAGCTATAATTGATCTTTCTCCCAAAGATTCTAACAGATTTTACCTGTATGTTATTTAATTTCCTCTTTTTTAAAAAGCTAGCCCTGATAATGAAATATTTTCCTTCTATTTAAAGTTTCTTCAGGGATTTTTATCATATCATGAAACTTTAATTAACTGTTCCATTTGTGTTTACTGAGATGCTCATATGATTTACGATCTTACCTGAATTTGTGCGCTGCTTTACATTTTTTGATGAACCTTTGCCTACCTCAGTTTTGGAGGCTTGAGATTACATGGGAGTAAGACATGGGACCAAGACAGATCAAATGGTCTACTAGACTACAATATAGTGTGATCTCAGTGAAAGTAAGACACCATATCTCTGAGTGTATTCATAATTCCCTAAATTTGGTCCAGATGGAATGGTTAATGGTGTCTTCCCAACCCACTTTTAAAAGAGGAAGCACTCAATATGCATCCACATAAACAGAGTATGGAAAAGGAAGATTATAGACTAGTTAGCACAACAAAATACTTAAAATGCAAAATAAGAATTACCTCTCCAATGGTGTCCCTATTGTTTTTCAAATATTCTTACCATAGTGTTTTCAACTCCCAAGCTTTTGAAACTCCATCTGCATCTCATCGAGCTGGGAGTGGAAGGTATTGTGGCAAAGAATGCTTGTTATTAATGTTATAAGAATATAACATTTCACTTTAAAAATATGTTTTTACATTAATTTGAGATTATAATTATCAAACCTCCCCTCTCCTCTCTGATTTCCTTTAAACTCTTTAAATTAATTGTTGTTACATTCATATAATGGAAACTTTTACCAAGCATCACAATGAATTAAAATGCAGAGTTGTGGATCCCGACATTTACAATAGAACCCCTAAACCCAAGACTCCTGGATCATTGCAGAAAGGAGAGTAGATAGGATTGTAAGAGTCAGAAAATTGGAGGGGGGGGTAAGGTATGTGAGATTGTCTTCTTCTAGGAATATCAAAAGATATACTGAAAGACTCCAAACTCCCAAAGGGAGGCACTTACTCAAGCCTCGGGTCAGCCGCGCACCCAAGAAGACACTGAGACCGGTACTTAAGATGTATAGATAGCAAGATTTAATACAGCAACGACAAGAAAGCACATAAAAGCACATATATACCAGATATCTGGGGCCGGACCTCATGCAGCCTGCAAGGTGCAGAGGAGATCCGGCCCCTAGCCCAAATTTTCACAGGCTTTTATAAGAAAAGGGCAAGGGGGGGGGGAGCAGGGCAGGGAAAATACAGTTTTTACGTCACTAAGTGATTCAAACAAGGGTTTTTCCAAAGTGCTTTTGCAACCGCGTCCCACACTTTGGCCATGTACTTGATTCATTGAAACTGAGGTTTTTACTCACACCCTTTATCTCAAAAATGTCCCTGGCACAGTCCTTAGTTGGGAGGGGTTGGACTGGGTTCGTTCCAGGAAACCCTTATCTCAGAAATGTCCCCGGAACAGTTTTCATTTGAGAGGGGGTCTGACTCTGGTGTGAGAGTTCAGAATGTACTCTGGGGTGAGAAGTTCTGGTGGTCAGTAATTTTCTTCTTTCATTCCCCCCTTCTTTTAGTAAATAATTCTAATCTTAGAATTTCAGATACTGCATAATGCACCAAATGAAAGACTCTATTTTAACATGGGAACAAAAACAGAACAAGAAGCATTAGTAAACAGAACTAGGCAGGGGCCCTTTTAGCGAGGCTTGAGGGTCTGGGCATGATGTAGGTGCACGTAGATCAGATCTCTGGCTGGAACTGGTGAGATGTCCTTGGGATACCCAGCTCGTTCACTGTCTCAGCTGTTGGGATCCCTGGAGCAATGTCGTCCGCGTACTCAGTCCGATTTTTCCCAGTTGTGACCAGACCACCTGCAAGCCTTTTAACTTAGCATACAGATCATTATTATAACAACATAGGTTTAAACACATCATTTGAGACTATGATGGGCATAGGAGTTTCATAAAGGACTTTAAACAGAGTAAAACTGAATCAAGAAATAGGGCATAGGGAAGGAACACCAAGTCCATGCCAGTCTCCACGATTAATTTTGTCAAGGTCTGTCATAGAGTTTTAAACTAATTTATTTTATCCTGAGCTCTGAGGTCTATACACACAATGTAATTTTTATTTGACCTCTAAATGCTTGGCCACACCCTGACTTACCTGGGCAACAAAGCAGGGCTATTATCTGACACTATTGCTTTTGGCACTCTGAACCTTGGAAAAATTTTCTTCAATAATCTTCTTGATGACTATGTGAGCAGTCTCATTTATCCATTTTGAGAACGTCTTTTTCTGCAGATGTCAACAGCTTTCTTTGTCTGTATATTGTTCCATACAGTGGCAAAAGCATACCTGCTGTCAGTGTAGACTTTTATAAAGCTTGTATCAAAGCCACAAGTTTATCTTTTTGGGCTGAAGTCCCTTTAGGGAGGCTGCTGGCCTAATCACTTGCTTTTTGTCCACCACTGCACTGCTGTCCCCGCCTTCCGCTTACCTTTAACCATGAGGCTACTGCCATCCGTGTAGGGTAAAAGGCTTAGTCAGATCTGGCAAAGCCAGAGCGGGGGCTGCAAGCAAGGCTGCCTTTATGCTGTCAAAGGCTTTTTGGTGTTCCTCAGTCCAGGTGAATGGGACTTTTTCTTTCTGCAAAAGCCCGCCGTTTCCAGAAACTCACGTACTTGGCGCGGGGTGGTGGGGGTTGGGATCAGCATCACAGTCTTTTTTCTGGCCTCGGTGAGCCACCGCTTTTCGTCGTCTCAGCACCTCGGTACGACATAACTGAGCTTTCTTGGCTGATACCCGGTACTCCAACTCACCCAGTTCATTCAGGAGCTTCTAGGAGGGCCAGAATTTCTTCTTTGTTTTTAATGTCTCTGCCTTTAGCCAACCGCAGGGCTTGGGTTAGTGCCAAGAGTTCATGTTTTCCAGAGCATTAGTCAGCCATCGGTCAGGGGGCTGAACCACACTTTTAGGGCATGTGCCAAGTTTCGTCTCAGAGTCAGTTTATCTGCGTCCTTGACTAGAAACCACTTATGTGCAGACAAGCAGGTCATCTTACAGTCACCAGGTCTAATTTTCACAAGTATGCCACCGTGGGTCTTTTTCAGGGTCCCAATCTCTGAGTAAGAACCTCTTTGGCAATACTTTTGTTCTCAGTCACATCTAGGAGTCCCAAAGTTAGGGACAACATTAGGGCAGTCTCAATAGCATCTAAGGCCATCCAAGGTTGTTCTTTTTTTCTTATACGAAGGGCTGTTTATCTTTTTAATTCAGCAAAACCTGGAATCCACAGTCTGCAAAGGCCTGCAGTATCCAGGAACCTTTTAAACTTACTTTGCACTGGTCAGTGGAGGAATATGAAACACAGTCTCTTTTTAGCTGCTTTTAACAGGTAGACCACCGGTCTCTTTTAAGGACTCAGCTTCTGTGTTAGCACCCCTTCTTCTATCTCTTTATTTTTAGCCACGAACAGGTGAAGGGTTTGGTCATGAGGGGGGCTCTTCTTCTTTTTGTTAGGACAGTCTCTCACCCAGTGCTCTTCTTTTTCAACAGCAAACACTCTGATCTTTAGCCAAAAGCTTTCTTTTTTCTGTTGCCAGGTACTAAGTTTTCTAGTCTCCCTGACTTTTGTGACCAGCATTTCATTTCTCTTATCTTTTTTTGAAAATTTTCTGGCTCCCTATTTCTTACAGATCATCTCTAAGTGCTAGTATTATTAGCAAGTGTCACTTTGCTAGGTTCTAATCTTTGTCATTTATCTCTCTTTACTCCTGTTTCTTAACTGCAATGGAGATCTCATATAATGTCTCTCTTTCTATCTATATATATCTCTTTTTTGTCTTTGCTTACTTTGAATGTTATCTAATTATTACATCTATATTCTGTCACTTAACTTTTTTCATAGTTCACCTCTTTTTACTGTTAGGTCAGATTGTCGGGGCACTAGTCCCACAGAGACGAGACCCCATCAGAGCCTGGCAGTTAGACCCATAGGTGCTCCTTACCTTGTATGTCTCCCTCACCGGAGCTTAGAACAAACTCACACAGCTCAGGGCAGTGCCTGAGAAGAGAAAACACATGGGGCAGAGAAGGGAGTGTAGCTTTTACATCTGGCTGCACAAGACCACTGATATTTCAAAATGAACACAATTTTTTCTGTTAACAGTTAGCAAGAGACAGGATACAGGGGACAGGAGAATGAGCCTTTCTCCCACCCAGGAGGCAGGCAAAGGCTGAGTCTCCGCCGCGCGCCACAGCGGAAATGTGGGAGTGGCAAACAAACGCTGGCAGGCAGAGGCTGCAATTTAACTATTTAACTACCTGATAGACTCCCGGTGTTCTCTGCACTGTCTTTGGGGAGGGAGCACGCAGCCGGCCGGCACAAGGGAGTGCGGGTAGACTCTGGGGGGGGGACCAAAAGAGGGACGCTGTAGTCGGCCCCTCCCCAGCTGTGGCAGGCTTCACAGCCACTCCGGGACTGGCAGGCGGGGGCCGGCAGGCCGCTGCACTCACTATCAGCATTTTACAACTCGGGGCACAGACAGCCTCTGCTTCTGCCGTGCCTGCAGAAGCCAGAACCTCAGCGCCACTGCTGCTATCAAAGCCCCAACTGCGCCACCAAAGCCGGAAATCTTTAGCCCAGCTCTGCATTTCAGAGCTCTTTTGAGCAGCCTGGGACTCACCAGCACTGAGTTTTTTTCCCTTTCTTTTTTAAAACTGTTGCTGACAAATTCTGTCCTGACGTCAGTCCAAGTCTACAGTCGACAAAGGGTTAACACACACACACACACACACAGTCTTGTCATGTGGCCACAAACAAGCACACTCGTCCACGCCTGGACTTACACAACCAGCCAAACACTTTTTTCTGACGGGGTCGGATTTCACATTGACTCTTTTTTCTGATAGGGGTGGGATTCCACATTCACTCCCGCTCTGGCAGAGAGAACTCTCTCTCTCTTTCACTCTGCCAGGCAACAGCCAGGTCTTTTTGACTGTTCTGTACCCTGGGCACTCCTTCCAGGGTCTCCCTTGGAACATCTCTTTGGGGTGCAAACTGTGAGGCCATAGACAGTCGTCCTCTCACAGCCACTGCCAGAATAAACCCACAATCTCAGAATACACAAATGCAGCAGTTCCACACCTACACACCCAGCAGATTGTCCCATTTCTAGATTAATAGCAGACACGACAAAAGCAGACACGAGACTGAGATAAAAAGAAAAAACCAAAGCACGAGGTGGGACTCGAACCCACGATCTCGCAACCTGAAGCACGAGGTGGGACTCGAACCCACGATCTCGCAACCAGAAGCACGAGGTGGGACTCGAACCCACGATCTCGCAACCAGAAGCACGAGGTGGGACTCGAACCCACGATCTCGCACCCTGAAGCACGAGGTGGGACTCGAACCCACGATCTCGCACAGAGGGGTCCACTAAGCGTCCTTAGTCCTCCCCTATCTCACCTGGGACGTCTCCCAGGGGCAGATCGGACGGTGGGCACCTGAGCACGTCTACTCTTACCCACTTCGCATTCCCTCCCGGAGTGCGATCTCTGGTGCTCTTACTGAGCACAGAGCGTCACGCAAAACCAGAACAGCGATCGCACCAGATACAGATTCAGATGGCCTCTCCCAGGCCCACAGTAAACAGAACACAGACACTAGACCAAAGCAGAACAGTAAATCTTACTTCTGAGCGGGTCCAGGACTTCTGGGTAAACGCGCTGATTCCCGGCCAATGCACCAAATGAAAGACTCCAAACTCCCAAAGGGAGGCACTTACTCAAGCCTCGGGTCAGCCGCGCACCCAAGAAGACACTGAGACCGGTACTTAAGATGTATAGATAGCAAGATTTAATACAGCAACGACAAGAAAGCAGACAAAACAAACAAAAAGCACATATATACCAGATATCTGGGGCCGGACCTCATGCAGCCTGCAAGGTGCAGAGGAGATCCGGCCCCTAGCCCAAATTTTCACAGGCTTTTATAAGAAAAGGGCAAGGGGGGGGGAGCAGGGCAGGGAAAATACAGTTTTTACGTCACTAAGTGATTCAAACAAGGGTTTTTCCAAAGTGCTTTTGCAACCGCGTCCCACACTTTGGCCATGTACTTGATTCATTGAAACTGAGGTTTTTACTCACACCCTTTATCTCAAAAATGTCCCTGGCACAGTCCTTAGTTGGGAGGGGTTGGACTGGGTTCGTTCCAGGAAACCCTTATCTCAGAAATGTCCCCGGAACAGTTTTCATTTGAGAGGGGGTCTGACTCTGGTGTGAGAGTTCAGAATGTACTCTGGGGTGAGAAGTTCTGGTGGTCAGTAATTTTCTTCTTTCAATACACATATAAAATATCTCTTAATAGAAATAGAATTCTAATATTTCCTCTTCCTTTTTCTCTCTCCAGGCCCTGCCACCTTCCATTTTTCAAATTCTTCCATGCCATAGCCCTCTACTTTCAAGTTGATAGACTTTTCTTCTTTGATTATTCTGATATGGGAAATATACTCAATTGGTATATTTTTCTTGACTTCCTTCTGCCTCATTTGATGATAATATCCTAGAAAAAAACTTCTCAATATTTTTCTTCATCTTCTCTAGAAATGTTTTTCATTAAATATACACTTTCCTATGCCATATGTCCACTCATTCCATCTTCCCCATAAAAACTAACCGTTATCAGCAGAACCCGGCTGGCAACAGAAACTGGAAATTCAAACTATCTAAGCTTCATTAGCTGCAGCTGCCAGGAATTCAGTAAATACCTGTCAATTTAACTTTGTTCAGGGGATCTCAACATGCCAAATACAGAGGAAAAAAATGGAGCAATGAAATTTTAACGTAGACAGATACAATGAAGAGGAAAGAGATCATCTATGTATTATATAGTTGCTTTCTGATACTCTGAAATTTCACCTGACTATTGTTGCATGAAATATTAAAAGGAATGGCAGTCCCTGTGCTATTCCCAGGTACTCTCTGCCCATCCAACCCTGCTCCCTCCACTACTAGTCCCATACAGCGACTGATCACAGTCTTCCCAGCTCTGGTTGGGTTGCCTCAGAGCCACTAGTTCCTTCTCAGTCATAAACCCCCTGTGGTCAGCAGTCCCAAATTCCAGTAGCCCAGTAAATCAAAAACTCTTGAAACTTATAATTAACCAGTCAGATTTATATACCAATAAATTCTCAATTTACAAGGTGCCCACACAGTAATTTCAGAGTCAATTGATAATGATAGAAACTGCCCACCTAGATTAGACAAATTATTGCAATTATTCTATAATTATAGATACCTGTGGCTATGTAAAGCCACGTGGAATCTGGATCATCTTCCTCTTGCTCAATCTTTCCTCATTCTCCCTCCTGTCTCCTCTGTCTCCATCTCTGTAATCCTTCTTTCTGCCTCCCCTTTCCCTGTCTAATCACAGATTTCTTGTTGTATTAATATTGAAAGTGATTGGACAGGGAAAATTCTGCTACTTATTACCCTTTCTGTTCAAATATAAAAACCTTTTCTCTCAAATATAATTTGAGCAACTATTGCCATTTTGTAATTTATAAGGTACCATATATACCTAACACCCAGTCTGTCATTTTTGTCAATAAGATAGAACACTGTCATCTATCCTAACTTAAAGGACTTATAATTCTACACCTGACTTATGTCCTCACTTTAGATTGGATACCACCTGAAAAACTTCCTCTCAAATCTGTTCTTTCAATGTTCAATAGCTTGGGTTGGCTATGAGACTATAAGTAGTCTTTCAATCCTGTCAGAAATTGGAGAATGACCAACATTATCTGAAGATATGGGAGGTCTAACACAGCTTCCAGAAGTGAGACAAGTTGTAGAGACAGCTGCTTAAAGATACAGCCCCAGTAAGTCAGGAAGTTGGAGCATCAGTCTTCGGCCTTCTGGCCCAGGATCATCTGACAGACCTTTCAAAAATAGAAAGTATTAAGGACTATCCCATTCTGTCTCAGCAGAACTAAGCTGTCCTAATCTGTAAATTGTGTCCTTTCAAGAACAGTAGAGGACTGCAGGAGAGATAGACAATTTCTGCCTAGTGGCCACCTAGACACAATGAACAACCTCACCTGGAGGTAAGATGCTCAGTTGCTTCTTTGAATTCATGAATAGGAGGCTGTTAGAAGCAGGTTTGTCTCATCAACAAGTGAGTGAATAACATTAATGAATAAATATAAGCCTACAGACTTTTAAGAATTATAGCTTTTCATATATATCTTGAAAATGCAACGATAATGATATTTTAATTTCATCTATTGATTTCATTATTCTTCTTAATGATTTCAAATTTACTGCATAGCTTTGAGAAAACCACTCATTACAGTATCTATTAAACATATTAGATAATTTAAAAAAAAGGACCACTCAGAATACCCAGGGACCAAAATACCACCCAAATAGTATATATGGAAGGTTTCATGGCTCCAGCTACATATGTAGCAGAGGATGTTCCTATCTGGCATCAGTGAGAAGGGAGGCCCTTGGTGCAGTGGAGGCTTGATGTCTCAGCATCTAAGAGGATGCTAGAACAGTGAGGCGGGAGTGGTTGAGTGAGTGGAGGAGTACCCTCATAGAGGCAAAGAAGAAGGGAGATGGGACTGGGAGGTTAAGGAAGGGAAATGGGGAAAGGATATATCATTTGAAATGTAAATAAATAAAATAATTAATAAAAAAGCTGAAAAGTATATATGCCAATGAACAATAGTAAACAAAATTAGATAATAATCTCTTTCAAATACGATTTATTTATTTTTTAACAATTATGTATGTGTGTATTCAATGAGGCGTGTTCACATGTATGCACATGCAAATGGAATTCAGAAGAGGGCAATGGATCCCCCTGGATCTATAATTACAAGTGACTGTGAGCCATAAGATTTAAATGGAGGAAACAAAACTTGGATCCTGAATAAGAACAGTATTCATTCAACCACTGACCCAATAGTGTTATTCTTTTCTGACCTAATACAGGTTTTCCTACAGCTATAAGAAGCATTGTGAATGTTCCAGATGTTTATTTTGAAAAGCACTAAGTACATACATTAGAAACTCCTAATCCATGTTTGTCACTGATACTCTGTAATTACTTAGCATACAAAGAATTTCAAAACTTAATTACTGAAATTAGCCTCCACATTTATTAAACCTATTTAGGGGTACTTAGTCACTAAGTTTATTTATAATCATTAACTATTACCTTAACTACCAAAAATCTCTCATTAAAAATAATCAGTTTCTTACAGAGATTTAACATTTAACAACATTTTTAATAGCAAGACATTCAAAATCATCTTAAAATCTAAGCTAAAGGATGAATCCTACTCATTATTAACTGATAGAGTTTCACATTGTTCATTTCTGTTTTTTAAATAATTTTAGGTGTTTTGAAAGGTTTCATTAATAAACATGAGCAGATCTCTAATCAACAGCCAAACAAAAGAGAAAATACATTTCAAGGGTCATGCAAATATATTAAAATGAGCTTCAAAAGCACTACTTTATTCCTGAATTGTTTGGGTGGTATCTGAGTGTTTTCATTATGATGAAGGTACATGTGGTTTTGTTTGTTTACTTATTTGTTTTTTAGTGCTGCCTCCCTGTGCACTTTAGCCTCACCTCAAACTCAGAATCCTTCTTTTTATCCTATTGAGGATTAGAGTTACAAGTTTAAAGAAATGTGCCACTACAGTGAGTTACTGATGATAAATGACATGATCTCACTCATTATGTATATGCTTGAGATAAGTTTTAATACTTTTCTGAAAATGACATTGAAAGAAACTCAGCAGTCTACCTGGCACGTTTTCACAAGTTTGCAATTCCAACATTTGATATTGAGTAAAGACAGCAGTGAGTTCAGAGACAGCCCTAGTGACATAGAAAGACTATGTCATGTCCCTTGCCCAACCCAAAACAAACATACAAAGTCATTTTTTTAAATAAAAGATCAAGCAATTGGACTGGACACATAGCTAAGTTGACAGTGTTTGCTTAGCATGCATGAGAATCTAGGCATGATCACTAACAATATGTAAATTTGGTATGGTAATACATGTCTTAGGAGGAGGTAGAGGCAGAAGATCACTAAGTCCAAGGTCATCTTTGATTACATAGCAAGTTTGACAAAAACCTGGGATATATACATGGCCTTTTATTAACAAACAAATACAAATAGTTAATGAGACTTTTAAATCCTGAAAAGAACTCTTCAAGTTAATATTTTAAGTTCTATATGTGAAATACTAGGTGTTATTTTAAAAAGAATAATTTATCAAAACCAAACCAAGAGTAGAGTGAAGGGCTGGGAAATGGTTGTTGTGTTCACCAACTTTTCGTAATGATTGGTAATCAACTTTCATTTCAACAAGTAAAAATGAGGAAAACATTTCATTGCTCCATATGCTAGAAATATGTACTTTAAATATTCTAGAGAACTGAAATATTTTTACAAAAAAAGAAATCAGTAAAAAGTCAGTAAACACTGGGCGGTGGTACGCACACCTTTAATCCCAGCACTCGGGAAGCAGAGGCAGACGGATCTACAGAGTGAGTTCCAAGACAGTCAGTGCTACACAGAGAAAACCTGTCTCCGAAACCAAAACCAAACCAAACCAAACCAAAACAAAACAAAACAAAACAAAAAAAACAAAATCAGTACACTGAAGGTTTAAAATGTTATTATAATAGCATTTAAATCTTTATTTTCTACCAAGAGTAGTCAGTCAGAAATGGGGACTGAGGAGGTAGACATCATATTGTAACCTGAACACATTACATGCTGTACTAGTTATTTTTACTATATTATGTGATGGTATTTTATCATTGTGGAGCCTAGGCTGGCCTTAACTTGTAATCTTCCTGTCTTAGCCTCTCAATTACTGAAATTATAGGCATGTTCATCATACTCAGCTTCTTCATTGACTTCTGATGAAGGAATGGTTTTTAAATTTTTTTTTTACCCCAGGGAATTACCAGAGGTACATAAGAGGGAGAAGTGTGTTTTAAAATCTTACTGATAACTAATGGATCTGATTTGTTCACTTTAAGGAAAATATGAGTTTCCTGACCTTTTTATAGCTTCCAAATTGGACATTTATATTCTCATTGTAGCTTTAGCTACTTACTTTCCTTACTTTCACATTATAACAAATTGCAAACACATCTGAAATTCTATAATCCCATGGGAGACAAATTCTATAAATGCAAACAATATGGCAAGTCATTTAGATTTATAGTACCCTTAAGTACATAAAAGAAATACCAGAGAGAAACCATATGGACTTAAGGTTTGTGGGAAATCTTTCTACTTTCACAGTTCTTTTAAAAGACATGAAAGAACTCACACTGTAGAGAAACCTCATGAATGTCAAAAATGTAGCGAACTCTTCAGTAGTTCTGGATGTGTGTGTGTGTGTGTGTGTGTGTGTGTGTGTGTGTGTGTGTGTGTGTGTGTGTGAATGAAAGTGCCCTGGAGGCCAATGGTGTAGGAAAGCACTCTCCTATTACAATTGTTCCAGTCGCTTTTGAAAGCATGAAAGTACAAAATGTAGTGAGTGTGGTAGAGTCTCACTCATTCAGCTGCCTTTCCAGTACACACAAGCTCTCCCCCTGGTGGGAAACAGCATACATGTGGGAGGCACTCTGTTTATTCAGTATATTTAGGAAATTATGTAACAATGCTCTGGCATATAATTTTCATCTACAAAACTGTTCTTTATTAAATGAGATAATAAAAAGGTTTAATGATGTGATACATGTGGTTTATGGTCAGATATAAAAATATGTCAAAACATCTAATGAATTCTTACTAGACACAGATGACAGGAAGTGAACATGAAGCAGGATAGTAGGACAGAAAAATTTGGAGTGGGAGGACCTGAGAAGGAAAAAGAAGTCCTCATCGTCTTGAAATTTGCTGTCAGAAAAGCAAGAAACCTATTGAAACTAATCACCACTTAAGGCCTTTCTGCTAATATCACCAGAAGCCCCATTTACAGGGGGCTGACATAGACTAAATCCCTTCTTGGGCAACTCTAGTGGTTCAGTAGCATTGCAGGTTCACCCAGGCCCATTTCTTTCCTTCTAGTGAAAACAATGAAATGTAGCTGGGGTGTGACATTCCAATAAACTCAGAGTATAAGAGTTAATCTAGGTGTGTGGTATATTACCCAGCTATGAGCCTGCCCCTCAAGAGTGCAGATGCATTTAATTTCATGCATTTGTAGGCAAATGGATAGATCATGAGAGTATCATCCTGGGTGAGGTAATGCAGACCCTAAAAAAGCATGAACACTGTGTATTCACTTATAAGTAGATCTTAGACATAAAATACGGGATGCTCATGCTATACTCCACAGACTCATTCATGTAGGCTGGACAGGAAAGAGGGCACAAGAAAGAATGTTTGAGTCTCACTTGAAAGGGGGAATAGAATGGTCATGGAAGGTGGAGGGAGGGAACTCGGTGGCAGAGGGGATCTAGAGGGAGTGGGGTTTTGGGGTTGAATATAGGAAGGGACAGGGGGTGTGGCTGGTTGGCTGTGAGAATGAATAGAAGTCTGCAACCAATAGGAGAGGTTTGGGAGGGAGTAGGGAGAATCTCTAGGAAGATACGGAGACCTGGGAGAGGGGATGCACCCGAGAATGAATAGGGGTGCCCTTAGGTGTACCTCACAGCATTAGGAATATGGAGCCTGGGGATGCTGACACCTGTGGTCAGACAGGAATCCCGGTGGACTGATGAAGACACCAACACATCCACAAAACTATCGATCCAAAACATCCTGTCTACAAGAAATGCAGGGATTGTGGATGGTTCTCCCAACTTGAGAACCATCCCATGGGCAAGCTCCAATCCCTGACACTATTAATGATACTCTGTTATGCATGCAGACAGGAGTCTAGCATGCTTGACCTCTGAGAAGCTCCACCCAGCAGCTGATGCAGACAGATGCAGGTACCCATAGCCAAACAGTGGATGGAGCCTGGGGATTCTTATGGAAGAACAGAAGGATTGCAGTGCGCTAAGGGGACAGGGACTCCAAAGGAAGACCAACAGTCAATTAACCTTGGGGCTCTCAGAAACGGAACCACCAACCAAAAACATACACAGGCTGGACCTATGCTTCTATGCACATATGTAACAGATGTGCATCTTGGTCTTCAAGTGGGTCCCAAACAAGAATGGGAGTATCCCAAAAGATGTTGCCTGTAGGTGGAATATGGCCTGTAGGTGGAATATGTTTTTAGCTGGGCTGCCTTTTCTAGCCTCAGTGGGAAAGGACACACCTACACTTGCAGAATCTTCAAGTGCCAAGGTGGGGGACACTCAGGGCCACACCCCCCGCACTGAGAGAAGAAGAGGAGGGGGACAGTGTAAAGCTTATGGGAGGGGGTGACCACAAGGAAAGCAGTGAGCAGGATATAAAGTGAATAAGAAAAAAATAGAGCTGGGAAGAATAAATAACTGTTTAATGATGTAATGCACATTTCTGCGCTGTCTGTGCTGCCATTTCAGAATTTTGATGAGGGTCTGCGATGTCTGATCACCTTAAGGAAATTCCCTTTGTCTTTATTTCTACCTGTGTCTTTGAATGTTGGGAAGAGTCTAAGTAGGCTTTCTCTAATACCTTGGAGTTTTCCCTAGCTGATGTAACCTTCTTTTTTGCCATGTGATTGCTATTTATTTATTTATTCATTTATTTATTATGTATACAATGTTCTGCCTGCATGTATGTCTGCAAGCCAGAAGAGGGAACCAGATCTCATTATAGATGGTTGCTGGGAAATTATACTCAGGACATGTGGAAAAGCAGCCACTGCTCTTAATCTGTGAGCCATCCCACCAGCCATGTGGTAACATGTAAACCACATATCGTTCTTTACCTCTTCCTCTTCTCCATCTTTCTCCTTCTAGCAACTGCCTCCATTATAGCTTTCTCACCATGGAATTTTTCTTTTCAATTCTGATAAAATAATTCTTGAGCTTTCTTTTGTGAACATGTAAAAATTATTATTAATAAGGTCAAGAATGCTGAGAAGGAACCACAAGTTTCCTGATATCGCATCCTATTTAAGATGTGACCTCCAAAATGTTCAGTAGAATTATAGCAGTATTATCAAATAATAATCACATCCAAGATATCACCAGAGCTACTTCACTCATTTCCCATTTCAAAAGAGAGAAAGAGGAAAAGCTTTCTTCTATTTTTGATATGTAATTTGAGAGCCAACAAAATAGTGTTCATGCCTGTTACTGAGACATGCAATTTTAACTGTCCTTTGACGAACATATATGAATATTTGGATGTATCTTACTGCCTCTCTCTCTATCTAACTCTTCCTTTCAACACCAATACTTGGGCATGACTCACTTTCTATGATTCCCTTGAGGAGTTCAAAGCCATACTTGAGAATTCCTTATTATCTCTGACTCTCAGAGAAGCCCACACCAATGCTCTGAAGCATGCTCTTACCCTCTTCTATGGGCCCTCTCCTTTTGACTTAACCCCCATGCCTAAGCATATGTTAAAATATTTCTAATGAAATATCCAACTTTTTTTTATCATACTGTCTAGTCCTGAACTTACTTTTACCATCAAAATCTTCATTCTGTTTTCTGTCATCTTTATCTTCTTACACGTTTTGAGTTGAAGTCTACTTATCCTATATTTTAGATTCATTAGGGAAACTTTGTCATAACTTTGGTTTGGTTGGTAGATTGCTTCCTTGCCATTGAACCAAGTTATTGGATTGTGTGCCAATGATGTTTAGTTTTCAGAGACAATAAACAGTTCATTTGGTTTTTAAATCAACTAGTTTTCTTAAAAAATATGGTGAGTGAATTTACTTAGGTAACTACTGAGAGCTATTTGCTATTTCCTAAGATTAACTTTGATGATTTCTCTTTTTTAATGTTTTTTTATTGGGTATTTATTTCATTTACATTTCCAATGCTATCCCAAAATTCCCCCACACACTCCCCCACCCACCCACTCCCACTTCTTGGCCTTGTCGTTCCCCTGTACTGAGGCATATAAAGTTTTCACGACCAATGGGCCTCTCTTTCCACTGATGGCTGACTAGGCCATCTTCTGATTATATGCAGCTAGAGACAAAAGCTTCGGGGGGAGGGGTACTGGTTAGTTCATATTGTTGTTCCACCTATAGGATTGCAGATCCCTTTAGCTCCTTGGGTACTTTCTCTAGCTCCTCCATTAGGGGCCCTGTGATCCATCCAATAGCTGACTGTGAGCATCCACTTCTGTGTTTGCTAGGCCCCGGCATAGTCTCACAAGAGACAGCTATATCTGGGTCCTTTCAGCAAAATCTTGCTAGTGTATGCAATGGTGTCAACGTTTGGAAGCTGATTATGGGATGGCTCCCTGGATATAGCAGTCTCTAGATGGTCCATCCTTTCGTCTCAGCTCCAAACTTTGTCTCTGTAACTCCTTCCATGGGTGTTTTGTTAACTTTGATTTCTAATTGACTAGATCATTGATATTTCTTTTCCCCTCTTCCATTTGTATGAGAGTTTAGTTGATTTCCTGTGCTAGGCATGCTAGATTCCTTCCCAATTCACAGCTCATTTATTCCTCTAATAAAATGTACTCTTTCATATTTTCTTAAGGATGAGACTATCGTTTTTCTGTATTTTGTGTTCTTCTAAGTATTTTCTGAAGCACTGGCTTGACTTTGATGAATCATCTGAATAAGTGTGTGCTAATCTTTAGACAGTCTCATTTCTCTATAATTTTCAAAAGGCACATTTGCAGTGTATATAACTCTGCTTAGTTATTTACATATTAGTTCATGCTTTCCTGGCTTTTAGGGCTTATAACAAAAGATTTTATGTTAGTCTGATATTTCTGCATTTCGCATGTGAGTTTGACTGCATCTCTTACAGTTTTAAGTACTCATTCAATACTCTGTGATATACATAATCTTGACTAAAATATGGTTTTGTGGGTTTCTTCTCTGCCTGTTCATCTTGGTTTCAAAATGCCTCTTACCTGACTCTGTTGTGCAATAGATAGCACAATAGATGTGAAAATGCCTTTGAAGCTGTAATTATTTCTTTAATGTAATATTGTAATATTAATATAATGTAATTATTATATATAATATATGTATGTATTATTAATATAATGTAATATAATGTAATTATTTCTTTAATGAAATTCAGAGAAATCTCTACAACTTCATTGACTAAATGGTCTATGTCCTCAGGTATTTACTTTAGATCCTGTTTTTTACCCTCATAGAATCCTTAGAATTTTTTTTTTCTTAATCACAACCTAAAGTTCTTGATAGTTGTGACCATGGTTAATTTTCCTTTCTATATGTTCAAATGTACTATTTTCTCATACATGTTCTTCTTCAGGTTGTTGTTTAGTATTGATGATGGTTTGCATTTTATTTAATTGATTCTTTTATCTGTAGGACGTGAGTAGTGCTTTTCCAGAGTCTTCATTCCTTTCAGAGAATTCCCTTCTATTTAAAATGTTTTCCTTCTCAAAATTAAGTATTTTGTATACTTTGTTAACTTTCTCATCAAGGTCATGAGTTGATTTCCTTACATCCTTTCTGTGTATTTAAATATCTTTCATTTTGAAAAGTAGGTCTCTGAAATATGTGTTTGGTATTTCAGTTAGTGAAAAATAGCAGAAATTTCTTCAAATCTAGTGAAAGAATTTAACATCCAGGTATAAGATGCATTTACAAGTCTGTAGTGTCATCCATTGCATAGCAGGGCTATGTAAGATGCATTTAGAACCCTAGATATACAATGAAATGAAACCCACAATTCCATTTCATTGTCTTTTGTTTCTGATATCAAGAGTGAGTTACCATGTAGGTTTACAACAGTGATCTTTTCTGAACATATTTCTTTCTCTCCTATGTTTTATTTTCCTCTTGTGATGTATATTTCCTTCAATTTTCTTATTTTCCCCTTTTGTTTGCTTGTTTATTTCATTTAATGTGACTAATCTGGTAATTTAATCTAGTAACTTCACTTGGGATCATCTAGGGCAAATGTGTTCCCCTTTGTGATTTACCACCTGTGCCCAATAAGATTCAGACCCAGCAGCAACAGGGTAGTAGGTATGGAAAATGTAGTCTGAAGAATGATTTAGAACTAATGACATCAATATTTAAGAAGTGAAATGAGGACAGGATATGGAAAGAATCAAAGAGAAGATAAAATAAGAATGAAAGAAAACAGAAAACTATGTGGCTTAGAGGTATAAATGTTACTAGAAAAATTATTGTGTGTGTAGAAATGATAAAGAGAAAAAATGTAGGAGATGTATCAGGCTTGAAGTCTTTTATGATGAGGTAGAAGTTAAATCATGATAATCTGATAAGATTCAAAACTTTATATAATAAAATAAATTTTAAAATCATTTTTACCTGAAGAATATGTTTCGATGTTAAAGCCATCACTATGTAAAAAAATAAATCATAATAGCTAAAAATGAAAAGCCACATTCACAAGATACCAATTAGCAACTGAACAAATTTCCATCAAAGTTAAATAAATAGTTCTTAAAATTTAAAAATCTTAAAAACCAAGAAACAAGTCTAGAAGGAAACAATCATGTAATAAGGAAGGTTCTGTGTTCTTCTTATTTCTTCTCATTGGGAAGATAGGGTTTCTTCTCTGAACTGACATTCATATCACTCTTATGCTGAGTGTGGGTTGAGCAAATCAGAAAAGTTAAGTCTGTGTGTCCTTCCAAATAAGGATCTCTAGGGAAATAGGCTTTGCTAGAATTCCCTTAGCTGAGAAACACCTGCATGCACATTTCTACCTTCCTGTCCCTTCTACCTCTACAACCACCAAGTTAGAATTTTACCTGTCAGGATTTAGGAATTGATCTTTTCCTATGCAAGGCTTTCTGTGATTGGGTCTCTGGTGGCAGGTGGAAGGCCCACCCACCTGAGGACCACTGTGTACCATCAGGATACTGTACTGGGTTCCTTGGAGCATTTTTACTCATCCTGTGCATTTTCCCTTGGCAATAGCAGGGGAGATAGCAGAGGTAGTAGGGAGCCTGTTATCTCGGGGTATCAGCTTCTAGCATCCATATTGCCTATTTGCTACACTCTAGTGCTTACTTGCTAAAGTCCAAAATGACTTGTCTTACACAAGCCCACTATGTGCCTGGCTATTTCAATCTCTGGCTGCCTTTCCAAAGCCAGGGGAATGTCAGGCTGTTTACACAATGTTGTCTATAGAAGCATGCTGGTAATGGACACAGGTGATGTTAGCAGATCTGTAAGAGCAGCATTATGGCTAAGAACACACTAGCCCTTCCCTAGACAGAAATTGTCATTTTAGCTTGTTTGATTTTTTGTCTCTTCTCTTCTCTTCTCTTCTCTTCTCTTCTCTTCTCTTCTCTTCTCTTCTCTTCTCTTCTCTTCTCTTCTCTTCTCTTCTCTTCTCTTCTTCCCTTCCCTTCCCTTCCCTTCCCTTCCCTTCCCTTCCCTTCCCTTCCCTTCCCTTCCCTTCCCTTCCCTTCCCTTCCCTTCCCTTCCCTTCCCTTCCCTTCCCTTCCCTTCCCTTCCCTTCCCTTCCCTTCCCTTCCCTTCCCTTCCCTTCCCTTCCCTTCCCTTCCCTTCCCTTCCCTTCCCTTCCCTTCCCTTCCCTTCCCTTCCCTTCCCTTCCCTTCCCTTCCCTTCCCTTCCCTTCCCTTCTCTTCTCTTTTCTTTTTTAATTTTGCCATTACAACATTATTTATTATTTATTTTTTATTAGATATTTTCTTTCTTTACATTTCAAATGTTATTCCTTTTCCTAGTTTCGGCTCTGAAAATCCCTACCCCTACCGTTCCCCCTGCTCTCCAACTCACACAATCCCACTTCCTGGCCCTGGCATTCCCCTATACTGGGACATAGAACCTTCACAGGACCAAGGGACGTCTTTCTTCTATACAAATATGACCTACTGTATTTTCAAATCAGTTTTTTTTCTCATTTACTCAGACACAGCTAATCTGCCATTCTACCTGGAAGTCCTTTTTAAAACCTTTTTATTTTCTTAGATTACGATGTTGAATTTCCAAGTTTAGTCTTAGATACATGGATTCCTGTAATCCTCCTTCCCTAGACTCTCAAGTTCTGGGACTATGACCACTGTGTCAATCCCTATATGATTTTTTAAAATTTTTTCAAGCTTTATACTCTACTGTCTGTCACTATATCTGTAATGCTGGTTATTGTTTGGACGTTTTACACTGAATGAAAAGAGAAACTTATATGATGTGATAATACAATCTGAAATAGGAATTATATTGTCATGACTTTTTTCTTCCACTTTTGTTGGAAACAAGACCACTCAGAATCTCTTTTCCTATGGTTCTGTAGAACAGTTTTAAAGTTGTGTAATTTTCACTGGAATAGGAGAATAAAGGAGAAGAATTAGTTAGCTTTGGAAGCCAGTAAGAAGAAAACAGAAGCAAACATGCAATGCGAATACCTTCTTCCAGCTAAATTGTCCTGATTCTTTGGCTTGTCCATCAAGATTAAACCACCTGATTCTTTCTTAGTTACTTTCTATTGCTATAAAGAGACACAATAGCCAAGGTAACTTAAAAAAAAAACTTTTTTATTTTATTTTTATTTTTTTAGCAAAGCAGGGAGGTTGCTTGCAAAGAGCATGGCAGCTGCCAAGATACACATAATGCCAGAACAGTCGTTGATAGCTATCATCTTATCCACAAGTTGAAGGCAGAGAACAGAAAGACTGAATCTGGTATGTCACCCCCAGTGACTCACCTCCTCCAACAAGGCCACATTAACTAAACAGTCCCACAAGCAAGCACTCAAATATATGACCCTGTTGGGGAGTTTCTCACTCAAACCGCTACAACTTCAATGCTCACAGAAACACCTTAAGGTTTTATAGATTCCTCAATCATCTCTGCCTATGCACTAGTGTATTTATCTGTAAGCTACATTAGACTACCATGCTTGGAAATATTCTCTTATACTCTGACCCTTTCCTAGAGACTGAATTTATGCAAGGCCTGGACTGTCCAGTGAGCACCTGTTCTACTTACACTAATTGCAATTTCCTGATTGCATGACAGTTACAATAGTGCCATCAGAAGCAGCCAGAGAAAGACTTGCTGTGCTCCATTGTTCAGTGACTGTGCTCTGGCACTTCTCACATCACAAAGACAGAGGCAAATATTGTGTTCCCCAAATCCTCACATCACAAAGACACACCTTTGTTTCAACAAGATCCTGGATGACTCCTATTCCTCACAGTTGAATTTGACATTTAAAGTCACTTTCAATAATGCTTAAACCTCTGTGATTGAAAATGCATTTTTCTAAAGAATAGTACCAAAAACATTTCTTAGAAATATTTTAGTAGCATTTTTAGCTAGTTTGTACAATAAAATAAATTAATGAGCTGTCTTAATAAAACTCTGGCTCTATCGCTGAATTCTACCATATCAACGGATGGACAGTATGTGGTTCTCTTTTTCCTAATTCCACTTGGATTTTGCCGTCCCAAGTTACTTTGAAGTGAACTGCAGATATCATATCAATTTAATTGTATTTATTTCAAAGAGAAAGGGTAGTGTTAGTAAGGGGAAAAAAACTCTGGAATAGAGTTTGGTGTGGGAAGAGACTTGCCCAACACTGAGGAGATAGATACATGAAACTGAGAAGAGTACCTGCCATGTGGTACTCACAGAATAGAAAAAAAAAGTGACTTAATTAATTTATAAGCTAGTCAGGGAACAAGTCCTAGCTTATGGCCTAGTCATGTATTCACAAATAAGTCTCAGAGTTGTGGATGCAAAATGTAATGATGCATATATGCCTATGAGCACAGGTTTATGGGCATGAGTGTAATACCTACAGAGGCCGGAAAATTGTGTTAGATCATTTGGAGCTAGAGTTAAAGGTAGTTATAAGCCCCATTACATCAGTATCAGGGATTGAACTTAGGTTTTCTGCAAGAGCCATATATAGTGTTAACTGCTGAGCTGTAACTCCAGGCCCTACAAATTGTATAATATTCTTCTTTTACATGATTTTTTTTATTAAAAATAGATTCTTTTCTCATATAATATATAGTAATTAGAGCTTACCTTATCTCCTCCTCCTCTCATTCCCCCCCCCCATCTACTTCCTTCCTGTCTCTCATTAGAGAAGAATAGGCTTCTTAGAAATAACAAGCAAATGAGGAAGTAAAAGATAATAAATAAGATGAGGTATCACCTGTCATATCAGAATTCGACAAGACAACCTTACAAGAGGAAAAGAGTCTCAAGAGCACAGGTAAGAGTCTGAGACCCATTCATTCTCAGTCAGAAGTTCCATTAAAAAAGAATCTAATAGCTATAACATATTGGCAAAGGAACATGTGTAGACACAAGTAGACCCTATGCTTGCTGCTTCAGTCTCTATGAGCACACATGGACCTTGTGTGGTTGATTCAGAGGACCTTTTTCTCTGGGTGTCATCCATCTCCAAATGGCTCATTCTTCCTCCTGTTTTGCATGGTTCCTAGAGTCCTGGGCAGAGGGATTTTATGGTGACCTTCAATTTAGACTCTTTTTCTGCATAATACTTGCTGTGGGACTCTGGATCTGTTTCTGTCTGCTGTCGAAGGAAGCCTCTTTAATGATGACTGAATAAAACACAGATCTATCAATATAGCAGAGCACCACTAGGAATTATGTTATTGATTTTTTTAACAGTCATATTTGGTTTTATCCTATATCTGTGCAATCTAGTGTCTAGTTTTTGGTTATTCAAACAGTGTCAGATGTGGGTTCCTTTGAGTGGAGTGAGCCTTAGGTCAAATCAGATATTTGTTGGCTACTCCAAAAGTTCTGTGACACCATGAACCTAGAATATTATGAAGGCAGGAGAGATTGCAGGACAAAGGTTTTGTGGCTGGGTTTGTGTCCATGTTTCTCTGTTGGTAGTATGTATTTGGTTGTATGTATAGTAACTTCCTGCACCAAAGAGACTAAAATATAGGGGTGAGGGCTCCATGCATGCAAAAGCTCAATTGCAATGAGTTGTATTGGTGTTGTCCTTGGCAATGGGAACATGATCTCAGTTTTCAGAGAGAAAACTTTGGTCTTAACAACATTCTAGATTGTTTGGTGATTTCCAGGGTACTCTCTTTGGAATAGGAGACAACTTTCTGAGCAGAACACCTTTAAGGCATGAATATGATTGACTATAAATAAATGGTATTTCATGAAACTGAAAATATTCTGTAAGGCAAAGAACACCTTCAATTAGACAAACCTAAGCCATTCATAATTGGAAAATATTTTTACCAACTCCACATCCAATAGAGTATTAATATCCAAAATATATAAAGAACTCAAGATAATTGATATAAAAACACCTATTAAATATTCCAATTAAAATGGGTAAACATCAAACAGATTAATTTAAATATCTGTTAGAATGTCTTAAAAACACTTAAAAAAAAGAGTTTAAAGCTCTTAAACATCAGAGAAATGCAAATCAAAACTATTTTGAGATTCTGTCTTACACCTATAGAAATGGCTAAGATCAGTAAGACAGATGACAATAGTTCATACCAGTAAGGATGTAGAGCATGAGGAATACCCCTACACTACTTGTGGGAGAGCAAATTTATACAGCCACTATGAAAAACAATGTTGCAGTTCCCCAGAAAATTGGGAACCAATCTACCCCAAGACCCAGCTATACACCTCTTGGGCATATATTCAAAGAATACTCCATCATACCACAAGGACACTTCTCAATCATATTTGTTGCCACTTCATTCATCATAGCCAGAAACCAGAAACAACCTAGACATCTCTAAACAGATGAATGGATAAAGAAAATGTAGTTTATTTACAAAATGGGTGTTAGTCAGTTGTAAAACAAAACAAAAAACAAACAAACAAACCAAACAAACCAAACAAACAAAAACAAACAAACAAAAACACTAAAAAAAAAAAAATTGTCTTAGTCAGGGTTTCTATGCCTGTACAAAACATCATGACCAAGAAACAAGTTGGGGAGGAAAGGGTTTATTTCGGCTTACATTTCCACATTGCTGTTCATCACTGAAAGAAGTCAGGACTGGAACTCAAGCAGGTCAGGGAGCAGGAGCTGATGCAGAGGCCATGGAGGGATGTTCATTACTGGCTTGCTTCCCCTGGCTTGCTCAGCTTGCTCTCTTATAGAACCAAAACTACCAGCCCAGAGATGGCATCACCCACAAGGGGACCTCCCCCCTTGATCACTAATTGAGAAAATGCCTTACAGCTGGATCTCATGGAGGCATTTCCCCAACTGAAGCTCCTTTCTCTGTGATAACTCCAGCCTGTGTCAAGTTGACACAAAACTAGCCAGTACAGCTAGTATAAAATTTGGAGGCAAATAGATGGAAAAAAAGAACAAATTCATCCTGATTGAGATAACCCAGAACCAGGAAGATTAATGTGGTATTTATTCATCTATAAGAAGATAGTAACTGTTAATAAAAATGATAACCAAGCTACAGACCATAGTCTCAGAGATGTTCAAGAGTAAAATGTAAAAGGGATACAGGTATCTCCTTTGGAGGAGGAATTAGAATATATTTTACAGGAGGACTTGGGGTGGGTGGGATAGGATAAGAGGGTCAGGTTGTGAATGAAATGGGTAGAGGAAGAGTGCAGAAAGAGAAACAGCTGAAATAGGAACACTTGATGGGTGGTATGAATAGCTAGTGCTGTGGAAACTTCCTGGAATCCTAATGCTGAAGCTGATCCTAATGAAGACCCCTACTAGGTGACACAGAGATTCAACTGGCATTCTTTTGCAGCCAAGCAAGTCTTCTAGTGTCAAGACCAGTTTACTTTCAACTGCTTCATATTAATTTGCAATTTATATATTTAAAAATTAATGTAGAGGGATTGTATCAAGCAAACATGTTTGAGAAATGTCTGTCTGTATTTGTATTTTCTCTATTAATGTGTGAGGTACAGGATTTACCTTAGTCAGACTCAGGTTTTTCAAAATGGCAAACATAATCAGTTGATACAAAATAACCAATGTAATGTTCCTCTTGATAGGGCCATCATAAAATACACTTGTTTCACACTACTTAATACCAACTGCTATGGGAGAACAGAGTTAAAATATTCAATAATTAGTCAAAACGTAACAATTCAATTATTTTACCTTCGTGTATTTCTAGTAACAATTATATAAATAAAACCTTGTTCTTGAGCAGTAAGTATGGCTCAGTGGCACAATATTTCTTAACACTTCCTCTAGTACTAGAGTAGAAACCTCACTCAAAGTTTGGTTATCTGTTGTCATGCTTTTAATTAAAAAAAAAAAAAACTAGACAACAAAATTCCTTATTCTTTTAAATTATTTATTAGTTTTTAAAAGTAATTTGTTGCTTTGCTACTGACCCCTTTAATTGCCCAACTGATTTTGTTTAATTCATATTTCATAACAATGCCTATCAAATTTTAGTGATCAGTTAGAATTTTATTCATTTTTCCCAATATTCTTAATAAGAATTAATAGATTTTCCATGTTATACTCCTTATTTTTCTAAGTAATATCCCAGAATTACTTATTGAAGTAAATTAAAATTTTATAAAAACTTTTATCGAAGTAAATTGAGAAAAGTTTGTCAGTGTTAAATTTTTCTCAAGTTTTAAATATTTAATTACTCCAAGTAGTAACGCTACAATTTTGAACCAGCTTTCTGGTCACATCTCTTGATTCTTTTTCAAATACATTGAAGGAAGTTTGTTTCTGAATCAAATAGTTTGAATAATAAACATAATATAAAAATGATCACAATTTCCTTAAGAAATTTAGTGGTACCTTCAATTATTAGTTGTAGAGAGTAGATAGATTCCAACACTACCAGAATCTATTAATTTAATGACTATAAAATATATGATAAATTGTGTCTTTCAGTTACATCAGATGTTAGTGTTTGAAATAAATACTATTTATTTCACCATAAAATTTCAACTCTGGCTTCTTTATTGCAAAAATATTCACGAGACAGTAAGTATGTGGACCTAGTCTATATTTCCATTGCTGCAACAGAATATCTCAGATTAAATCAATTATAAACAATATGCATTTACTTTTAGCTTGTAATTCTGAAAGCTGGAAAGTCCAAGATTACATAAAAAGATCTATTCTGCTTCCTGGAAGAAAAGGAACAAATAAACGCATGTGGAAAAGAGGCTTGTGTCCTTGCTTGAATGTGTGTGTATGTGTATGTGCCTGTGTGTGTGTGTGTGTGTGTGCGTGTGCGTGTGTGTGTGTGTGATGTTCACAGCAGCTTTTCTCATGGGGAATACAATAGCTACATACATTCATTGGTGTTGATACATGGTGCTCAGTTCCCACAGCTGGCAGGAAACAAAGCAGTCTGCTTTTTGCTACGTATCAGAACCTTACTGACCCAACCAATGTTATGACTTAATGGAGAGAATATGGCAAAGTCAAATGAGAAAATTGAAAGTATACATAAGGATGAGAATTAAAATATAGTTAAAAATTATGCTTGTCTCTGGAAGCCCTGTGGGGTCCAGGTGAGTTGATAGTGTTGTTTTTCTTGTGGGGTTGCCATCCCCTTCAGTCCTTCCCCTAACTCTTCCAAAAGGGTCCTCTACCTCTGTCCAATGGTTGGCTGAGTGTATCTGCACCTGTCTCAGCCAGCTGCTTATAGATCCTCTCAGAGGGCAGCCATGCTAGGTTCCTGTCTGCAAGCACAACATGGCATCAGTAATAGAGTTAGGGATTGGTGCCTATACGTGGGATGGGTCCCAAGTTGGGGCAGTCTGTGAATGGCCTTTCTGTCAATCTTTGCTCCATTTTTTGTCCCTGCATTTACTCTGGACAGGAAGCTGGATTTTCCAGCTTTGAGAATTACAAGCCAAAAGTAAATCCATGGTTTTTGGGGGGGTGGGTGGGTAGGGGTGGTCAAGAGTTTTGAAGATGTGTGAGTGGCCCCATGCCTCAATTGGAGGCCATGTCTATCTACTGGAGATAGCCCTTTTAGGTTCCATCTCCCCATTGTTGGCCATTTCATCTAAGGCCCTTGCCATTAGATCCTAGGAGAAGGGGGATGGTGTGAAGAACTTGTGAAGAGGGGATCAGGAAAGGGGGGCAACATTTGGAATGTAAATAAATAAAATAATTAAAAATTATTCTGGTCTAGCAAGCTGATAGTAGCTTTTATAAGGTCCATAACCTCAGTAGCCCTGGGAAGCTGGCTTGGTTTTGATTACCAGGTCTGATTTTTCTTGTATTGAGTTGGTCCTAAGTTCATTTAGACAGCTGTTGGCTCCCACCTTTATGTAGGTGCCACTTCTTGCATGTTGATATCTTTCTTGCCATAATTGTAATTATGGTTCATAGGTATTGTGGCTGGGAAGACTGTTTAATTGCTTTGCTGCAGCAACCCTCCTCAAAGAAGTTTCTTCTTATAACAAAGACCATCAGAAAAATCAGAACCAGTTATAATCAAAAGATTATGGGGAGCCCAGCCACAGTGGCTACCTCTGTATCACAGATCCTGCATGTATGGCTCAGGGAACAATGTATAAGAGAAAGAAAAAAGATTCTAAGAGTAAGAGTGTTAGAAAGGCTGCTTTAGAACAGTCTCACTGACAAATGGCTGCATAAATATGTCCAAACAATGCCATTATCAATGAACATGTTAACCCAAAGTAAGAAATGTTCATGAGGTCCCACCTCTAGACAACTTGATTGCTAAAAGATCCCAGGGATGAGTCTGCGTTATTTATTGTCCTATGTGGTGTGGTCAGACTTGAAACCACACACATACACACACACACACACACACACACACACACACACACACACACACACACAAATTTGTATGTAACAAATCTAATAAAATAAAAAGTAACTATCAAGTTGACAGTAGGTGGCATGATAGAGGCTCAAGAGGGAAAATCAGGGAGGGTTGCAATTCTGTTTCAATTTAAAACATGAGAAAAAAATCCCACAAGTCATACATAGAATCTCACGAAACAAAAACATGACAAAACAAAAATATTAACATCAGGTTTCATCAAGGATCCTGAAGTCATACTCATAAAGATTGGTGCAACATCCAGGAGATAGTGGTTGCACAGATCCACTATTTCTAAATTCCAGGGCGCTTTTTCTGTCACTAATATGAGGTCGAACAAATAAATGTTTCTAGAAACAATGGGTTTTCTGATATTTGGAGAAAGGAATGCTTGGCAGGATCATAGAGTGTTGGTAGGCCTTCCCAGAATTTATTTGATGAGTGGATATGGAAGCTCAACACAATAGTAACAAGACACATTAGATCAAAAACGGAGCAAGAGATACATGTGTCGATTTGCGGTTTCAAACCTAAGGACACCACAGTTAAAGGTGAATTTAGAACACTTTGTTTCTTTCCAAAGTGAGAGACTACTTAAGAAGAATGTCTTTAAGATGACTTTAAAGACAAACTTTCAGGGTCCTGGGAGTGAAAATTGTCAGTTAGGAAGTAAAATAAATAATTACAAATCCAGATGATAATTCCATGGAATAAAATGAATGGCTGAGTTTAGGCTGCTATAAGTAAAGAATAGTAAACATTAGAGGAGAAATCAAGAAATGATATCAAGGGTTTGAAGAGGAGCACACAACTCATGTGACCTTCTGAAATTACTTAAAAAGCAGGACACAGAAAGCACAAACTTAAAAGTCAAGACAGCTCCTCCACTCCATTCTCCTAGCCCCCTCACAAAGGTAAGACATTCTTAGAATCTATTTAAATATTTACTAGTAGCAAGATAAGAGATGTTAAAAGTCTTTACAACTTGTTCATACACTAACTACCTCGGATTTTCTCCATTACTGCTGGTAACTAAGCTCCAACCTTAACAAAGTGTATCAGATGTAAAGCTTTTATTTTTGTGGCTTTGCCTCCCCTTTTATTTCTTTGCCTGGAACATACTTTTCTCACTTATTGGCTAAAACCTTCTTATAAACTCATAGACACCTTGATCAAATGCAACCTCCTCTCTCTGCTTCCTGGACCTCATCAGGCAGGAGAAGTTTAATCCACTTGAATTAACTAAGATAATTAGTGAGAAGTTTATGATTCAAGTGCACTTATTTAAAAACCAGTCACTGCTACACATCATGACATATTTATATGTGATTTTTTATAGGTATGCTATATACAATACTGCTAGTCCATATAAAATATATTTTAAAATGTTATATATGTATATATGTAATGTGTATAAATATATATAGTGATTATATATGTAATTTCTATGATCTCTCCCCTCTCTACTCTTCCTTCCCCTCCCAAGTTACACTGAGATCCTTGTTTTATTAATGTGATGCATATATAGTTCAGACATTATGGTACTTCCCTTTTAATGACTGTGCATAAATATGGTAATCTTCTAGATACCTGTTTCTCAGTAGTATTCTAATAGGTTACATTAATTAGATTTACATCACTCTATCTTTAGGTATGTGTCTTACTGTTCCATTACATGGGTCTGGGGTTTGGGAACAAGATCATTATATCAAGTGAAAGTGTTTCCAGAGGAAAGAAAAGGATGTTAGGCTGGAAAATGACAGGGATTTGACTAGAACTCTAAATTCTCCTTCTAATAAACAGTTATGTAACATGCTTCAGTGGATCAATATCTTCCATTCAAGACACAGATGTCTGCCTTTCAAGAAGTTACAATAAGAGACATGGATTCTTCTCCTTTCCAGTGGAACACACTGATGACCTCACTTGCACCACATGCAGCTCTGGGCAAGGTGAGGAATGTTCAATTTCTGCTCTTTATGATGAGATTCAAATGAATAACTGAGAGTAGCCAGTCCTGTGCACCTTCACTAGAGCACTCTCCCCAGAAGTGTGTCTGGCAGATTGTGCTGCACTAAGAAGGAACTCGATGCAGAAACACTCCTCTCTTACTGACTTTCCAGATGGTTGCTCGAATATATGTCTGATCAATTTCTGTTTATTCTTGTAGTTACTTACAGAGATTTTTTTAATGGTAGCTAAAAATATTTTCTAACCCCCATGGAAAGTATGTCTATGGATGTATATTATGGCCTAAGTATATTTTATGGGCCAAGTGTCTCACAAAAATTAAAGACATAATGATAAAAATTTCCACAGACAAAGGATGCATATTTTTGTTGATTTTGGAGTTAAATTTCAAATCTGTATTTATAGCATAATCAGCTACTGAGTTTTAAAATTAAAAAATGCATCTTTTCATTTAGTAATATTTATCCAGTGTCCATCCAACTACAGTTATGCTGCAGTCCATTCCCATTGTCCAGAGAATTGTAAGTTTTATAATTTTTTAATTCTTTACTTGTTGAAAAAGGTATTATTTCTTGGAAACAAATGATTTCACATGCCTCTTGGTAAAGTCTTTACCTGTTCACCTTCTGCCAATGAAATCAAGTTTGATCTCTTTTGCTTGTCATCCAAGAATCTTGAGACAAATCCAACTCTGTTATTATCTTCTTTCTGTTCTGTTCACTCTATGTAATCAATTATATTTACTATCTAGAACCCATAAAAATTCCCAGTTGCTGAAAATGACAACACCCATTATGCCCCACTCATTTTTATCTGTAAGATGTAGTTTCTACTTCCCTGCTTTAAGCTCCAGATGGTCAGTGCTACTAGCCACCACCCAGGAGCCACGCTGGATCTGTAGAAAACACACACACACACACACACACACACACACACACACACACACTAATTTATTTTTAATATGCTTTTTTATCTCAATGTCCAAGTACATCTCAGCCTCTTGCAGCTAATGTGCCCTTACGTTCACTCCCAGGTAAACATCTCTGAATGTACCCTCAGCTTAGTTGCTCAGTTACCCTTAATCCCAGCTGAAAAACTCCAAATCTTCCCTCAACTTAGTTGCCCAGTTACCTTCTCTTTTCTCAGCACTGTAAATCTGCCCTCAGCTTACTTGTGTTTCTAATCTCCTACCTGCTACCTTAGGCCCAGTAGGGGAAGTAGCTAATGGTCACTCCACCTGAAATTTCACATGGCTGCTGGCTCCCTCTCTCTCCTAAGCATGATCTATCTCTTTCTCCTCCTGTGTCTTCTAGTCTGCCATCAAGAACCTGGAACATTGTGGCTGCTTCTGCTATAAAATCAAAGTTACTCTCTAATTTGTCAAGTAGGCTAAGTTATAGGCCAATGATTCCCAAGGATCCATCTGCTTCTATTTCCCCAGCATTTGGGTTAAAGCATGTGCCACCACACCTGACTTTCTTTTTTACTATGGGATCTGAGGATTAAACTCAAGTCTTTCTGTTTGCAAAGAAAGTATTTTAGAGCATAAGGCTATCTCTCAAGGCTATCTTGCTCCTTTTTAAGACCCAAAATGCATACAACATTAGTATACTACTTCAGCCCTCAATATCATTTTATCATGCCAAGTTGAATCTGTTTAATCATTTATCCCTTATTTCCCATGGTAGTAATACTTGCTATAAAACAATGTAAATATAATTAACACAATGGAATGTATTTAAATGGAAAAATGATGTAGTTTTAATCTTTTCATATAAAACAAATATATATATATATATAAAGTTTTTTTTTCTTTTTACACTTATTTTACAATTCCTTACAGGTTATATCAAATATTTTAGAGTCTTGAATGAAATATCTAAGCTACTTTGAGTTCAAATACATTGCACATTTTTTTTATTATCTCCACTGCATCTTCTGAGTGATATAGACTTTTTTCATAACAAAGGCACACAAAGTAATGTTATCACTTATCAAATGCTGCACCTTGCAAGTGTATGACAATGAGTTTTGCAACACTAAAGATTTCCACCACTACAACAGCCTTCAGAGAAATGTGTAGGGTTTTTACAAAGAGTTTTCTTGAATGGTGTTCTGTTTGCTGGATGTATACTGAATTGGATGCCCTTCCCTTGAGTTTCATCCTGACAGGCCATTGACATGATGTTTATGATTTTCAAATTCCCTTTCCAGCCCACACTTCTCTCTTGAGCTCCAGATCATAAATTCATCTGCCTTCTGGTCCCCCTTGCAATATCCTACAGACATCTAAGTCTCACCTTGTCCAAAACTGGACTCGTTTACTTTTATATTCTCAAGACTTGTGTGGCTTCTATATTTTTATTGACTGAAAG
Source organism: Mus caroli (assembly GCF_978045245.1). Taxonomy (NCBI): domain Eukaryota; kingdom Metazoa; phylum Chordata; class Mammalia; order Rodentia; family Muridae; genus Mus; species Mus caroli. The sequence continues at coordinate 30,963,078 of NW_028227267.1, read as the reverse complement.
ATGAACTTTCCACTCTAGCTGTGTAAACAGGAGCTCTAGACATTACTCTTAAAATTCTTCCTATCTACTCATTATCAATCAACATACTTTTAAGGTTACCCATTGCGTCTCTCTAGATCTATTTTTGTGACAGAATGGCATGCAAAGGGAAAGCATGCCACCTGGTATATCTAATGTGACACACTCACATTGAATATATCTGAAGTGGCCATGCATCTCAGGAAAAAAAAAAAGATAGAAAGATCTGCAGAGATAAAAACAAACAAACAAACAAAAAACAAACAAAATGAAACATATCATGAGATATTTTGTCTACTTCTTTAATCTAATGATGTCAACCAGCAAGTAAATGCCACTTGAACCTGATTTCTTTCTCTTGGATGTGAGTTCTGGATAGTACCTTCTCAATACTCCCACTCATCTCTACTTGTAAGCCATAAAGAAAACAAGTGTGTGTACATGAAATGGCACTTGCTTTTATATGTAGACCCCTGGGGCCTTCCTTCTTTTAGGCAGAGAACTCAGAACATCCAAAATGTTACAATATCAAAGTAGAGAATTTTCTACTGCAAAACTGTTGTCCAGGTATAAGAACAACATATTTGTATGCATTTCAGATAAGCACTACCCCAAGACTCTTAAGTGAACTTTGTGAACTTCTATGTTGAAAAAGGCATATTAAAATTAGGTTTTCCTCTTTCTCCACATCCTCACCAGCATCTGCTGTCACCTGAATTTTTGATCTTAGCCATTCTGACTGGTGTGAGGTGGAATCTCAGGGTTGTTTTGATTTGCATTTCCCTGATGATTAAGGATGTTGAACATTTTTTCAGGTGCTTCTCTGCCATTCAGTATTCCTCAGGTGAGAATTCTTTGTTCAGTTCTGAGCCCCATTTTTTAATGGGGTTATTTGATTTTCTGGAGTCCACCTTCTTGAGTTCTTTATATATATTGGATATTAGTCCCTTACATGATTTAGGATAGGTAAAGATCCTTTCCCAATCTGTTGGTGGTTTTTTTGTCTTATTGATGGTGTCTTTTGCCTTGCAGAAGCTTTGCAGTTTCATGAGGTCCCACTTGTCAATTCTCGATCTTACAGCACAAGCCATTGCTGTTTTATTCAAGAATTTTTCCCCTGTGCCCATATCTTCAAGGCTTTTCCCCACTTTCTCCTCTATAAGTTTCAGTGTCTCTGGTTTTATGTGAAGTTCCTTGATCCACTTAGACTTGACCTTAGTACAAGGAGATAGGAATGGATCGATTTGCATTCTTCTACATGATAACAACCAGTTGTGCCAGCACCATTTGTTGAAAATGCTGTCTTTCTTCCACTGGATGGTTTTAGCTCCCTTGTCGAAGATCAAGTGACCATAGGTGTGTGGGTTCATTTCTGGGTCTTCAATTCTATTCCATTGGTCTATTTGTCTGTCACTATACCAGTACCACGCAGTTTTTATCACAATTGCTCTGTAGTAAAGCTTTAGGTCCAGCATGGTGATTCCACCAGAGGTTCTTTTATCCTTGAGAAGAGTTTTTGCTATCCTAGGTTTTTTGTTATTCCAGATTAATTTGCAGATTGCACTTTGCAAGCTTGTACAACCACTCTGAAAATCAGTCTGGCGGTTCCTCAGAAAATTGGACATAGTACTACCAGAGGATCCAGCGTTACCTCATCTGGGCATATATCCAGAAGATATCCCAACCGGTAAGAAGGACACATGCTCCACTATGTTCATAGCAGCCTTATTTATAATAGCCAGAAGCTGGAAAGAACCCAGATGCCCCTCAACAGAGGAATGGATACAGAAATTATGGTACATTTACACAATGGAGTACTACTCAGCTATTAAAAAGAATGAATTTATGAAATTCCTAGCCAAATGGATGGACCTGGAGGGCATCATCTTGAGTGAGGTAACACAATCACAAAGGAACTCACACAATATGTATTCACTGATAAGTGGATATTAGCCCAAAACTTAGTATACCCAAGATATAAGATACAATTTGCTAAACACATGAAACTCAAGAAGAATGAAGACCAAAATGTGGACACTATGCCCCTTCTTAGAATTAGGAACAAAACACCCATGGAAGGAGTTACAGAGACAAAGTTTGGAGCTGTGATGAAAGGATGGACCATCTAGAGACTGCCATATCCAGGGATCCATCCCATAATCAGCTTCCAAACGCTGACACCATTGCATACACTAGCAAGATTTTGCTGAAAGGACCCAGATATAGCTGTCTCTTGTGAGACTATGCCGGGGCCTAGCAAACACAGAAGTGGATGCTCACAGTCAGCTATTGGATGGATCACAGGGCTCCCAATGGAGAAGCTAGAGAAAGTATCCAAGGAGTTAAAGGGATCTGCAACCCTATAGGGGGAACAACATGATGAACTAACCAGTATCCCTGAGCTCTTGTCTCTAGCTGCATATGTATGGAAAGATGGCCTATTCGGCCATCACTGGAAAGAGAGGCCCATTGGACTTGCAAACTTTATATGCCCCAATACAGGGGAATGCCAGGGCCAAAAGAATGGGAATGGGTGGGTAGGGAAGTGGGGGGAGTTATGGGGGACTTTTGGAATAGCATTGGAAATGTAATTGAGGAAAATACGTAATAAAAAATATTAAAAATTACCAAAAAAAGTTAGGTTTTCTTAGCTGTCCAGTGGAAACTATGACCTTCACAAGATCAACAAGAAATGTCAATCTAGAGTTTTACCCAAATTTTGGCACTTTTGGTGATATCCTAAGAAATATAAAAATCAGAAATTCGTGATCAGATCTTTATCTTCGTACATACTTCCATTAAATGGAGAACCACAAAAGGCAAAGTAAGCACCCTGGGATGTCTTGATTATTATAGAGAACTCCACTAACCCAGAAGCATAGACCTATCTGAGCTTTCTGAACTTGGTTTGTAACCATGGTTACAGAGAGTATAGGTTTTAACAGATGTCCTGAAAAACAAAGTCAGTCAATTGCATAAGAAGTGTAGTTACCATGAAAGCATAAATCATAATCTCAAAGCAGGAAACTGCCCACAAGCATTTCACAAGGAACTAAAAATAAATAAATAAATAAAAAATGCTGCTATAAACCCTGGGGAAAACCAAGTGGCTACAAGTACAGATAGCTGTGCTTAATTCAGAGAAGTCAGATTGAGTTGAAGAGAAGTTGAAGAGAAGAGCTTAGGAAAGAAATAGACTAACCAGAGCAATTACTGAAATGTAGCAAAATATTAATGGCAACTAGGTAGTATGCATTTCTAAAGAAGAAAAGCATAAATGACAAGAGTAAAAGAGTCAAATAGAATGGAAGTTTCTCAAGAAAGAAAGAAAAAGAAAAAAAATGAAGAAAACAAAGAAGCATAAAATACAGCTATATTAACATGATATCAACGGAATCTGAATGGAAGGAAAGTATTCCAGAAAACTTTTCAATAACAAAGAAAATTTTAATACAGACACTGATATGTGGTTTGTGTCCTGGAATAAAACTGATAAATACTGTCAGATAAATGTCTCATTACATTCACCCTTGTGTATCCAGCTAAAGAACAAACAAACAAAACACCCATATTTAACATCACAATACAGTAGGACATTCACAAACTTGCAAGGAAAATAAAATTATAATCAAATAACTATGTCTATAGATAAAGACCTGTAAAGAAAAGATGGAGTTTTCATGAAGTACAAATTGAGACCATCATTTTAAACCTTTACTGAAGAAATCATGATACTGTCTTAACCAACAAAGACAATAATGGGGAAAAACAAATTGAAACTTGAAATTATTAAGCTAGAACTGATGTATTTAAAACTGTGAAACATTGTTTCAGAAAAATGGTATGTCATAGAAACACTCAGACTATTGATTTAATGTAACACTTTAAGTTTTTCATACCACTGTTTCTTCAAAAAGGTATTTTAAAAACTGCTCTTTCACTCTCTTTCAAACAGCTATTAGGCCACTTGTGGGTTCTCAGTAAATCTGCATGCTGCTGGTCTAAGATGATTTCTTACCCTTCTACTGCTAATTTCTACTGTTGCTACTTATGCTTTGAATCCTCTTCTAGTGCCTTGCTTAGAGCTGACACCATCTCATTTCTATAATTTTTGTCTCTGTCATCATGGTATTTTTGAAGGCCATATATAATTGGATCAGCCTTTCATTTAATTTACTTGTTTTCCCCATATCTTTTATTCTTTTATCTCACCTAATGTGTTTGCATTTTACAATTTCAAATTTAATCACTTACTTTGTGTTGCTTGAAGACAGGATGAATTGTTCAGTCCAGCCTATCCTAGAACTCACTACCTAGGGCTGGCTGTTCTCTCTTATGAGATTCTCCTAACTCACTTTCCCTAACAGACTTTACTCCCATGCCAGGTTTATTGTATTTTGCAGAAACATTTGCCCATAGCAAATTGATGTATTTTTATAAAACACAAAATTTTAAGGAACTTATATCATTTTAAATGTTGAGACATTATGTTAACATACTTCTTAATAGCCTAAGAACTGTGTGGACAGCAATGTTGAATGTAATATGACATTATTGATGCTTCAGAAATATTCTTAGAAGCCAGGCAACAGTGGTGCATATCCTTAATTTCAGCACTCGCATGGCAGAGAGAGGCAGACCTGTAAATTTGTGGCTATCCTAGTCTATAGAATGAATTCTGGGTCAGCCAGGGGTACATGAAGAAACCCTGTCTAAAAAATAAAAGACAAGAAAATAATGAAATAAAAAGGGAAAGAAAAAAAAATATATATATAAAGAAAACAAATAAGCTTAGAATGTACACAGTTCAATATTTGGTCCTTTCCATATAATTTCATATGAGATTACATTTACACTTTAGAGCTCTTTAGAATGGACATTGAACCAATTAAAGGCAGAATACTAGAGTGGATAAAGTTTTAATTAGAAGCTGGGTGACCCCAAGTCTCTATTTGTCTTACCTAGAATTCTACTTCGAGAAAAAAGCAGATTGTGTGTGTGTGTGTACTTACATACTTAATTCTACTTTTATCACATTTGAGGGTCGTATGTCTATCAAGGTACACAGATGCTAAAGAGTCCTACCTGACAGTCCTGAAATGTTGCTTTTTGTAACTATAATGCACAATGTTTATTCTATACTAATGCTCCATCTAAGGCCTCCCAGCTTCTACTCTGTTCTATATTAAACTATTTTTTGTTAATTTCCAACTGTCATATAAAGCATAGACACTATTTTGTCTCTAAGTACTAGAATTATGTGAAACACAGATACAGCATATTATATAATTTTTAATCTACATTAGAACTATTTCCTGAACTCTTCCTATTGTGAAAAAATACACACATTATTTGTGTAGAAATTTTAGTGTGTGAACATGTTTCCTTTTGCCCAAGACAAATATCAACATGTATAGTACTGGGGTTATATAACACAAACACACACACACACACATACACATACACACACACACACACACACACACACACACACACACACACACACACACTTACATTTCATCTATAAGAACATTCCAATTGTCTTCCAGGTGTATTATTTCATTTTACTGGTCTACCAGCAATATATGAATACCATTTCTCTGTATACCAACTAGCATTTAGTACCACAACTTTTTAAAACCATTAAAATATGTCTGTGGTGATGCATCACCATTTTAGAAGACAGTCTCTTGAGGACTAAAGATGCTAAACATCATTTTATGTGCAGGATTTCCATCTATGAATCTTCCTTTCTAAGATGTCTGTCCTGTCATTTTACTTTTCTCCTAATTAAATTCACCACTTCTTATCGTAAAGTTCTAAAATACTAGATCTTGCAGTAAGATGTGGTTTGAGAATACATTTCCTAGTCTACAGCTTGTCTTTTATTTTAACTATAGATCAAATATTAAAAATTTTGAGTATGGTTTATAAATTTTAACTTTAAAGTCTCACAACTTTGATGTCAAAAAGAGTTATTTGATTATTTGTCAAGCTCCTTGATTTTTCTCTTAAAGGTTTTTGTAATTTTATTCTTTGTATTTCTGTCCATTTTGATGTAAATATTACACAAAATGTATGACTTAGATGAGACTACTTTTTCTATGTTGTCCAGTTATTTCATACCCAGTTGGTGAAAAGGTCTTCCTTCCTTCATTAACTCCTTTTTCCCTTTTTTAAAAAAAAAAATTGACTATCTTAGGGTAGGACTATTCCTTAGTTCTTTGATCTGTTTCAATGAACAATGTTTTTCTGCCACAAAAGTTCATCATGTCTTATTCCTGTAAGTATTCAGAAAATTTAACAGAATGATTGTTCTAACTATGAAGATCTTGAATATTTACACCATGTTAACTTCTGTGTGAATTTAGAAAATCTCCTTATTTTGTTGATATAAAGTATCTTGGTTTTAAGTACAATGATATCAATAGATTTATTTGAGAAAAGTTGGCAAGCCCACGTATCTTCATACCATTGAACATAACAGTCAGTGAAATAAGGACTTTCTGTACTTCCTCCTGGAATATTTTGTAATTTTCATCAGACAACTTTCCACTCAAAAAAAGCCTGATACATATTGTGGAAATGCATACATGAGTTTTCAACTATTGCTAGATTTTGTTTTCAAATATTTTAGATTTATTTTATTTTATTTTATTTTTATGAGTGTTCTGCCTACATATAAGTTTGTAAACCACACTCTGATGTCCATAGATTCCAGAAGATAACATTGAACCATGTAAAATTAATTTTTATTTCCTCAGATGTAATTTTCATGTCAGAGCCTTACTGCTGAATAATCTTACCCTTTCTAGTTCTTTGTGAAATCTGGCTGGCTGGTTCTAATCAATTGTACTGGCTTATGCTCCTCTCCAAGCTAATTGATTCAAACTGGCTTCTTTCAGCTTCTCACTGAAATACTCTTCTTGGCCTCAAACTAACTCTGGCAATTTATATAATCTACTTGCTCCTTCTCATTCTCTAGCTTCAACTGCCTCTGCTTACCTGCATTGTATGAACTGCATAAACTGACCAACTCACGAACAAACTTAACTGACCTCAACTATAGTACATAAACTTCTCTAACTGAACTCATTCAACTGAACTCCACTGCATTGATTGAACTCAACAGAACTGTATTCACTCAAATGCTCTTTCCTCCAGAAAAAAAAAAAAAAAAGATTCTGGACCTATCAATATCTCCAATGCTTCATTGTTTGGGATTAAAGATGTGTACTAATAGCCTGGCCCTATTCCAGCCAAAGGGGTTAAGGGTGGGCCATTCCACACAGATCACACAGACAAAAATATTTTTGAATATGATGATCCCTTGCCAGAGCAGTCATATTGTTGGACTAAACTTCCTATAAAGGGTCCCCAGGAACTTGAGTTTCAGATAGTTGTAAGGCACTATGTGAATACTTGGAATTGAACCAGGGTCTTTTTGTAAGAACATTAAGTCCTTTTAACTGATGAACAATTTCTCCAGCCCCTTGTATTATGATTTCAATTATCCATACAAAGCTTTCCATTATAAAACAATTATACACTAAAACAAGCCTAATTAATTCATGTAAAATAGGGTCATCTAAAACCTTAAAGAGAAAATAAATATGATTTAATAGTATAGAAATACAAGCAAACTTATACAATGTTATTAATGTAAATCTGAAATACATATTTATACATGCTGATCACAGAGCAAAATACATTTCATGCTGCATAAGTTGTATATATCAAAACTACTTAATAACAATAGAACTGATGTTTTGAGTCTAGGAGTCAAAAATGGGTAGATAACAGCACACATAATTTGAAAGAAAAATTCTCAACTCAAACAATAATTAAAAAGATTGATCTAGATAAAGCATTTTGAGAATTACTTAATTTCATAAAATAGGTGCCAATATACTCACATGTTTGTCAGGTTATGCATCAATAATATGCATAAATCACATGTAGTTTTTAAAGGAAAACATAATCAGGTATATTAGACAAATATGTTCACATGTCTATAAACATAGGCTTGCAGGCAACAAAACAACATATATAACAACAAATATGAAGTTTGCCTTAAAATATTTCCTGTGAAATTGCAAAACCAAAATATGCTTTATTTTCATGTATTCAAGACATATTTATACACAACACCTGGTCATTTTTTGGAAAAGATAATAAATTCCATTAAAGTATACGAAATAAAATGGATGATGACAGTTTGCTAAAACTAAAACTTGTGAATACAATTTGAAAAAAAAATGAATCCTTAATAATCAAGGGAAGTATGTATGTAATATTTAAATCCACATAAGTGTATGTAAAATCTCATTTCACGGAGTCTCCACTGTATTAAAATATTAAGGATGCTTTTGGAGTTGTATTTTCCTTATGGCACAGAAAGCTGCTATCATATCAAACATCTCTTAAATAACAAATATAAATTCTGAAATAAAGCCTATCAAACCCAAAGGCAATAGATTATGAACACTGTCTGTAGATATTTGAGGAGAGTTGAAACATTGAAGAAAAAAAAATGAAATTGGGTCAGATCCTCTGACTCACTCTTTACAGGATTTAGTCTGAAACTAGGTCACACAGTACATGCCGTGCAGGGTGATTAAAACTAGTAGAACACATGTAGTTTTATTTACTTGAAAACCAGGCTTTGACGCAAACAAAGGCAATGGAAACCTGAATTTTACTCAATAGAGAGTAGGATTTGAGAAGCCAAGAATGGTCTAAAAAAACCTCTTTCCTGGTCTTTTGTTGACCACAGAGCTATGGCTTAGGGTGAGTGCAGAGAGCAGGGTTGAATGTGTAGTCCCTGTCTTCTAGATGAGATTAATTCTTTTCACCCCATTTAACTGAAAACTAAAAATATAAGACAAGCAGAAACAGCAATTGTTCAAAGAAGCACGACAGAATTGGGAGTTATTTCATGTCAAGAATTCAGGCTGTATGCTCAAGTACTACGAAGCATTAGCGTATCTAGTCCATTAACAATCAAAATGGTAAACAATGCAGACCAATTTTGAGATAATGTAAGTGCTGGAATGAGAAAATATTTTAAAGTATCTTAAAATCTGCAAAAAAACAAACAAACAAACAAACTATGTTCCATGAAAAAATACTAAAAACAGAAAGTGAACTCTATTCTAGAAAATGGGATCTCAGAGGAAGTAGAGGAGTGTAATGAGTTATGGATATGAATCAATTACATGATGTCCATTTGTAAAACTACCAGAAATAAAGTTTAAAACTTTTCAAGAATAAAAGTTTTATTTATCTTACAATAAAAAGGAATAAACCTGATTGTATTAAATCAACAACGAAATTGTGACATTAGAGGTGGAAGGAGACTGTAAAATCTAGTCAGTTTTAAATAAGACATTACTTAGTTTGAAATGAAGAAAGAATAATATAAACATTATGCACATAAATGGTATTTCATGTAACTATAAGACAATATTAAAATATTTTAATTAATTCTTTTATTCATTTACATCTCAAATGTTGCCCACCTCCTGGTCCCTCCTCAGAGAGTTCTTCACTCCCTCTCTACTGCCCTTCACCTCTGAGAGGGTGTTTCTATACATACACACACACACACACACACACACACACACACACACACACACACACATGCGCATCCTCTCCCATGGAGGCCAGATGCCACATGGTACCAGGGACCATGTTCTTTGGTTGGCGCTTAGTCTGTGGAAGCTCCCAGGGTTCCAGATTAGTTAACACTGTTGGTCTTCCTGTGTGGTTGCCATCCCTTTAAGCTCCTTTAATACTTCCCCTAACTCTCCTCTAGGGGTCCATGACATCAGTCCAATGGTTGGCTCCAAGTATCTGCATCTGTGGTTGCCATCCTTTTAAGCTCCTTTAATACTCCCCCTAACTCTCCTTTAGGCGTCCATGACATCAGTCCAATGGATGGCTCTAAGTATCTGCATCTGTCTCAGTCATATACTAGTAAAGTCTCTCAGAGGACAGCCATGTTAGGCTCCTGTAGGCAAACACAATGTAGCATCAGTAATAGTGTTAGAATTTGGTGGCTGCACATGGGATGGATCCTAAGTTGGGACAGTCACTGGACAGCCTTTTCTTCAGTCTCTGCTGCCATTTTGTCCCTGCATTTCTTTTAGATAGGAACAATACTAGGTCAAAAAATTTAAAGGTGATTTGGAATTCCCATTTCTCCACTAGAGGCCATGCCTATCTATTGGAAGTAGTCTCTTTAAGTTCCATTTCCCCACATTTAAGCATTTTGGTAAAGGTCACCCCATTGAATCCTGGGACCCTCTCACATCCCAGGTCTCTGGGACTTTCTAGAGGATTTCTCTACACCCCACCCCCTACCCACCTTCTTTCACCTCCACAGCTACATATTTCCATTCATTCTTCTGGGCCTCTGGGCTTCTCTCCTGTCTCTTCCCCACCCTCCAAACACATATGATTAGAGTTCTATAAAAAGAGGATTCTGAACATGGGCCACAGAAACGATAAATAAGGCACACATTTGCTCATTTGTAAGTTCAGGGACTTTAAAGCAAGAGTTATAAATTCAAAATGGAACTGGAGAAAGGGCACTGCGGAAGCCATCCTGAAACCTGGAGTGTTTCAAGATAGTGAAAAGATAGGGGCTGTCTTGAGAGATGCCAAGATCAGAGTTGTCAGGTCCTCTGTTATTCAAAGGAATCTCTGTCTAGACATCTGTTGAAAACAGCATAAAACAGAGGTCATTGTAATAACCACCCACAGGAATCCATGCCTCATCCAGAAAATATCTAAGACACTTCTGTCTATGAATGGACAATACTAACCACTATCAAGAAAGAAATAGCAAAATATGAGGTATCTATGTACTTGACTCCCAAAATTGCTACAAAATAGTTAAATGTCTAATTTTCAACCAAAAACATAAGAATGCAAAAAAGATTATAGAACCCATCTAGCAAAGACCAAAAACTGACAGAAACTATGAAGAACCTGAAGAAAAGCAGCCTTTAGAGCTACTTACACTTACTGAGCTCAGAGTTCTGAAGGCCGAGAAGATGATGGAACTTCCTCTCATGAATGCATTCTTGCTGCTTTATAACATAAAATGCAGAGGAGGCATAAAGGCCATTCTTGTCTCAATAAACCCATCCCTATAAAATGGCATTAGTCCATCTATGACACAGTGGACTTTGTGACATAATCTTCTCTTTAAGGTTCTATCTCTTAAAATCACAATGGCAATTACATTTTAAAAGGAATTTTGGAAAAGTACTTTTATTTTTTCCAATTCTTTATTAGATATTTTCTTCATTTACATTTTAAATGCTATCCTGAAAGGCCACTATACCCTCCCCCTCCCTGCTCCCCTACCCAACCACTCCCACTTCTTGGCCTGGCAGGGACATATAAAGTTTGCAAGACCAAGGGGCCTCTCTTCCCAATGATGGCCAACTAGGCCATCTTCTGCTACATATACAGCTAGAGACACAAGATCTGGGGGTACTGGTTAGTTCATATTGTTGTTTCACCTGTAGGGTTGCAGATCCCTTTAGCTCCTTGGGTACTTTCTCCAGCTCCTCCATTTGGGGCCCCGTGTTTCATCCAATAGATGACTATGAGCATCCACTTCTGTATTTACCAGGCACTGGCATAGCCTCACACGAGACAGCTATATCAGGGTCCTTTCAGCAAAATCTTGCTGGCATATGCAATAGTGTCTGGGATTGGTGGCTGATTATGGGATGGATCCCCAGGTGGAGCAGTCTCTCAATGGTCCATACTTTCGTCTTAGCTCCTAAATTTGTCTCTGTAACTCCTTCCATGGGTGTTTTGTTCCCTATTCTAAGGAGGGATGAAGTATCCACACTTTGATCTTCCTTCCTCTTGAGTTTCATGTGTTTTGCAAATTGTATCTTGGGTATTCTAAGTTTCTGGGCTAATATCCACTTATCAGTGAGTGCATATCATGTGAGTTCTTTTGTGATTGGGTTACTTCACTAAGGATGATACCTTCCAGATCCATCCATTTGCCTAGAAATTTCATAAATTCATTGTTTTTAATAGCTGAGTAGTACCCCATTGTGTAAATGTACCACATTTTCTGTATCCATTCCTTTGTTAAGGGACATCTGGCTTCTTTCCAGCTTCCAGCTATTATAAATAACGCTGCTATGAACATAGTGGAGCATGTGTCTTTCTTACCAGTTGGAACATCTTCTGTATATATGCCCAGGAGAGGTATTGCTGGATCCTCCCGTGGTACTATATCCAATTTTCTGAGGAACCATCAGAGTACTGGCACAGTGACAGACAGGTAGATCAATGGAATAGAACTGAAGACCCAAAAATGAACCCACACATTTATGGTCACTTGATCTTTGACAAAGAAGCTAAAACCATCCAGTGGAAAAAAGATAGCATTTTCAAAAATGGTGCTGGCTCAACTGGCAGTTATCATGTAGAAGAATTTGAGCTGATCCATTCTTATCTCCTTGTAAAAAGCTCAAGTCTAAGTGGATCAAGGAACTCCATATAAAACCAGCGACACTGAAACTTATAGAGGAGAAAGTGGAGAAAAGCCTCAAAGATATGGGGACAGGGGAAATTTTTCTGAACAGAACACCAATGGCTGTGCTGTAAGATCAAGAATTGCCAAATGGGACTTCATAAAATCGCAAAGCTTCTGTAAGGCAAAAGACACCTTCAATAAGACAAAAAGGCCACCAACAGATTTGGAAATGTTTTTTACCAATCCTAAATCAGATAGGGGACTAATTTCTAATACACACAAAGAACTCAAGAAGCTGGACTCCAGAAAAATCAAATATCCCCATTAAAAAATGGGGCACAGAGCTAAACAAAGAATTCTCACCTGAGGAATACCGAATGGCTGAGAAGCACCTGAAAAAAAAATGTTCAACATCTTTAATCATCAGGGAAATGCAAATCAAAACATCCCTGAGATTCTGCCTCACACCAGTAAGAATGGCTAGGATCAAGAATTCAGGTGACAGAAGATCCTGGCAAGGATGTGGAGAAAGAAGATCACTCCTCCATTGTTGGTGGGATTGCAAGCTTGTACAACCACTCTGGAGATCAGTCTGGTGGTTCCTCGGAAAGGTACTTTTAAATCACATTAAAGTCAAACTGCCTAACAAGGCAGGTCAGTTGGTGGCTTCATAATGTTGTAGAGATGGTCCAGTCTTTGTGAGAGCTTGTTCCTCTTCTAGACTACCAGAGTTCTAAGCCAGGTATCTGTGTTGGGTAGCTCACAGGTATCTGAAACCCCAATTGCAAGGAATCTGCCAGGCCTTTGACCCATATTCACATTGACCCACATGCATATGCATAAATCAAATATCTTTTTAAACAGACACACACACACACACACACACACACACACACACACACACACACACACATATATATATATATATATATATATATATATATATGAAAATTTAATCTCTCCTTCATTTTGCCAGGAATGTTTTATCAGATATAAAATACAGAATAAGTCATGTACCATTTTATTTCATTTTTCCACATTTAAAAATATTTATTTGATGTCCTTTTGCCTAATTATCTATGAAAGAAATCCTAAAATGTATTTCTTCAGACTAACATAAAAATACTCTAGATAGTAACTTGAAGTTTTGTGAAAAATAATAAGTGTTTACTACTTTTATTTTTTTCTTGTAACACTATTTTTTTTTATACCTTGGGAAAATAAAAACAGAAAGATAGAAAGATCACTGCTAACCTACATCATTGTCACACAATGGATACACAGACATTTATCCAAAGAAGGTATGAGAACCATCTATGGTCAACCAGGAAATCCTAATAAATGGTGCAGTGAAATAGTTCCATGTACCAGCATTATAAAATAAAGAAAAAATAAGAATTTTTGACAAAGCCGGGCGTGGTGGCGCACGCCTTTAATCCCAGCACTCGGGAGGCAGAGGCAGGCGGATTTCTGAGTTCGAGGCCAGCCTGGTCTACAAAGTGAGTGCCAGGACAGCCAGGGCTACACAGAGAAACCCTGTCTTGAAAAACCAAAAAAAAAAAAAAAAAAAAAAAAAAAAAAAAAAAAAAAAAAAAAAAAGAATTTTTGACATATAGAGAGACTGAAACCTTTATATCTTGTTATACAAAATCTAGAAAAACAGATTCTAGGTCAGAAGGAGGTGTCTTATAAAAATTAAATACTGAATTGTCTTATGACCCAGAAATTCCACTCTGTGTAATATTTGTAAAGAATATTCAAATTCACCCTTACATTACAACATTAATAGCAATAGTGAAGAGGTGAGCTCAGCCCAACATTCTACTCACTGACAAATGAGTAAACTGTCTTACACATACATAGTGTTTCTTGGGTTTTATTTTTGGCTCTTCTACTGTTTGTTTGTTTTTGTCTTATTTTATCATTATTCTTTAGATGCTTCTTTGTTTTCTAAGAGATAGAAAGGGTATAATTTGGATTGAAGCATTTTGGGGAGGATCTTGGAGGGATTGAGAGAGGGAAAACCATAATTAGAATATATTGCATGAAAGAACTATTTTCAATAAAACAAAAAAAGAGGAAATTAAAACAAACCAAAATATAAAAACTAAAATGAAAGAATATTTCAGAAATAAGGAATATATTACAATATGTACAAAAACAACAACATTAAATGAAAATTTAATAAAAGTTGGGTAAATTGAAACATGCATATTTAATATGGTTCTGACCTTCTAAATCTCATGCAGTAATCTTCTTTGAAGGGAGCTGTTCAAAAGAATTGGCCATGGATCCAAAGTACTGATGGCATGAAGTAGAACATGCCACCTGTGTCCCTGCTGGGGCTAAACAGAACATAGTGTGTGACACAAATTTTCAACAAAACAGTAGTTTGTTTTTACTCTGATTTCTAAGCCACACTATTCTGAAGCAACTGTACTCCAGTGTATGTTACCACATGCTAACCCCAAGACCCCCTCATCATCATTCTGTCCTCAACTCACAATGCTCCTCCTGATCAATCGGAGGAGACATTCAATGCTTTCCTATAAAACATATAAAATAGACTTTATGTTAGATAATTATGGCCAATCATAGGCTAGCATAAATGCTCTGACCATGTATGAGGTAGGCTAGCCTAAGCCACAATGATCTACTTATTGCTATATTAAGGGCATCTGTGTTTGTTTTTGGTTCTGAATGCTGATCCTAATACTTATGCATCATAAGCATGTGCTCTTACACTAACTTAAGCTCCAAACCCCTTCAGTGCATTTTTGATTTATTATTTTTAAATTACAGGAGCTCTACTTAGAAGCAAATACATTGTAAGATGAAGAAAACCTGAACTCTAAAATACTAAGTGAAACAAACCAGAATTTAACGAACAGAAAATTTTAAAATCAAATGGAATGCATAGCATCATATAAACAGAATTTTCACTAAATAATATTTTAAAAATATCCCCTAATTTGTATTAATGGATGATAGGTAATTATATATACAAACATATAACACAAAATAATATATCTTTATATAGCAACAGAACTTTATGGATTATTTATGTGATAAATGCAGATAATATAGGATATATTATAAATGATAAATAATTCTATAATAATGGTATGTATTATTTATATATACAAAATGATAACTAAGATTCTTATGTGGTATATTAACTATAATACAAATTAACTGCATAGCATTGTTTTTTAAATGAAATAAGCAGTCAGTCTGATTAATAATATATAAAATATTATTCACCTTTTTTATACTTTTTATCTTTGAAGCAAGCAAAAATAACTTTAGAGACTATATTAAAGACTGAAATATAACTCTGAAAAATTTAGGAACAATGCAGTTAGTTGAAAGCAGCCCAACTAGATAAGAAAACACACAATAACATCAAAGAGTATAACATTGGAGCTGAAGCACATGAACATTCAGTGAAGACAAAAGAGAAAGTTGTACTGGAGAATTTGTATGTAATCCAGGTTGCTTGTTAAATTTGGGACGAAGATACCTTTAACATCATATTCAACATCATAGTCTATCAACTGATAACTTGAAAATTGGAAAGAACTACCTCATGAAAAATTTAAATGTGTTTCTCATATTATTAGGAATTCCAAGAACTGTTTTCTAGATGTTAAAACTGCTGTCATTTATACCTTTATTTTACACTTTATTAATGCAATTAGAACTTTTCCATTTTCATTGCAAATATGTTTTTCTTCATTTTTTTCACTTGTACGCTGGCATTACATGTTATATTCACTTCTGCACAAAAATTTCAATCTTACTGTTTTCAGGCTCTAAGTGTCTTATGATTTTTAGACCCAAAAACATGAAGTTTTACAATTTTGTACCATATTTTCACCATTACTATATGATGAATTTGTCATAATTTCAGCTGTCAACATGACACAAACCTAAAGTCACCTGGGAAGTAGGCATCTCCACTGAAGATCTGTCGCTGCAAACTCAGTGTGTACTCTTCATACCCTGCGTCCTTAACCAATTAATAGCAAAGAGAGCCATTTCCCACAATAATCACCTTTTGCATCTCTCACTACCCAGTTTTCTTTGGATTCTTTACATCTAAATAGTTCATTGACTTCTGTATTATAGTTATAGCTTTTATTCTATGAGATTATAGGACAATTATGTCATTTATCCCTTTCTTTTCCTTCTGCCAAACTCTCCCATCCATTTATCTTTCCTTGCTCTTTTTTGAAATCATGAGCTCTATTTTTCATTGACGTCTGTACTTCTTCTTTTGGTGAATGTTGAAGTCTGTTGGGCAATTTGTGTCTCCTTCTGTCATGGAATATTGCTTTGTTGATGAAGTGGAACATTCATTCACCCTTGGTGTTCAGGGGGCAGGAAATCAGTGTGAACATGGTGGCTTATAAAGCAAAACCTCCTGACCAGATCTTCAAAATTATATCTCTGGATACATATGACTGTGGATACATATACACCTCCCCCCACCTCCCTCCCTCTCTCTCTCTCTCCCTGTGTCTCTCTCTTTCCTCTCTCTCTCCTCCCTCTCTCCTCTCTCTCTTCTCTCTCTTCTCTCTTTCTCCTCCCTCTAGTCTCTCCCCCTGCCCCCGGCTCTCTGCATGTGCACACGCTTATCTCTGTGTATGGGGTGTGACTGTATCATAAGAACCATATCATACCATGGTCTTGTTCTGATCAATAAGGGATCCTTTAGAAATTAAAAGAAAAAATGGTTAAAACATTTTGACACCAGATATAGAAGACTCCAGATATAGAAGATGCAAAAAAGACTCCAGATATAGAAGACCTCATAATACTCATTCAGATGTGACTAGATTTTCTTCATTATTAGGTTTTTTTAAGAGTCTAGCACCTCATATCATCCAGGATCAAATCCACAGTATATCGACATTTGTCAACTGTGATCATTGAATTCTGCTAAAATTATGAAACAAATAATAACAGGGGATGAATCTATGCTTTAGGTGACAAATTGGTTAATCATATTTTCATTTGAGGGCTTCTTTATGATCTCTTTTTAAAATTTTTATTTATTTATTTTCTCATATATTATATCCTGATGCAATTTTCCCTCCCTCCATGTTTCATAGTCTATGCACCCCCCACCTACTCCTTCCCCAGATTCACTCCTCCCTTGTTTGCCTGCAAAAAAAGATCAGGCTTTTAAGTTGATACAAACAAACATGCCATAACAGGTTATAGTAAGACTAGGCACCAGCCCTTACATCAAAGCTGGATGAAGTAAACCAGTAGGAGGAAAAGAATGTCAAGAGCAGATAAAAGAGTCAGAAATACCTTGAAAAGTTAAAAGACAAACCCCTACTCCCACTGTTGGGAGTCTTAGAAAAACACCAAGCTACACAGCCATAAAGTATATGCAGAGGATTTAGTTCAGACCCATACATGGTCTGGGATAGTTACTCCAGTTATTGCAAGTCTATATTTACCCTACTTATTTAATTCTGTGGGCTATGTTTTCATTGTGACCTGAACCCCTATGGGTCTTACAATTCCTTGTCTTCTTTTCTTCAGGGTTCCTCTGGATCTGCCTAGTATTTGGCTGAGATTCTCTGTTCATAACAGTTGCTAGATGATGTGTCTCTGATGGCAACTGGGCTGAGCAATGATCTATGAGTATAGCCACCATGTTCCCTCTGGATTATGAACCATAGTAGTCATCTGTCTCCTTCATCCCCACCCCCCTCCCCCCGCCCGCCAACAGAACCTCGTTTACCTTTTCCAGCTACAGTCACATACTTTGGGTGGTGTGTTCCTAGACATCCAGAGACAGGTATGAGGTATATATTCTAATCTTAGTCAAATTGGTAATGACCAAATTATTCTCAGTTACAAGAATAGTTCTATTCTAATAACTCAAAATGATGCTGAGAAACCTGTGATTCTATACATCTATCCTACTATCCAAGGAGATTAAGGTGTCACATTATTGAAAGACTCAGGTGTGTTGGATGAAAAATAAACCTAAGAAGATGCCATATGAGTAATGAAATTCAGGGCCAGAGAATTTGGACATCACCTTATCAAGTTTGTAATTTATTCCCTACTTGGAAGCAGTCTGGTAGATAGGCATCTATGGTGGGAGTTGTTGTGGTATAGTCTTCCTTCAGGTACAACATTATTATCCTTGAGTAGACCAGGAGCATTCTTGATAACAAAATTAAAAGCAGAATAATATAATGATGGTTATATTTCTGGCAACAATTATGAATTTGTGGGTATCCCATTAGTAGAAGGAAGGTGGGTGCCATGAGACTTCAAATGTAGTTCCAGCCACTATTTCATTTGCTTCAACCCTCAGCTGAAAAGAGTCTTGGGAGATAATACAGTGTATAGGAAGCAGAAGGCAAAGAAAAAGTGAGCTTCCATGATGAATTATCCATGAGATCATCTGCCATGAAAGAATGAAGCTTCGCTGTGCAGCAACTATTTTGGGGTCACCCATCATTTTATAAGTTACCCCAATAAATTAATTTGTCAGCTAAGTTGGACTTGAATAGAATTTGTACTTGGGTTTGTCATCCCTGAATTTGGGACTAACAGATATTTGTTCATATATCTCTAGGGAAAGTTGCACATCAGGAAGCAATATTAAAATAGATGTAATTACAGATAATTCCTTGGCGGTGTTTTGAGGCTATCATGCCATGCAATTTATTTCTTCTTTTAAGTTTTCAAAATTATCTCTTATGTAAAAACAGTGTGTGTTTTTTATTTTTTAACAATCTTTATATTATGTTTGACAAATCTACAAGGAAAATAAAATCGAACTCCATGGAACAGAAATGAGGGAATGGTCAGTTCCTTTAGGAATTGAACATTATTAGCTATAAATGATTAGACTATGAAACTTGCACTGTAAAGGGCTATGAAAACCCACAGTTCTATTATTCTACCAGTCCTACCTGTCTCCATTGTAAAGATCAATTGATACTATTATCATCTTGTGTCTGGAACACTGCCAACACCCTTCTTGTCTTCCTGTTGCCTGGTTTACCTCCCTCCATTCAGTCCTTAACTCTTCAGCAGGAAGCATCTTTCTGAGAAATAAGTCTGATCTTTTTCTTTTGTTATTCTGTACCCCCAGCCTCTTAAAAATGACAGAAAGCACTTCAGCTGACTTGAACTAGCCATAGAGTTGGTGTTCAGTAAATAAGACTCAGTGAATTGCCAGTGGTTTGTAGCCAAGGGAAATTAAAAAAATATAATAAGCCCTGGGCTGGAAGTAAATTCTTCTTCATTCACACATATTTTTTAGTATCTATGTACAGGAGATATCAGAAGAAAAAGACTTGCAAATTAGCTATATGCTGTTGTCTAATACCATTGCACCATTGCTAGGAGATGTGACCAAACATCTACTTGCCCTATATATGGAACTGATGTTAAAACAAAGAAATTATACTACCAAACTGTATCTTATTGAACAAGTTATTTAACTGGCCTTGCTTTAGTTAAGTGATGAAGGGTTATTTACAGGAATATGGATGACTCAAAAGCAGCTGCATCACGGAATGCTCACCCAGATGATGAATCACAGATGTTCTCTGCATGACAGGTCAGACAACTTCCTTGGCTCAGTAGTCCTTAATGTTTATACAGCCATGACAAAGGAAGAAACCTAGCAAATCTGTCAAGTTTTAGAGACTTCCTGAGACTCCTGAGTTGTTTAGTTCCTTGGACTTAAAGAGATTTCTTCTGGAATGCAATGCTGGTTTTTTCTTACAGTCTGCTTCCATATCTGGAGTTCATTGGCATTCATTTCCTGCTCCTTCATAGTGTAGTAGCCTACAACTATGTGACCTCAGGCTAGATTATATATATATATATATATATAT
Organism: Mus caroli; assembly: GCF_978045245.1. Taxonomy (NCBI): domain Eukaryota; kingdom Metazoa; phylum Chordata; class Mammalia; order Rodentia; family Muridae; genus Mus; species Mus caroli. Next base: position 30,942,663 of record NW_028227267.1, on the reverse strand, counting down.
ATATATATATATATATATATATATATATACAGAAGAAACTGTTCACCAAACCATTTCTTGTATTGGTCCACATTGCATTCTACCTCTTTTGCTCTATCAATCTAGAAAATAGAAGACAAAGGTGCAAGAAGATTTTCATTTTAATGTTGACTCATGTTGTTGTAGATGTGGGAGTTCATATAACTGATGTAGTCTTTCTAAATCATCTAAAAATGGTAATAAAGAGAAACAACAAGAAACAATTGCCAAAAAGAATAAAATGGAATGTTTAAGTGGCTAGTTCTTAGATGTCTCCTGAAGTGTTTGTGGTCCCTTTAGGCCAAAATTTATTCCTATCTCTCTTCTCTTCCCATCTGTAAATTTCTAGTATAGCTTTGTGAATTTTCTCCTATGATCACTAGTGATTCTTCTGGTTTATTGCTCAGAAACTAGAAGACAGCCTTGTACAATGAGGCTTAAAGGCACCTTTTAAAAATTTAACTAGGCTCACTTGGGTGGTTAAAAGGTTAAGATTTGGCTAGTTCTGGTATCTGAGCTGATTCACATTAGAACTGCAACAACTAAGGGAGAAAGCATTCACTAATGGGTGTTGAAAAGAGGCAATATAATTCCAAACTTATAGAGACAAAAACAGGTAAGGGAAATGGTGTTTGACAATGCTTTCCACAATCTCCCAGAGTACAGACTTTCAGGTGCTGAGAAAAGGGTGGAATGATCTGGACAAGTCTATGTCACTGGTTGTGTAAATTTTATTTAGAACACAGTCCAGTACATGTGGGTTCAGTTTGTTCCAGACTTTCTGTGTTGAACTTGACTGATGTGTTAGAAACAATCGCAGAATACTCAGTGACTCCAGGAGCTCATGTGTATGCGACTGAAGTCTGCATTACTGCTAGTTTCAAGGTGGGGTTTACAGTGTTTGGTGGATGAGCATCTTAATGTTTTGAAACCTTTCTTGCATCAGAAAGCATTTCCAGATCCTGGTCTGTGAGGTTCAATCTACTAGGTTGCTGCCTCCAAATATAGGAAAGTTGTTGAATTCCAAATATCTCAACATCCTATATGATAACCAGATAGCATCTGCCTGAGCTTTGGATGGCAGTACTCTTTGCTGCCCAGTTTAGTTTTATTGAGTATCAGAACTAAAAGAATAAGTTTCACCATCTCATATAAAAGGCAGAAAAATGGAGACCAAGGACATCCTTAGCATGATCACACACAGCTTTCTAAGATCAGACTAAGGACTAGGTGTCTATTGAAGAGTATTATTTTTTTTTAAGTTACAATATGGAAGACAGTGATGTTTCCATTAAAACAGGACAACTTGTCTAGTTTTTCCAAGTTCTAAGTTAAGCTTTCTATTTCCAAGTCATGCCTGCACGTTACATTTTCAGTTCATTTTACAGTGTCACTTTAACAGAGTTAATAAGAAATTAAGGATTTGCAAGGGCTTTGATATTTCTTGAAGAAAAAATAAGCTCAGGGCTATGCTACAGTCTTACCTTAATAAAAGGAAATCAACAAATATGACTAAAGTCCCAGAACAATAAAATATTTACAAAGCAGTCAATTTTAATTAAAGTAGTTAGAATCCAAGGTCTTTGGTTAAATCCTTGGTTGTTACTTCTCTATTATCTCCAAGTTTTAAGGATGAGGTGCAAGGGCTAGTTAGACAGTTCTGGAGGTCAAAGTGCTTTTCAGGCAAGCTTGAGACATAACAGGATGCAAAGAGAGAGGAAATCAACTCCCCATGGTTGTCTTCCCACACTCAGGCAATGACATACAGCTTCTCACTATCACACATGCCATACATATGCAAATAATAGTAAATCAAAATATTGAGAAATCAGGGAAACTCCACATCTGTTTTTGTGTCTAGTGGTTCTTGAAGAAGATAATTCCTTTTTATTACATTCAGAATTTTTTCATATTTATTGGTTATTCTATTTACTTATATTTATTTTTTCCAATTTTTATTAGGTATTTTCTTCATTTACATTTCAAATGCTTTCCTGAAAGTTCCCTACACACTCCCCCCTCCCTGCTCTCCTACCCACCCACTCCCACTTCTTGGCCCTGGTGTTCCCCTGTACTTGGGCATATAAAGTTTGCAAGACCAAATGTTACCCCCTTCCCAGTTTCCCCTCCACAAGCCCAGTATCCCCTCTCTGTCACCCTACCTCTATGAGGGTACTCCCCTACCTGTCCATCCACTCCTGCCTCAGCTCCCTCGTGTTCCCCTATACTGGGTCATCAAGCCTCCACAGAAGAGGCTTCCCTCCCATTGATGTGGGATAAGGCAACCCTCTGCAACATATCCAGATAGAGCCAAGGGTTCACCCTGTCTTCTCTTTGGTTTGTGGTTTAGTTCCTAAAAGCTTTGGGGGGTGGTCTGGTTGTTTAATATTGTTGCTCTTCTTATGGGGTTGCAAACCCCTTCAGTTCCTACAGTCCTTGCTTTAACTTCTCCATTGTGGTTGCCACACTCAGTCCAGTTTTTGACTGTGTATATTAGTATCTGTATTGATCAGGCTCTGGCAGAGCCTCTCAGGGGACAGCTATACTGGGCTCCTGTCAGTAAGTACTTCTTGGCATCAGGAATAGTGTTTGGTGTCTGCAGATTGGAAGAATTCCTAGATGGGGCAGTATCTGCATGTCCTTTCCTTCAGTTTCTACTCCACTCTGTCCCTGCATTTCCTTTTGACAAGAGGAATTCTAGATTAATGTTTTTGAAGTGGGTGGGTGGCCCAATCCCTCAACTAGGGACAGTGCGAATTCACTGGATATGGCCTCTACAGGTTTTAGCTCCCCTTTGCTGGGTATTTTGGATAATGTGCTCCCTGTAAGATCCTGGGAACCAGTTGGGTCCCTGGCATCTGGGACTTTCTATGGCTACTCCCACTTCCCTCTCCCCCACTGCTACACACTTACTTTCCAATTCCTGACCCTCTGTACGTCTCCCCTATCACTTCACATATCTGAACTAGTCTCTCCTTTCCCCTTCCCCTCCTCTCTCTCTTCCAGGTCCCTCTTATCACTTGTCGGAGCTTATCTTCACCTAAGTCGACTTTTGAAAACATCATGCCAAGGACAGAACTGGATAGTTTTGAAAAAACTTCTGCATAGAGATTAAAATACTAAATCCTTGGGGCACAGAGAAGATGATCGAGAGCTGGAAGAAGATCAAAGATGACACTAATCACTTTGGCCCTTAACCTTTGATCCTTTTACAATGACATAGGTCACATAACAGATGGCCTGTCATCTGTCACCTTAATTTGGGTATTGTATCACTAGCTGCCAAAAAAGGCATCAACAGAGAAGTAGAACTGGCTAATTTCCCTGAATCATGTGCACACTTGGTCCCACCAAAGAACATTGATAAGCATTCCAAAGTAAAGTAATGCTTGGCATGACCAACCTAAGAGGTGACTGCAACCCAATAGCTATTTTCATACCATATTTTTTGGCTGAGGCTTGATCAAGATTTCGTTGGACAGCAATGAACCTTTCAAGTTCACTAGTTGCATAGAATCCTATACTTTCAGTAAACTCAGCCTTATATTTTTCCCATGATTCTTTACTAATTATTTGAAGTCAAATATGGCTATGTTCCCTCACCTTTTTCAAGGTCCCCATTTGTTGATTCATCCCCTCCTGATTTTGTTGCTGGGAGTGGAAGCTTGTTCCTCCTAAATGATAGTACAGTGTAATTTGAAATAAACAATATTTCTAGTACAGAAAGGTTAACTAGATATCTCTAAATTAAGATTAACTTCTACACTAGTACCCAACAGACTAGAATAAATATTAAAATGAAGTCACCAACAATGACATTGCACAACACTGAAAGTAAACTCTTATCTGATTTGAGAATCAGAATGGAGAAGTAGCATGAAATTATAAAGCATATGTGTTTTAACCAACTTGATTATAGAGTTGCCTCTGTTTAAACTTATATAGCAAGATAACCTAGCATGAGCAATGACCAATGTCTTATTTTTCCATTCTTCCATGAGAATTTTGGGAGGAAAACAATATGCTTTTGGGTCCATTCTTTCTTTGTTTGGCTTTTCTCTGTGCATAAAACTTTTTTTCAACCCTCAGAAATCTTATTTTATTTTATAGGAAAAAGGGGTTGTTCTGGAAAGGAAAATTTAATATGTATAAGGAATTTTTACAACTTACTCTTAATTATTATTTCTTATTTTCTTTTTTATTAGATATTTTCTTTATTTACATTTCAAATGTTATCCCGAAAGTTCCCTATACCCTTTCCCTGCCCTGCTCCCCTACCCAACCACTCCCACTTCTTGGCCTGGCATTCCCCTGTACTGGGGCATATAAAGTTTTCAAGACCAAGGGGCCTCTCTTCCCAATGATGGCCGACTAGGCCATCTTCTGCTACATATGCAGCTAGAGACACAAGATCTCAGGGTACTGGTTAGTTCATATTATTGTTCCACCTGTAGGGTTGCAGATCCCTTCAGCAATTTGGGTACTTTCTCTAGCTCCTCATTGGGGGCCGTGTGTTCCATCCTATAGATGACTGTGAGCATCCACTTCTGTATTTGCCAGGCACTAGTATAGCCTCACAAGAGATAGCTATATTAGGGTCCTTTCAGCAAAATCTTGCTGGCATATGCAATAGTGTCTGGGTTTGGTGGCTGATTATGGAATGGATCCCAGGGTGGTGTAGGGTCTGGAAGGTCCATCCTTTCATCTTAGCTACAAACTTTGTCTCTGTAACTCGTTCCATGGGTATTTTGTTCCCTATTCTAAGGAGGAATGAAGAATCCACATTTTGATCTTTGTTTTTCTTGATTTTCTTCTGTTTTGCAAATCGTATCTTGGGTATTCTAAGTTTCTGGGCTAATATCCACTTATCAGTGAGTGCAAATCAAGTGACTTCTTTTGTGATTGGGTTACTTCACTAAGGATCATATGCTCCAGATACATCCATTTGCCAAAGAATTTCATAAATTCATTGTTTTTAATAGCTGTGTACCACATTTTCTGTATCCATTCCTCTGTTGAAGGACATCTGGGTTCTTTCCAGCTTCTGGATATTATAAATAACACTGCTATGCACATAGTGGAGCATGTGTTGTTATTACGAGTTGGAACATCTTCTGGGTATAAGCGCAGGAGAGGTATTGCTGGATCCTCCCGTAGTACTATGTCCAATTTTTAATGAACCAGCAGATTGATTTCCAGAGTGGTTGTGCTGTAAGATCGAGAATTGACAAATGGAACCTCATGAAACTGCAAAGCTTCTGCAAGGCAAAAGACACCGTCAATAAGACAAAAAGACCACAAGACAACCAACAGATTGGGAAAGGATCTTTACCTATCCTAAATCAGATAGGGGACTAATATCCAATATATATAAAGAACTCAAGAAGGTGGACTCCAGAAAATCAAATAACCCCATTAAAAAATGAGGCTCAGAGCTAAACAAAGAATTCTCACCTGAGGAATACCGAATGGCTGAGAAACACCTGAAAAAATGTTTAACATCCTTAATCATCAGAGAAATGCAAATCAAAACAACCCTGAGATTCCACCTCACACCAGTCAGAATGGCTAAGATCAAAAATTCAGGTGACAGCAGATGCTGGCGAGGATGTGGAGAAAGAAGAACACTCCTCCATTGTTGGTGGGATTGCAAGCTTGTACAACTACTCTGGAAATCAGTCTGGCAGTTCCTTAGAAAATTGGACATAGTACTACAGGAGGATCCAGCAGTACCTCTCCTAGGCATATATCCAGAAGATGTCCCAACCGGTAAGAAGGACACATGCTCCACTATGTTCATAGCAGCCTTATTTATAATAGCCAGAAGCTGGAAAGAACCCAGATGTCCCTCAACAGAGGAATGGATACAGAAAACGTGGTACATTTACACAATGGAGTACTACTCAGCTATTAAAACGAATGAATTTATGAAATTCCTAGGCAAGTGGATGGACCTGGAGGGCATCATCCTGAGTGAGGTAACACAATCACAAAGGAACTCACACAATATGTATTCACTGATAAGTGGATATTAGCCCAAAACTTAGGATACCCAAGATATAAGATACAATTTGCTAAACGCATGAAACTCAAAAATAATGAAGAACAAAATGTGGATACTGTGCCCCTTCTTAGAATTGGGAACAAAACACCCATGGAAAGAGTTACAGAGACAAAGTTTGGAGCTGTGACAAAAGGATGGACCATCTAGAGACTGCCATATCCAGGGATCCATCCCATAATCAGCTTCCAAATGCTGACACCATTGCATACACTAGCAAGATTTTGCTGAAAGGACCCAGATATAGCTGTCTCTTGTGAAACTATGCCAGGGCCTAGAAAACACAGAAGTGGATGCTCACAGTCAGCTATTGGAAGGATCACAGGGCTCCCAATGGAGGAGCTAGAGAAAGTACCCAAGGAGCTAAAGGGATCTGCAGCCCTATAGGTGGAACAACATTCTGAACTAACCAGTACCCCAGAGCTCTTGACTCTAGCTGCATATGTATCAAAAGATGGCCTAGTCTGCCATCACTGGAAAGAGAGGCCCATTGGACACGCAAACTTTATATGCCCCAGTACAGGGGAAAACCAGGGCCAAAAGAATGGGAATGGATGGGTAGGGAAGTGGTGGTGGGGGGCAGTATGGGGGACTTTTGGGATAGCACTGGAAATGTAATTGAGGAAAATACATAATAAAAAATATTAAAAATTTAAAAAAGAAATGTTCAATGTCCTTTTTCATTGGGAAAATGCAAATCAAAATATCCCTGAGATTCCATTTTGCACTGTTCAGAATGGAGAAGATAAAACCCACAAGTAATAACATTTGCTGGTGAGGATATGGAGCAAGGTGAACACTCCTCCATTACTGGTAGGAATGCAAACTGTTACAACCACTCTGTAAATCAATGTAGTATTTTCTCAGAAAATTGGAACTACTACTACCTGACGACCCAGCTATACTGCTCCTGGGTATATATGTGAAAGGTGCTTCACCTTACCACAAGGGGCCATGCTTCACTATGTTCACAGCATCTTTTATCCATAGTATCCAGAAACAGGAAACAACCTAGATATCCCTCAACTGAAAAATGGATAAAGAAATTTTGGTATATTTATATTATGCAATACTATCCAGCTACTAAAAACAAAGGCATCATGAATTTTGCAGGCAAATGAATGAAATTTGACAATATCATCTTGTGTGAAATAATCCAGACCTAAATGATATGCACAGTATGTACTCACTTATTAATGGATATTAGCCATTAGGTACAGGGTGCACCTGCTACACTCCACAGACCCAACAAAGCTAAACAAGAGGGAAGGCCCAAGTAAAGATACTTGAATCGGAATAAAATAGTCATAGGAAGATGGAGGGAGGATCCAGGGTGGCAGAGGAGGAAATGGAATGGGGATGTTGGGATCAGGTACTGGAAGAGATAGGAGAGATAGCCAGAAGAATGAATGAAATTTTTCAGCTAGTTGGGATGGGGGATCTGAGGGAATCTCAATGATGTACCACCAGAGACCTGGGATGGGGAAGCTTCCTAGGAATAAATGGGAGTGACCTTATCTGAGACTCACAGAAATAGGTATATGGAACCTGAAGAGGCCACTTCTTAGGTTGGAACCCCAGTGCAGTGTTAGGGGTACCAAACTATCCACAAAATTTTCAACTTGAAATTATCCCGTGAATAAGAAATGCAGGGGTGTGGGATGGAGCAGAGTCCGTGGGAATGGTCAACCAATAACCAGTCCAACCTGAGATGAGATGCATGTTATGGGCAAACATTAGTCCCTGACACTATTAATAGTAAATACTCTGACTGGTGGTGGCGCTCGCCTTTAATCCCAGCACTTGGGAGGCAGAGGCAGGCGAATTTCTGAGTTCTTGTCTAGCCTGGTGAGTTCCAGGACAGCCAAGGCTACACAGAGAAACCCTGTCTCAAAAGACAAACAAACAAACAAAAAGAAAAACCAACAAGAAATAATACTAAGTACTCTGTTATGCTTGCAGACAGAAGCCTAGCATAACTGTCATCATAGATGTCTCTTTGATGGCTTCACCCAACAACTTATTGAAGCAGATGCTGAAAGCCACAATGAAACATTGAATGGAGCTGGGGAACTCTTATGGAAGATTGGGGTAAGAAGTAAGGACCCAGAAAATGATAGAACCTCTACAGGAAGACTACCTCATATTGTATGTCCAACATAGATGCTATCGTGACAAGGTAATCTTTAACTTTTTATAGAATAAATAAATATTTATTAACTATTTGAGAAAATTACTAATATTATAAAGTTTATTTCTGAAATATAAAAATGATATTTCTGATATCAATTATATTTTTGAGTTATACTTCTGTAGTACATACATAAAAATTTCCTGCAGTGTTTTCTGGTACAAAGTGGGTAACTTTGAGAAGTCATTGGCTTCTGCCTACATTTTCAGTTGTTCCCTTTCCTCTTTTACAATATAACTAAATATGTAATGATCATTTATTCTTTGAAATATTTCAAAATCATCCATTAACAAAGATGCGATAAGGCTCTTAATGCTCAAACCTTGTTTCAAAGCGAAAGGAATTGCTGGAGTGACAGATTGAATATATTGTAGAAGATTCAGGATATGAAGTTATTCCTTTTGAGGTTTATATGGTTTGTACAGAAAATTGTTCTTTTTATGACTTGCACTTGGGAAGATTGGCCAAGAAAATTGGCCTCCTCATTACATGTAATTTAGACGCAGTGATATAAGACATTTATTGTATATTTATAATTTTCTGTGAAGCACTGTACCTTTCTCAAGTACCAACTAAAGAGTTCTCAAAATTTTCCTGTGGGGGTCAAGTATTATCACACCTATTTTACAAATTAAGAGAAAATAAGTATTTTTTTTTTACATTATTAGATAGATGTCAAGTGGTCAAATTTCAGATTTGTATTGAAAAGGAAAATCATTTCAAAGTCCTTAACTTTTACTCTATAGTATGTGTCATTAGAGGGGTGAGTAGATTTTAATGGGAGGGAGCAGTCTCAAGAGAGGGTAAAGAATGACAAGGGAGTGAGGAAACTCTCTGAGGTCACAGAAGAGCATGCTATCTCTCAAACTTGACAGATGGCATAATTCAAATTGTACCTCCACACCAGAAGTACCAAGTGGTTTTTTGTTTGTTTGTTTGTTTGTTTGTTTTCATGTAATCTAACACTTTTAGCTCTCTGTATGAAGGAATACACTAAAAATGAAAGTTTGGAAAGGTTACTTTCTAAACAGAGATTTCCAAAGAAAAAAAGGAAGGAATGTAGAAACCTGATCTGGTATTGGGTGAGGGAAAAGGACTGAAGCCCTGAGGGCCAGTAGGAAGAATGAAAACAGGCAACCTCTGAGATAAGAGGTTAGGTGGACCCTCCAAAATGCATCAGAGACCTGGGAGGTGAGAGACTCTCAGGACTCAAAGGGAGGCCTGAGATGCCTTAGATGCAAAGTTGGACAGTAGGGAGAGGGAACCTATAGATCCCACCTCCAACAGGAAGACAGTGCATCAAATGAGGGAAAGAGGGGTCTTCCCACAGTCACAACTCTGATTCATAATTGTTCCTGTCTGAAAGAACTACAGGGATGGAAATGGAGAGGAGCCTGAGGAAGAAAAGGTCCAAAAGTAGGATCCAGCTCAAGGAGAGGGGCCAAGGCCTGACACTATTACTGAGGCTATGGAGCAGTCATAAAAACGGACCTAGCATGACCACATTCCAGAAGACCCAAAAAGCAGGTGAATATGCAAATATTTTCATCCAACCAACGGACAGAATCAGCTGACCCCTGTTGTTGAGTTAGGAAGGCTGAAAGAAGCTGAGGAGAAGAGCAATCCTGTTGGAGGACCAGCAGTATCAATTAATTCTCAATTAATTAATTTAATGGATTCCTAAAATTTCTCAAACACTGGACCACTAAACAGACAGCATAACCAAACAGACAGCATACACCAGCTGATATGAGGCCCCCCAATACACATACAGTAGAGGACTACCAGGTCTGTGTTCATTCAGAGATATGCACCTAACCCTCAAGAGACTGGAGGTCCCAGGGAGTTTAGAAGTCAGGTGAGGTGGGGGGTGGGAACATCCATGTGGAGACAGGGGTGTGGGGAGGAGGTATGGGATGTGGAAAAGTTGGAGGGTGGATGGTGGGGGTGAAATATAATATTAAGTGTAAAAAATTAATTAATGAAAAAATTTAAAATCCTAAAAAAAATATTTGGGGGGAAAAGGTTATATTGAGAGGCTGGAAAGGTCAGGGGTTGAGATCAAGCACAGCTTTTGCAGAGAACTCCAACACAGCTTCTAGCACCCACATCAGGGGACTTTCAACTGCCTGTACCTCTAGCTCTAGTGTATTTGAAATAATTTCTGGCTTCTGTGGGCAACTGTACTTGCACAGATACACAGATAATTAATTTTTTCTTTTAAAATTATAATTTGATATTTTTCTTTATTTACATTTCAAATGTTATCCCTGTTTCTTTTCCCATCCCCAGAAACCCCCATCCTGTTCCTTCTCCTTCTGCTTCTATGAGGGTGTTCGTCCACCTAACCACCCACTCCTACCTCCCTGCCCTCTCATTCTCTTACAATGGGGCATTGTACCTTCACAGGAGCAAGGGTCTCTTCTCCAATTGATGCCCAACAAGGCCATTCTCTGCTCCATATGAGGCTGGAGCCACGGGCCCCTCCTTGTGTACTCTTTGGTTAGTAGTTTAGTCCCTCAGAACTCTAGGGAGTCTTGTTGGTTGATATTGTTGTTCTTCCTATGGGGTGCAAACCCCTTCAGCTCTGTCAGTCGTTTCTCTAACTCCTCCATTGGGGAGTTCATGTTCAGTCCAATGAAAGTCTGTGACCATCTGCTTCTGTATTTGTCAGGCTTTGGCAAAGCCTCTCAGGAGACAGCTATATCAGGCTCCTGTTAGCATGCACTTATTTGCATCCACAATAGTGTCTGGATTTGGTGACTGTGTATCAGATGGATCCCCAAGTGGGACAGTCTCTGCTCCACAATTTGTCTCTGTATTTGACCCATGAGTATTTTGTTCCCCCTTCTAAGAAGTACCAAAGCACCTACACTTTGGTCTTTCTTTTTCTTGAGCTTCATGTGGTCTGTGAATTGTATCTTGGGTATTCCGAGCTTTTGGACTAATATCCACTTATCAGTGACTGCATATCATGGGTGTTGTTTTGTGCTTCCATTACCACACTCAGGATATTTTCTAGTTCCATCCATTTGCCTAAGAATTTCATGAAGTTGTTGTTTTTTATAGCTGAGTAGTACTCCATTTTGTAAATATACCACATTTTCTGTATCCATTCCTCTGTTGAAGAACATCTGGGTTTTTTTCTAGCTATTAAAAATAAGGCTGCTATAAAATATTTCAAAAAGTAAACACAAGTATTCATGTTAAAAACTATTTAGGTACAATTTACATTTTTATATCTTCATAGAAATAAAAATAAGACATTGACTTATAGAACTTATAGACTTATAGAATGCCCAAGTACTGGACATATTTTTAGTCCTTTATTTATATGTCTGGAAGTAACTTGTGTTTATACAGAATTTAAGTATTTATATTTTCAATGGAAATAACTGTATACAGGAACTCCAAGAAAAACACGAATGAATAATGGTAGGTTCCCATAAGTACAGGGAAAAAAATAATCGCTAAGTTAATTGCATATATATGGGCAGGTATCTTTGCTCCAGTAAATCCAAGTAAGCTAAAGAGTATAGATGTATAGATTTGAAGAAAGAAGCATATGACTCTCTCATGACTTTAGTTTTATTTTTACAGAATCACGTTCTTCTGCACATGGATCATGTTGGTTTGTCTCTAAGCAACTGCAATATGAGGATGCTGTTTATGTAAATCATTGTCAATGTAGTAAACTCTGTAAGTACCTCATCAGAAATTGTTTCCCCAGTTTCCTTACAGTGTTTCTCCTTCCTCTTCCACATAAATCCCAGATTGTTTAGGAGCAGGGTTTGATGAACACATCACATTTAGCATTGAGTTTTCTAAACTCTCTCCTTTTCTTTGCATTGTTCAGTTGTTGGTATCTATATCTATTCCCATTCACTATAAAAAGAAAATCCTATGATGAGAGTCAAAGTATGGCATTCATCTATGGGTAGATAAATGTGGAATTAGAAGTCATTTTATTGGTATGTCTCTTTAGGGAATAATAGCATTATATCTTATCCTAGCTCAATGACCTGCTTCATTTCAGATGCTTGTGCTCTTTAATAGTGTCAGGTATAAACTCCACACCATGTATTGGGCCTTAAATCCAACCAAGAGGTGGTTGGTTATAGCTGGGAGATACTGATTGTTACCTTTCCTCTCTAGAAGCATGCAGAGTACTTTCTAGCACCATGAATGTTAGTCAGTTAGGTGAGGCTTCTAGCCAGACATCAACTCAACTTCTCAATTTTGATGACATAAGCAAGTGTTGTCTTTAGAAAAGGCTTTGTTTGCGTTACCATTACATGTACAGAGCAGCTAATAGCCTTGGCAGTAGCCTGTGATGTTTAGGGGAGGGACCATAGGATTTATATGGTTAATGACACAATAAAATGTAATCCATTTATGGTATTGTAGGTTTTACTTGATTATGTCTAGTTGCGGCATTGACTAGCCACTTTTAAGGTAATTCTAGATCAATTCCTGTCTTAAATGTATATATTTTATAAAGATTATACAGTTGCAGATTTCTGTATATTTATTCAAAAGACCATTAGTGCTTCTTGCCCTTCCCCATCCTTCTTCCTTTAATCTGCCCTCCTACCCCTCCTATCCCATGTCCATTTGCTCCCCCTATTATTTATGCTGCCTATCCTTTATGTCTCCTATCCCCTTTATGTTGCCATAATACTATATTCCATCGCAACTTGCTTAGGAGATCCTCTACTCGCCTCTGGTCTCTTGCTAGGTAACTAACTTCTGGAGGCAATAAGATTGTAGTACCCACTGAAACTTTAAAAAAAATGACACATCTACATATGAAAAGAAGTGCGATGTATTTTGATGAATTAAAAATAAATCTGTTACCTAACTAAACAGAGTTCTAAAAAGTCAAACACAAATGATTGAGAAACATTTAGAAAAAGTTCAACCACCATTAAGGAAAAGCAAATTAAACCTATTTTGATATTTCATCTTACTCAAGTCAGAATGGCCAAGATAAATACAACAAATGACAGCACATGGTGACAAGGAAGTGAGAGAAATGGAAAACATATTCACTGCTGGTGGGAGTGGAAACTGATTTCAACCACTATTTGGTGGTTCCTTATACAACTGAGAGTCAATCAACCTCAAGGTCCAGGAATATGACTCTCAGGTATGCCCCAAAGGAGTCTATAGATGCCTATAAAGATATTTACTTGCTCATCTGTATTCTTTGCTGCTTGCTCTATTTATTATATGTGTACATTCGAAACAGACTAGATGTCCATCAACTGATGAATACAGTCATTCCTTGAGCTTACCATCCAGCAACCCTGTTGACTACATTGGACTCAAGGAATGGTGCCCCATCTGGGCTTCAGTGTTGGTCTCTTCTGTAAACAGATCATGAATTCAACAATATTCATAACCAGGTCAGCCTTGGTGAATGGAAGTCCATGTTTTTGAGCCCAAGCATAACCCCCGCCCCCCGTCTCTGCCACTATAGCCATTTTGTTCATACACCTATTGGGCAATGATTGGAATGGCAGAAGAAAAAAGCTGACTATCCATAGAACAGGTCATCTTATCTACTTGATTATTGAACTTCTCCTCAGCTGAAGTCATATTTGAAGATCATTTTCATGGGACACAAATATCTTCACATCCTTTGCCCATTTGGAGAGACCTAGCCACACACATCTTCCCCAGATGTATTTATCATCAATTTTCCAATTGTGATCTTTCCAAGTTCCTCACAGTCCAGCTGATCCATTGGCTATAATTACATGAGTCAGTGAACAATCATACATTTTGCCATTTCTTATTCCAAGCAAATTGTAGTGCCATGTGTACTGCCTGAATTTATGCCTACTGTGAAGATTCCCTTCACCAGTATCTTTCATGGTTGTCCCCAGATAGGGGTTGTAATACTGCAGCTGTCCACTTCTGGGTGGAGACTGCATAGCATGCAGAATGATCAGTAAACCAGGTCCTTTAGAGTTGCCTCTGCCAATGAAAATAATGAATCAAAACAGTATCATATTTCTGGAGGAATTACAGAAATTAGTGCCATCATCAAAGACTTGAAAGATGCAGAGGTAATGGTGTCCACCACATCTCCCTTTAACTTTCCTATCTGGCCAGTACAGAAGACAGATGGATCATGGAGAATGACAGCTGACTATCAAAACCTAAATCAGTTAGTAACTTTGATTGCAGCTGCTCTACCAGATGTAGTTTCCTTGATCAGTGTAATACATCTCCTAGTACATGGTATACATCTATTGATCTAGCAATGCCTTCTTCTCAGTACCTGTCCATAAGGACCACAAGAAGCAATTTGCTTTCAGTTGGCAAAGTGATCAGTATACCTTTTCAGTTTTGCCTCAGTGATATATTAACTCTCCGGACCCCCATTTTTTAATGATCTCCCAGAATCAGTGTCAGTTTAGAACCAGTATCTAACAGACCTGGAACGTCTGATTATTTCCTTTTCCTCAGTGTTCAATTGTCCTTGTAAAAGGCCATAATTCTTTCTGGGGAAGAACTGGAGAAAGGCTAATAGCAAACATGTAGGTATCTATCTTATCAAGGCTGTTCCTAAGAAACACCCTTTAATTCAAGGGGTTCTGGGATTAAAGGTATTTACTACCTTGACTGGGCTTAAGATTTTAATGGCCACTATACCTCAAGACCTGTGTCAAAAGCATGTGTCTTCCAGCCACAAGATCTGGATCACAGGTGTGCCCTCCATTTCTGGATTGTAGTTCATTCCATATATAGTCAAGCTGACAGTTGGAAATAACCATCAGAAATATGATTACAATAGTATCATCATATGTATGTGTATGATTAAATATATATAACATATATGCATATTTATTATATTAACAAATGAGAAAATGGCTTTTAGCAAGTTGACAATAGATGATCATTCTTTTTCAATATTTGTGAAGCATCAGAGAAATGTAGGCAAGCCCCACATTTAAAAGGCAAATGCTTCCTTAAGTCTGGGAATAATATCGTTGCTACAAGCTATAAAAATGGGATTGCAATCATTACCTTCCCATATCCACATGTGGTAAAAGAAAATATCACCTTGTGGCATATGCCAAAAATAACTTTTATTCCTCCTTTCTGCCTCCATAAATCATTTCATCCCCAGAAACAAAGGACTAATACTAACTAGAAAATGGAACCATCATCCTTTCCTACCGAAGTGAGTATTTAGAGGCTTTCAGTGTCTCAGCAGGCACTCTCAGCTCAAGTGAATTGTTCTGATATGAAAAACTGAATTCATGGTTAGCAACATGAACTGTCATGGAGTCTTAGAGGACAGTGATTGAGAAGGAGAGGAGAGAAAGCAGACAGTAAATTCAGCTGGGGTGTTGATTTTACTAACTCTTTGGGTGAAGTACAGTGAGGGCTGTATGTAGTGTGTATTTAATTCTGGGTTACTGGAACGATGACATGTAAATCTCTTAAGTTCTATAACACACTTATACTTCCACCAATCCATTACACTCACAAATGTGTTTTTTGTTCTATCAAAAGTCCTCTTAACATAACCAACTACTTCTCATTGACTAACTTCAATAATTCATTTAAATTATACTCAACTTTGCACAGTATGAAATAATCCTTCTCTATAAAACACTCAATTTTAATACATTTAAATTTCACTTATACTAATATTTGTATGAATATGATGTTTGTGGTGTGTATATTTCACTTGCATTTATGTATGCACACACACACGGGCACACACACAGGCACACACACACATGGGTACACACACAGAGGCACACACACACACAGTTATCTTGATTTATACACAAGCTTTCGGTGTAGAGTTATCCAACCATTGAACCATGGATTTAATGAACTGTTGGCTAAATTTAAAAAGTAGAATTTTGCAGTGGAATTTTCAAAAAATTTTATTAGGTATTTTCTTCATTTACATTTCAAATGCTATCCCAAAAGTTCCCCATACCCTCTCCCCCCTCACTCCCCTACCCACCCACTCCCACTTCTTGGCCCTGGCATTCTCCTGTACTGTGGCATATAAAGTTTGCAAGACAAATAAACAGTGCATCTATATTATACATATATAGTTTCCCTTGCTATAGAACATGGTATAATGTCTGTGTTTTAACACTTTCATCATCTTAAGGATTATAAATAGCCTAGAGGTTATTTAATGATACAAGAGCATGTGTTCCACTTACAAGTAAGTGTTTCATAATGTGTGATTTTATACAAAGAACTTGCACTGGCTGATTTTGGTGTCTGCTTGTGATCCTGAATGCAGTTCCCCGTAGATACAATTGTGCCTGTATACAATTCCTTTTCAGTCACTGCTGCCACTCTCCCTGTCATCTAAAACTAGAATTTCTGACCTTTTAGCATGTATACTCCTCTGATATTATGAATAATTTTTCCACAGTGATTTTATTCATTCTCACAGATCTGGCTATGTTTTATAATCTGATAATACCTTAATTTTTTCTCAATATATCTTTTAAATTAAGAGGTATTTCCCTAGAGCCAATGACATTTCTTAAATGTTCACATCCTTTAAAGAGCTAATGCTCTTTGGTTTATCCCCTGGGGAACTGATATAAATTTTGTTCTATGAAGAAGTTCCAGTTTTCATCTTTCAACTGCAAGTAACAAAATAGAGAAAAAGTTTTCTGTCATTTGATTCACAGTGGATTTAATTTCCAAAAATGTGGCAGATAAGAGCTCCTATCTATGCTGCCTTTCCAAACACATTTAATAGTATATATGTTAGACTCTGATCATGTTCTTACCTAGAACTCACCTTGGTTTTTGTTGATGTTGTTGTTGTTGTTTACTCAATATTCTTGTGTCTTTACAGATGGTAAATTTCTTCCATTGTTCTGAGAATTGACTGATCATAAATATTTCATGGTATTTTGACTGTCTGACCATAAACTGTAACATGTACCATTTCCACATTCATAAAATTCACTGAAATTTCTACTTTTTAAAATTACAAACTTGCTGTTTCTTGTCTAGGCCACTTTCATTCTCCTACTGCTGACAGAATGTAAGTCTGGCATGGCTCTAAAAACAAAACTTTGTCTTGTAATATCTTGGTGTTAATGCCTGGATTTCAACACCATAACACAAGATTTGAAACACTTTTAGTCCATAAATAGAAGAACCATAAAAAGAACAGCTTATATGATCAAAATCAAGAAGGTATGAACAGCTAAAACAGCACAGAAAGTGGGGAGGGTGCTACAATTCAGCACTGGGCAGTTAGCCTGTCCACATGACCCTGGTGCTGTGACTCTCACTACTCATGTGCATAGTGGGGAATCCTTGATAGAGCAGGGTTGTAACTGGGTTTGACTGACATGTTACTCGGAGGTTGTTTAGAAAGTAGCTTGCTCATGTTAGGAACCAAAAGGCAATCCTTATGCATGGTACTTTTAAAGTTTTTAACCTAAGATTCTGTGTATTTCTTTTCACTAGAAGCCAAACTGTGTATAGCCCATTTATATTATGTTATATATTGTACTGAGAAGTATACATGTGTTATTACCCTGGCACCATTTATGAGAATATTCTGAGAAAGACAATGCTAGTAGTTCTATTTATGTATGATGAATATGAGGTACAGAATGGTTAAATCACTAGCCAAGCTCTCTATGGGTAAGAAATAAGGCCAGGAGTCAAGCTGATGTGGCAAAATAGTTATTGCCAGTTTCAAACATTGAACTGGATGAAAGAAATGAACACTATATCTTGCATTTATGGCCAACTGTAATAACCTGTGCTTTGCCTGCTTATAATGTTTATGCAAACACTATGCTCATGTGTGTTCCATTATGCTATGTTTCATCACGCTGTTTGGGTATTCCTCCTGAGTCATTTGAGCCTACATTTCAGATATGGTTATATATTTAAGTACTAGGAGAATAACAGTACTGGTTATTAACAGTACTGGTTCTAAATTAAGAATTAGTAAAAACTTGTTCATATCCCAATTTTCACAAATATTTTCAAGAGCATATTTTATAGATATCTTTTGGATCAATATTAAGAGTTCTGATACTACAGTAGAGCTGCATGTCTTCCTAATGGCTTTTTTTAAACAGAGCCATTTCCACTGCGTTCTCTTTGTCTCACAATATTGACTTTTTGAAGCTTCTGGGTCTGTTTTCATGTTGAATTTCCCACCTTCTGGATTTGTCTCATTTTTTCCCTGCTGTTGTGTAAATGGTGCTATCTTTCTATCTGAGAATGTTAGGTTTCATCTATTCTGTTATTTTTCCTCTTTTCTAAGGCACCAGGAATTGATTCATTTGCCAATGAAACATTCATTTTAAAAAATGACGTTGTCTCCTTGCCTTTAAATAGAATGGATAATATATTAAAATTTAAGATTGCTTTGGTAGCTGTCAGTTACTGATACTAAAGACTCATTTTTTTTTTTAACTGTGTTGAAGACGTTTAGAGGACAAGATAGGACACTAGCCAGAGTGCACTGGCAGAAGATGATTCAACCTACTTAGATAGTTTAAAAAGTAATCAATCACATCTGAGTGTGTCCCATAATAATTGCTTATAAATCTGAGTATACAAGCTAGTAATTATGTATTTGTACCTGTGCATACACATACTTATAGATTCTTATAACAACTATGTATTATGGATACGTCCATTACATTTAGAAGTATGAAGCATTCTACTCTATTATTAGAAGAGAATTGTCTTACCCTATAGTTTGTAGTACTTTCACAACATGAAATATTAATAATTAAAGCCCTGTCACTGCAGACTGCTAAGGTGTTAGTGTCTAAATACAGCATGGTGTTTATGGTTGCTATGAGGAGATGCAATACCCAGTTAAATGGTCTGTGTAAAATCCTGAGTGTCCATCCTGAACTATGGGGATAAGTGGCAGAACATGTGAAACATTTTGGAGTGCTACCTGAGCTGGAATGAGCAAAGTTGTATATGCAAATTCTACCATGCTTTTTCTAGATATCACTACTTATTTTCTTCCCTAAAGACAGTTTAATTCTCTCGGACTTTTATCCATGCAAACTATTGAGGTATTAGTTTCCTGGGAAGTATACACACTGAAAAATTGAGGCAATTTGGGGGGGTGTGATTAGAAGAAGAAAGTGAAGTTTATGTTATTTCTTTAAACTGATTAAGAAGTATTTACACCTGTCATGCAAGTGATGCCAGTTGTTTCCTCTAATGAAGATTCTACACCAGAGAGCATTTAGTGCAGAAACAGTTTCATGGTCCATTTAGATGAAATCCACATTTTTATCATTGAGAAATGCTGAATGGATGCTTTCTATTTAACTCTTCTTAGAAAGCCTCAGATGCATGGGGAATATGGTTAAAGTTACTTTGTAGTGTGCTTTCTTCAGGCTTCATTTATCCCACTGGACTGAAGGCTTTGTGACACTGCAGAAACAAATGGTAATTAGTAGGGGAGGCAGATGATTTGATTTTGTTATTAAGTCTGATGTAATTAGACACATAATTTGATTCCCTCTAATATGGCTATTAAGTAAGAAGTCATTAACAAAACTCTAGATGCTAGCATAGAAGGATGGAGGAAAGCTCTGTGAAATACTCCATGTCCCCTTTCCAGTTCCAAAACTGTAGACCCTTTCCCAGGTCAAAGACTCACATTCACAATGATAACATATAGAGAGCTTATGTGGGGCATCATTTTATATTTCTCCACAGGACATTTTGCCATTCACTTAAGGTGGATTTACAACACACTAAGCCAAAGAGGAAAAATAGCTTAGCATGTACCCATTGTACATTTGGATAAGTAGACATTTAGTGATGTCAAGTGATTTCAGTGTTACTAATTAATAAGAATTAAAATCACACATCTTTATATTATGATGCATTTAGGAATTAATATGGAAATGTATACAAATATACTTTTGTTTAACCCAGCACAATGCATTATTGCACGTTTACATAGCAATTAGTGTTGCTTTCATGTGCTATATGTTATTGTATTATGTCTCTTTATAGAGCTACAAAGCCTCTTGTCCACATTTCCTTGTGTTGTACTCATTTTTATTCATCACAATGAAACATTGCCTTTCATGGTAGCAGGGACTAGCACCAGGCTTTTGCTTCTTATTAATACTTTCACCATGAACATAGTCATGTGAACCTAGGTCATTCTTTTTTTTCACTAAACAGATAAATATATGCTGTCTTTTTAAGTTTATTTTTTTTTCGGTCAAAGAAAGAAAGTATAAGCTTTTAAACAGTAATCACTTAAGAAATTTGTTAAGACTATGGCTTCTTAGAAGTTGCTCACAGAGAATAAAGTGCTTTTGTTCTTTATTTAGCATCCAGGAACTCACCTTATAAAGACACAAGACAGAAAAGTTTAAACCATGTTAGGTTTATGCATAAGAAACACAGTAATAGAAACAGCATCATCAGAAAAATACACATTTCTTTAACCTTTAGAACTTCGTAATATGTCCTTTATCTTCCTGTTGTTTCCTTTATGATGTTTCTTTCTCCCAGTTATGACCCTTTGAGATTTTTCTCAACTCTTCATGAGGATGTCATTCTAGGGCAAACCATAAAGATGTTTCTGATAGATTCTGTGTTGGCCAGAACATCTTCGGAGTATAGGGATTGACTGTTCGTTTAGCACTAGGCTTTTATCAATTACTAGGTGGCCTGTCTGGGACATAACGCTTTTGTGTGCCGGAAGTTCACTGCTTTCTTCTATTACTGACTGATAGTTGAATTTCACCTCAGTACTGTCATCTGTGATGGCATAAAGTAAACTTAATTGCCAGAGGTTTTCAGAGAATCATTTGCAACAAGACATCATCCTCTTTAAATGGATTTCATTTTTAGAGCAGTTGTAGATTGAACAAAAAATTAATTGAGCAGATAGCAGTTTCCATATATTTCAGCACTCATTCTTTTACCACTGGATGTCCTTTTTTTTTTGGATCATTGGTGATTCTGGCACATTTTTGACAACTGATGAACCACTAATGAGACATTATTATTGATAAAAATAGGTGTTTTACATTTAAGGTTACTTTTTCTGTTATAAAAGTGTATTGGTCTTGACAAACACATAGTGCCATGTACCCACAGATGATAGCTTCTCCATGCCAGATTTCCCATGCATCACTGTCAATTCATCCTTTGTCCCACCTCAACTGAGCTCTTGTAGACAACCACTGATTTTACTTTTTATATTATTTCACAGTTTCCTACATCTCTACAATGAATTTTACTTGTTTTTGCTCCTCACTGCTCTGTCTTATCCCATGCTCCTTTACCTAAAACCCTTCTTCTCAACAACTCTCCTTTCTACTTACATGTCTTCCTTTTGGATGTGAACTACTGAGTTTAATTAGGGTTTCTTGCATTTGCATGAATGGGAAGTTGTTTACACGTGGACAATGTATAAGTGGCTACACCACTGAAGAAAGTGACCCTACCCACACTCCCCCCATCAAGCATTAATTATGAATAGTACTTCACATAAAAGTGGGGCCTCATGAAACCTCCCCCATCTATGATGAAATGCAAATGGGCCTAATCTTACTCAGATCTTCTTCAAGTAACTCTAGCT
The DNA here is from genome assembly GCF_978045245.1 of Mus caroli. NCBI lineage: Eukaryota > Metazoa > Chordata > Mammalia > Rodentia > Muridae > Mus > Mus caroli. Next base: position 30,920,784 of record NW_028227267.1, on the reverse strand, counting down.
ATGATGAGTTTATAAATGCAATGACCATGTCATGTTCAGAAAGTAACTTTTGGCAGAATGCCTCCCTCTCCTCTGGTTTTTCTTCTTCTTAGACCCATGATGTCCCTTGTGCCTCAGATAAGGTGATGTTAATGTCCCACTTAGGGATAAACAGTTTCATGACTTTTTCAATGTATTTTGTCAAGTTAGGGGTCTCTGCATTAACTGCTGCCCACTGCAATAAGATGTTTCTCTGATGATGTGTGAACACAATACTAATCCAAGAATAAAAACATGAAGTTTGGCAACAGGTCTATCTAACTTTAAAACAATGGAATTCCTTTTGAAGGATTTCATTCCATTGCAAATGCAGAGTACACAAAGGCTAAAAATGTACCCAAGGATACAGGAGCACAAGAAATGTGGTGCTGGAGCCATACTAACTTACCTCTGCCTTGCTACAGAATCTTTCTATTCTCAGTGTAAATGAGATCATGTTTATAACCTTGTCTGTCTCATTTGTTTCATTCCTCAAGATATCAAATTCTATCTCATTATCAATGTGTCTGAAATAATACTAGCTTTGGGGCAATATTAGAAGTTGCTATAAAAGAAACTGTATATTGGTTTGTAAAAACTCAGAATATCCTTTCTTTGGGGCATTTAGTAAGTAACATTAGAGGAGAAAATGGACTCCAATTTGACTTTGAATACACACACACACACACACACACATATACATATACATATACATATACATATATACATATATATGTATATATATTTCTCAGAACATTATCTATATCCCCTTTAGATATCAATTTTCTCTATTAAGCAGATTTTAAGGGTGGGACATTCTCCCTAAACTTTATATTGCAGTTCTCTCCCATTTCCAAAGATCTATAGAGACTAGTGCAAAACCAGCTCCTTGGCATTTGCTTGGGGACAGAAATCTTGATACTTTTGCAAATAGCCTCTTTGTTTCATTCACTTCAGAGAATTCACATGCTTTGCTGTGGTGTGTATAAAATAGAGTAGCAGCTGATTGAATTGTGGATTTGTGGTGCCAATTTTATGAAGCTTTTCAAACTCATGCTGGTTTACCAGAGTTACCACCAACAGAGTGACCCTGGCACACTCATGGATGAGATGTACCCTGGATATTAAAGAGAGCAACTTGGTTGTGAAATCCCTTATTTATGATCACATTCAGAAAGCTATGAACCTTTCTCACTTGCTATCATATTTTAATTCCCTGCCATACTTGTGAGCACACGTATAAATCAGTGTGCATCTTTACTAGATAAATCTCATACCAGATCCACAGCAAACTCCTGCATCCTGCTTTATGGGATCTGTGTGACCTGACTTCAAAGCAGAGTTTTGATTAATCAGAACTATGTTTTTAATAAAGAAACAGCAGGTGGGCTAACCACAAAATTAAAACTCCCAACCATCTCAGAGTAATAAAGTCATAAATATAAAAATGCTCAAAATACCTCATTTGCATCTTTGAATAATATCCCTGTTTAGCAAGGACAGGTTACTGGGCTGACCAGCAGAGGGCAGGTACCTGGGAAAGGTGTTATTTCCTGGTACAGAGCTGTAGAATAATTTTCAATCTTCACTGAGTAATGGAGCAGGGCCTATGTGGTAATTAATTGCCATCTGCAGTATGTTTTTACCAGTGATTTTTACAGCCAATTGTTCAAGACTGCAGTACTGCATTGGATGCATTTTGACACAACCTAGAGATAAAAAATGTCCCTTTGATTCCCTAATCTTATTTAGACAAAAGGACTTTTTTCCCACCAGAAACATTGTCAGTTCAATTTCCTTTTAGCAGGTTTATGGCCTTTTGAAGAAGATGGATCCAATTTTTAAATAAGGACTTCTGAGTACTGGTTGCATGACCCTATGTCATCTTCTAAAATTGCCCTTTAAAATCACCCTGTTCACCTCACCTGGACTTTCCTATAGAAACACACAAATAACAACATCCAGTACCCTCTCTGGACGCTGTGCCAATGTTTAAAGATATTAGAACTCATAGAATGCATGCATGAAAATTTCTTGCCCAGATCCATCAGTGCCAATGTACTCAGAACATGGAATCCTAGTATAGTTACCTCAGGAATGTATGAAAAGTAGTTATGTGCTATACTCACTGTCTGTCTCTGTGTAGGAAACTACTCCGAGTTCCATCTGTAATTGTGCCGTGATTGTACATATGGCACAAAAAGGATAGAAAGTTTATAATATAGGTTGTGTTGTGCTTTGAAGTATACTTTTCTGTTCATGCTTCAACTACCTAGCTTGCCTGGGCAGAAATTACAGTTCTCCTTTTACCATGATGAAATTGAGCCACAGGAGGTAAAGTCGCTTGCCCAGGATAGCCTAACGAATAAATGGTGGATGGCTGTACTTGGCTGTACACATTTCACTCAGATGCCCAATAGAAGATACTTCTAATACATTCTTTGGTTCCTTGAAGGAGTAATGGTACTTCCTTTTTTCATTCTCATCCTTCAAGTTTGTGGCTAAGAAAATTAGACATATATCAAATAGCCTCTGTATTGTCTTTAGCTCTGACATTCCAGAGGCCTTAGTTTGAATGTTCATGGAAAGGAAAATACTAATCCAGAAAAGAACTGCCACAATGTTTATGCGTTTACATAAGAGAATTGAGATCTAAAGCTTAGTACACTAAAACAGCATCTGAAAGGGGAATAAGAAATATTATAAAGCATTATCTATTTTTTTTTGGGGGGGGGTAAAATGATAACTGTCAAAAGCCAGCTTGACATTCAGGTAACTGAGGAGGGCAGCAATGTGTGGCATGGGTGATTGAGGCCAGTGCTGATAGTGACAGGAGATTTATTGGGGCAGCACTGGTAGTACTGATGGGAGCCAAACTTAATTATGTGGGGTCTGGAAAGAAAATCTGAACTTCTAACTCTTTAGAGGCTTGCTAGAAAGAAAAGGACATATAGGAAGTCATGCACACACACACACACACACACACACACACACACTACCACCTGTTTCATCAATTTGACAAATGTACATGCATATTTATACCTACATAAGTACATATACCACATATAAATATGTATATTTGGTGGATGGAGAAGAGCCCCAATAGCCACACTTTATTTTTCCTCTCAGCCTTTTTATATCATCTTAGTCAAAAAGGTTTTTTTGTTTGTTTTTTTTTTTAATAAAATTACCGCACAGATAAAACGCTATATCAAAAGCAATTACAGAAGGATGTTGATAGTAAGTTCAAAGCAGTGTTTCATTCTATAAGCTCATTATAAGTTCAAAGCAACATTTTCCCATGGTCTTGCTTTATCCTGGTGCATACCTGTAACCTTAGGCCTTCCAAGGTTAGGAAGAACTAGCATTATTAGAATTAGAAACATTAGAATGAATGTTTTTTCTTAGTCACAAATCTGTTTCAGGCCTATTTTTTAGTGCAATTTATGAAAGCTTATTATATTCCTTATTATGCAGGCTTTATTTACTGTTCTATGAGAAAGGAACATATCCTATTATTGTTTTTAACTTTATTAAATTCTTCTGGAAAAACAACTAAACCCATCTCCTTAAAATTTCTTCTTAAATTTACTTGAATCAAATCATACATTCTATAAAATTATTATACATCTAAACAGCAGTATTATATGAAAACATATCTTCATATTGATTCACGAGAAATTTTCCCAGTATGGAGGGCTGATACCCAGAAATCATTAGGCTCTGTAATAGTGGCAGGAAAAGCATACCATCAACTAGAAGCACTCCTGGAATGAAGTCCCTAGGGCCCTTGTCTTACAGAACACATCCATCACAGCAAGGCAAAATGGGCCATCTCTAGAAACTCACTGGCTTGCCATAGTCTTTCCTATATGGCTTGTGCCAGCTCAGAGGACTAAAAATAAGCAGGTGGTTTCATTCTTTTCTTTCTCCAAATTCATTAAACCTTATATATGTCATTCTAAATGCCACCACTATCGTGATACCATAGTATAGTTTATAAAATCATTTCAAAGCTAGCAAACTGTAACAAAGCAAATAAGCCTATCTCCCTCAGTGACATCTAATCAGCACTCAAATCAAATTGCTTCAAGCAATCATAGTAGTCATAACATTAATGTAGATAATAATGGGTATTTTTATTTCCATTCTGTATAATGGAACTGTACACCGTGCTTTAAAGGTACAACTCCACACATGTTTTGAACTCCTAGGGTCATTATAGAGCTCAGTAATCTATAAGGACATCATCCTCAATACTTTAGTCACAAACTTTTCCCAAATGATGCTACCCAGGAAGTATTTCCTAGTTGTGATAGTATATATAGAATCTATGATATATGTGTATATGTATGTGTTATATGTGTGCATGTATTTAGAATATATTTATTTAGAATATATATTGTTCCTATAATTATATATATTAGACACAATTCTAATCTGTATGTTAACAATAATATGATTTTCTCTATTCTGTCAGTTTATCTGATGATAATATTTCCTGATTTATTGATAAATAAATTATATGATATTTATTAGGGAAAGATCTAGCAATCATTAAAAAGTATTGGGGGATGAAATTGAGAAACTGCTGAGACTAACATTTAATTGGAAGAGACATATGATATAAGCCATAAAATCATAATTACAAGGGTAAAGTGAAAAGTGACTAATTTACCCAGTCATAGAGTAAGAGAGTGAGTAGGATACCTGGCACTCAAAGCTTTAAAAGTTTAAAGAATTATATATAACAGAGAAAGGTAATAAAATATCAAAGTTAAAACTCATATCTATCTTATAGAATTTATATGAACTTGTAGATAGTAGCATAATCACTCATTAAGGAAAAAGAGTTCATTCTGGAGGTTTCAATTAACATTTTATCAGGTTCCATGGAGTGCAGCAGTATTTATCTTCCAATTATAGATTCTCAGCATAGATTCAACATATATTTGGGTAAGCTATACTGTTTATTTACTATCTTTCTGCAATTTGCTGTCTACTACATTTTCTTATTTTACTGAAATCATAAGAGCCCTTCCATGGATGTGAGACTGAATAACTGTACATTTGATAACTATAGAATTATGTGATTCTTATTGTATCTTATTGTTACCTCCTAATTCTGCTCCTTTCTATTCAGAACAGTTATCCAGGATTCTGGTTCCCTACCATCTGCCCATTGGCATCTATTAAGCTTGTTCCTACATGGACTCTATTCTTATTATTCACTCACATGCTTATGAACACATATTTACCTAATACCAAGTACAGAAATGCTAGATGCTAGAGAAAAGGCACAGGAAAGGAAATTGTGCATGATTCTACTTCTACCGTCCAACAGAAGCAATAACTAAGAAGATACCACAGCACATTGTCAAGGGTGAGATAGAAAAGAATGTGCAGGAAACACAGGGAAACTGAAGACAAAATGTGTCATGGAGAAAGTAGCATTTGAGTTAAATTTTAATCAGAGTGGAACACCTAGGAATGTAAGGCAGACATTCACAGAGAAGTGAGGAGTGTAAGGATGTAGTATAGCTAGGGGAATAGCTATAGGCAGACATCCGGCACAGAGACAGTATCCAAAGTAACAAAATCAGAAATGAAAAGGGAGATATCACAACAGAAACTGAGGAAATTCAAAATATCATCAGATCCTACTACAAAAGCCTATATTCAACAAAACTGGAAAATCTGGATGAAATGAACATTTTTTTTTCTAGACAGATACCAAATACCAAAGTTAAATCAGAATCAGATAAACCATTTAAACAGTTGCATAACCCCTAAAGAAATAGAAATATTCATTAAAAATCTCCTAACCAAAAAAGCTGAGGACCAAACGGGTTCAGTGCAGAATTCTATCATACCTTCAAAGAAGACCTAATATCAATACTCTTCAAACTATTCACAAAATAGAAACAGATGCAACACTACCCAATTCATTCTATGAAGCCACAGATATGCTGCATGTTCTCCCTTCGATCGGTTTCTGTCTAATCAGGAACTTGTCACAATTTCCTTTTATAGAGGACTTCATAAGAGATTTTTCTCTACTTCTTTAGTGTTCAATGTTACAAATAGATTTTAAAAACTGGTTGAGTGCATATTACTTTTAGCTTCAGAAGATACCATGTATATTTAAGAGGCATTTAACTATTATAAATTATTTTAATGACTTAAAAAGAATGTCAATACTGAGTTGTATATTTTAAAATAAATTTTATTAGTTTAATTTAAAAAGACTAAAAAAGATGTTGTCCTTCACAAATCATAATCACTTAATATTTATATAATAGCTATTTATTCTTTACAAGTAGATTTTTATCAATAAACAGAAAAATACTTTCAAAAAAAGAAGAATCAGATTTTTGGATGGCAAAAAAATTAGAATGGCTATGGTCAGACTTACACAGAAGTTGTAGCCACTGACAAGGTAGGTTAATTATTTCCCTGTGTGTAGCATTTCTAAACTAGTTTGTCAATCAGCACTCAGGCTTTTACATGAGAGAGCTCTGCTGCTTGGCTAAGTATTTGACTTATCTCATTACTTGTCTTCAGAAATAATCATACTATAATTAGGAACATCCAAAATGTTTATAGTTAATAGTCATTTCTTTGTATGAAAACATCAAGCTGAGGAATATTTAAGTTTTAAAGATTTACCTACTGAAGAGTATCAGACTTTCAATTTTTGCAAATATCATCATTGAAAAAGAGCCAGAAAATAACCCTGTGATACACTAAGCCTTTCTGCAATGATGATTAACTGATGAGAATCTTTGTCATTGTGGAAAAGTAGGAATGTCCCAAGTCTAAAGCTTCATCACCATTTATCCAGAGCTATTTTCAGCCTTCTTAGCAACATCCCTTTCCTACCTGTAGGTCTGACCTCATATCCTTGTGAAAAAATGGCTAAACCTTGTGGAATACATGAACTTAACAAAGCCCAGTTTCCAGCAACTAAAAGGAGAAAGTATATTCAAACAGAATCTAATATTTACAGCTGGTATTTTTCTTGATGCAATCTTCTTACCTGATGTTTCGACCTGTGTATTTAAAAGTTGGCTTAAGTCATGTGTTTCCTTATTTTACTATAAAAACTTCATCGATTTGTTACCATGCTAGATCTTGGAGGCAACCTGAATCTCTGTTCCCTGGCCATAGTTACTCATTCTTGGCTCCAGAACACAGTGCTCTCTTATCCCCTTTAAGGTGAGAGCTATGCTTTTGCATTGTTAAAAGCCATCTGTAGATTTATTACTTTGTATGCACTGCACCTCACACGTAGGATAGAACTATTTAATCAGAGCTTTAATGTGGTCATTAAAACTGTTTCAACCCAAACAGAAACTTAAATGTGCTCTGATTCAGTTAAGAGGTTGACAAAGTTAATGGGAAGCATAAAACATCTTTACAAGTCTGAATGTTTTGCAAATTGTAGTGAAAATAGATTAATATTCTAGGAACATTGACATTTTGTTTTGAATATAAAGAATTAAAAAGTCTCTTAGGCAGCATTATTTTGATTACAGCCAACCTAATTATGTATAAGTCTTTCCTTGCATTATTTTTTCAACCGCCTGCATGTGTATCAGTCTTTTGTGACTCATCGAGAACGTTTTATCTTTTCCTGAGGTATTAATTTCAGAAACCAGAATACCTGTAGAAGATATCAGTACCCCTGAAGAAAGTTGGTTCCCCTTTTATAATTCTTGATTTCAATGAAGAAAATAAATATAAAATTAAAATGGACTTTCTGCTTTAAGAAATATGCTTCAAAGAACAATTTTAAAACTCTTTAGAATTTTAATCATAACTATAGTTATCAGGCAGCTTCATTTGTAACTTTCAGACTATTGGCTAGTTAATTAATATTTATACAAAATCATATTTATCATCTTTCTGAATGTCGTTGATACATACTGTACATTTATTAAAATGTGCCATAGCTAATATAACAAATTCTTGGTATTTTGCCCCCAAAATTTTGTACTAAGTGCTAACAGCCGACATGGTAATTTTTGTTTAAAAAATAATGTGACTTTTTGTACAAACAATTTAGAAAAATCAAGAAAAATAAACTAAATGTCTGATAATAGCCTAACAAACTTTAGCTGCCAGAATCTCATTTATATATTATTTACACAGTATTGTATTATATTTTAACATATGCATGGAATATTCATCTAGCTTTAGTACACTTTACAAAAAAAACTGAATTTCAGTTATTAAAGATAACACACAGACTCTTTGTTTAATAAATATTACAATCATTGAAATTTTATATAATATTTCAATGAACATAGGCTGTTAAAATAATATTTTCTTTTACTGAAAATCAATTGTTTTATACAAAATAATACATTAAAATACCTTACTATATATCACGCTTCATAACAAAATTAGGATAATATCTATCACACCAATAGAAATAACTGCTCAACTAAGTATTTAAAAAATAGGCTTTACATGAAGGGAATCCATACAGTGTCTCCACCCAAAGGCCTGTCTTTAATTTTAAATATAATTTTTAAACATAAATTTATTTTAGGTTTTTCTACCAAATATAGAGTGTGATATTTTTGCCTAAGTATTTAATCACATTACATTTTAACAATTTCACCACCATTTAAAATAAGCTATTAGTTTTCTCTCTTTATGGCAACACTTAACAATCTCAACCTTTTGTTTGTCTCTTGTATAGAGAGTAATATAAGTTTATACATATGGCCAAAGCTGCTAATGGAAGGATTTGGCATCTTCTTTTATCCTATCATGAAAACAAATTTGAAAGAAATACCTTCAATAAATGCATGCATTTATGATTATTTATATGTAGTACAGCACATACAAAAATATTTTCAAAGGACAGACATAGTAATAATCTAAAAAGGATAAAATCCTCCTCAATAGTGATTTCCTGAAATTAATACTATAAATATGCACTAATATTTTTATTTAATTCCTAGTACAGTCTTGTTTAATAGCATCCACATCTTAAGAAAATTCAATGACCCACTTGTAGTTGGATTTTTTTTATCTTGTTTTCAAACAAAATCAAAATGACAAACTTTGATTCACATGCAACATTTTGAAAAGACATGTTTTATTTTTGACCATGTATATTTGTGCATCAAACATGGGGGTAACAGCACTTGGGAGGCAGAGATGAATTTCTGAGTTCTAAGCCAGCCTGGTCTACAGAGTGAGTTCCAGGACAGCCAGAGCTACACGGAGAAACCCTAAAAGCAAACAAACAAAACAAATAAAACAAAAAAGCAAACAAAAACAAAAACAAAAAACATGGGGGTAAATATTAAAGCATAATCTAAATACATGAATGACAAATCAGGACATGTGGAATTCCCAACTAAGTGGATGCTCTACCAAGGAACTTTTCCTGAACTTTGCTGAGTCATAATTGAACAGCTTATTATTACTCAGCAAATGGCTCAACTCAGCCTTCAAGCTGACAGGGCACTTCAAATGTAATGGCTTTCCAAGACTTCTTTACAATTTGGCACAAGAGTACAGAACAAAATCCTAGGATATAAAATTCTACCAGTTTCAAAAATTATAGAAACAGACAAGTTAAGTATGCCTTATGATCAAAAGAAGAGAAAAATGGAAATTTATTTTCCTTTACTAAGATGTTTGAATGCACTATAGATAGGCAGTCTGTGTTGGGGGCAAAAGAAGGTATCCTAGGATAGATACATGTTCTATTAGCTGCCACAAGTTCCTCAATATCTGTGACCATAACTCATTATAATATAATCCTGAGACCAGTTGTCCCAAGTAACCTGGTAGAAACTCATCTGACATTGAGTGGGGCTCTTTCTCCCAAATGGCTTACTCAAGATGCTAACAATCATGAATGTCAATGCAAAACCACAGTCTTCACCTCAAAGAGAATTAAGAAGTAGATTAATCAGGAGCCAAATAAGAATGGACATGGCCTTAGAATACAAATTTATGTTAATACAAATCCCATGTTCCAATGTTGAAGCAGCAAATACACCTCAAATTATTCCACAAAATAGAAACAGGAGGAACATATCCCAATTCATTTTATGAGACCACAGTTACCATGAAACCAAACTTCATAAAAACCAAATGAAGAAAGAATTACAGACAAATTTCCCTCATGAACATAAACACAAAAAAACTCAAAATATACTTTCAAAATGAGTTCAAGAGAGCATCAAACACATCATCCAGAATGAATAAGTAGGCATTATCCCAGAGATGAAGAGATGGCTCAATACATAAAATTTAATAAATGTAATCTATTCTATAAACAACTGAGGGTGGGGGAGCCACATAATCATCTCTCTAGATACAGAGAAGGCCTTGACAAAGTCCAGCACCGTTTCATGATAAAAGTCATGGATAGATTAAGGATATAATGGATATATCACAACCTAATGAAAGGAGTTTACAGGAAACCCATAAACAAAATCAATCTAAGTGGAGAGAATCAAGAATAAGACAAGGTTTTCCACTTTCTCTACATTTGTTCAGTATAGAACTAGAAGTAACTGAAGGAGCTCAAGAGGATACAAATTGAAAACTAAGAAATAAAAGTGTTATTATTTTTAGATCTTATGATAGTATATACAAATGACCCTAAAACTTCCATAGGGAACTTCTACAACTCATAGACTTACAGCCAAGAAGCTGGATACAAATTTAACTCAAAAATCCTTTGTTTTCTTATGTGCAAATGGCACACAGATTGCATAATAGCTTCAAATAGTATAAAATACCTTATATTGACTCTAACCAAGGAAGTAAAATACTTGTATGATTAAAAAAAAAAAAAACTTTAAGAAATCGAAGAAGGAAATGGTAAAAAATATTAGAAGTTCAGAGATCTTCCATATGTGTGGATAAGTAGAATTAACATAGTAAAAGTGCCAATTATACCAAAATCAATCTACATATTCAGTGTAATCTCCATCAAAATTCCAATATGATTCTTCAGAGACCTTGATTCTCTGTATCATATGGAAAACAAATAATCCAGGGCAGCTAAAACAATGCTCAACAGTAAAAGAAATCCTAGAGCTCCCACCATTCCTGATTTCAAGGTGTACTACAAAGTTAGAGTAATAAAAAATCAGATATGCTAATCAAGGAATCAAATTAGAAACATAGACATAAATCCACACACCTATGGACATCTGACTATTGATAAAGAAGCCAGAAATATACACTGGATGACAGTATTTTTAATAAATGGCACTAGTCAAACAGGTTGTCTGCATGTAGAATACAAGTAGATCAATACTTATCATGCTGCACAAAACTCAACTCTGAATATATCAAAGACTTCAAAATAAAACCAGATACACTGAACCTGATAGAAGAGTAAATGGGGCATAACCCTAAACTCATTGGTACAAGAGGAGACTTTCTGAAAAGAACAACCATTATCACTGACACTACGCGCAACAATTTATAAATGAGAATTCATGAAACTGAATATCATCTGTAAGGTAAAAGACATGGTCATTCAGATGAAGTGGCAGCATATAGAATATGAAAAAAATTATGAACTCCACATCCAATAGAGTAGTAATATCCAAGATATATAGATAACTCAAGAAGCTTAATATTAAAAACTAATAATCCAATTCAAAACTGGGAAATGGATCTAAATAGAGAATCTCAAATATCTGAGTAACCCTTTGAAAATTTTCAACATCTTTAGCATCAGGGAAATGAAAATCAAAACAACTTTGAGATTCTTTCTTACTCTTGCCATGGTGTGTTAGATACATAGCACAAGCATTGTCTCATGCTTGTGTGGATGTGCAAAATGGGGCACACCTATCCATTGCTTGTGGGAATGCAAACTCATAGAGCAACTAAAGAAATTAATGTGTAGAGGTTTCTCAGAAAGATAGGATTTGATCTTGCTCAAGATACAATTATAGCACTCCTGGGCATATAATCAAGATTGATCCATCCTACCACAGGGACACTTGTTCAGCCATGTCAATTGCTACTCTACTTACAACATGCAGACAATGGAAACAACTAATCTATCTGTCTTAGTCAGGGTTTCTATTCCTGCACAAACACCATGACCAAGAAGCAAGTTGGTGAGGAAAGGGTTTATTCAGCTTACACTTCCATACTGCTGTCCATCACCAAAGGAAGTCAGGACTGGAACTCAAACAGGTCAGAAAGCAGGAGCTGATGCAGAGGCCATGGAGGGATGTTCTTTACTGGCTTGCCTCCCCTGGCTTGCTCAGCCTGCTCTCTTATAGAACCCAAGACTACCAGCCCAGATGGTCCCACCCACAAGGGGCCTTTCCCCCTTGATCACTAATTGAGAAAATGCCTTGGATCTCATGGAGGCATTTCCCCAACTGAAGCTCTTTTTTCTGTGATAACTACAGCTGTGTCAAGTTGACACAAAACTAGCCAGTACACTATCCATAAACAGAAGAATAGACAAAGAAAAAGAAAAAGAAAAATAGACAAAGAAAATGTGGTACATTTACACAAATTACTGAGCTGTTTAAAAAAGAAAGACTTAAAATTTGCAGACAACTAGATGAAACTAGAAAAAAAAATCATTCTGAGTGAGATAACCCAGACCCAGAAAGATAAATATGGTGTGTATTCATAGTTATGTGGATATTATCCAATAAATAAATTTTGAGCAAGCTACAATCTACAGATCTAAAGAGATTAGTTTAGAAGAAGGGACTTGAGGAGTGGCACCTGGATATCCTTGGGAGGTGGAAAAGTTATAAACTTTATGAGTAGTTGGGGACAGGGGAATGGGAACAGGAAGATCAAGTGGAGAGGTCAGTGGAGATTGGGTTAAGAGAGGAAATGAGGGAAGAGAGAGTTAGAATGTAGGGACATTTGAGGCATTGTATGGAAATTGCTTGTAATGGAAATTTCCTAAAGTATATGGAAGTGATCCAAATGAAGTCTCCAAATAATGAAGAAGACAGAGTCCCAACTGTCCACCTATTGTCACCAAACCAAGTCTCCAGCATCAGTAGAGATTTACATTAAAGTGACTTGCTGGGAAAAGGAGTCTCAGAAATCTCCAAAACAACCTAGGCTTTTGCCAAGATAATATGTTGCTCTCTGCCAACTGCTAGCAAGGCCCCATTGCTGAATAACACACCTACACTGCTCATCAAATATAAAGAGATGAAGTTGGTGCCTCCCTAGAATCTTTAACTCTACAATCTGGTGGTTTTGTTACAGGGTGGTATTTTTCAGGCTATCAAAGAGGAATGTACACACCAACCAAGCCACAATCTCCAATGGTGCCCTGTCTACAAAATATGCTAGAGCAATGGTAGCACACATCTGTTTTGACTTATCTGGTTTTGACAATATCTGGTTTGATTTTGAGCCTACTCAAACTCTGCTTGGATGACCAAGAAGTAGAAACTAGATAGCCTAGAGACTTAAAGTAAAAACAAATAGTGCTGATCTTCAAAGAAAAAAAAAGTAATTTAAAAATTACTCTTAAAGATATTCTTCCATACTCATAAACCGGTGACCCTTTCACTCATTATCAGAGAAACTTCCTTGTGTTAGCAGATGTAAACAAATACAGAGATCTACAGAGAGACATCATGCAGAAAGAAACCTCAGAATACATTGCTGTAAATTGTGGGGGGAAATAAAGGCAGGGAGTCTACCTGCCAGAGCTCCGGTAGACTGCTGCAGGACCCCACGGAACTGCCCCAAACAGGCACTGGGCCTCACAGGCTGCACAACCGCACTTCAAGGGCTGGGGAAGGCACAGTCTCGGCTCCAACTCTGGCACCACAGACCCCTTGGTCCCACAGACCGCTGGGTGCGATAGGAGAGCCGGTTTGGGGGTCCCTGGGCTTCAGAGTGGCCCAGGATAACAGGTTCTAGCTCTCAAACATCCCAGACCGATGTATGTCATGGAAGAGCTGAGAACTGGCCCTTTCAAGGACTCTGGCTGGGGGCCAGCTGAAAGCCCCCCCCGGGGGGGGGGTAGTAAGCGGGGGCGGGGAGGAGAAGAGCTCTTACAGGTTACCGCAGTGACAAGAGAGTCTGGTTATCTTAGGCTGCTAGTTCAGCGGGTGGCTTGGTTTAGCTGGTGGCCACACAGGAAGGCTTCCCAGCAAGAGGTTAGACAAGGAGCTCATTAGAGCAAGACCTGCTCCATTGCTCTAACACAGCAGATTTTGATGAGCAGAGACAGGGATTTACTGTAGAAAGGCAGAGAGAGAGAGAGAGAGAGAGAGAGAGAGAGAGAGAGAGAGAGAGAGAGAGAGAGAGAGAGAGAGAGAGAGAGAGAGAGAGAAGAAGAAGAAGAAGAAGAAGAAGAAGAAGAAGAAGAAGAAGAAGAAGAAGAAGAAGAAGAAGAAGAAGAAGAGAGAAGAGAAGAGAAGAGAAGAGAAGAGAAGAGAAGAGAAGAGAAGAGAAGAGAAGAGAAGAGAAGAGAAGAGAAGAGAAGAGAAGAGAAGAGAAGAGAAGAGAAGAGAAGAGAAGAGAAGAGAAGAGAAGAGAAGAGAAGTAGAGGGCAGTCATGGCCGTGTGGAAAGAGGGGAGAAGGAAAGTGGAGAAGGAAAACAAGAAGTAAGAGACAAAGAGAGAGCAAGAGCTTAAGAGAGAGAGGAGGGGCCGAGCAGCCCCTTTTATAGTGGGCTGGGCTAACTTGCTGTTGCCAGGTAACTGTGGGGAGGAGCTTACCTGTCTAGCCAGAATACCAGGAGCTTTGGACACTGTCCACATGACTGATAGTCACAGGATTATGGAGTTGAGGAGTTGATATTGTGTCAGGCGCTAGTGTCTAGGAGCATAGCTTACGGTTTGGTCCTTGTAGATTTTTCTGCTGGGTCTCCCGAGTAAGCCTTGCTTGACCAGACCACAGACTGCCTTTCATGGCCCAACAGTAAATGGGATGCCTCTACCAAATCCCTCCTCTCAGAGCTCAGGAAATTCTATAAAAGCAGAAGAGGATAGGATGAAAGACCAGATGGCATAGAGAATGCCAGGAGAACAAGACCCTCTAAAGAAGGTGTGTAAATATATATATATATATATATATATATATATATAAGCTTTCAGTTTAGTATTTTTATGAGACGTCTGAATGTGTGAACAAGCCATTCTCTGATTCTCCTGTTTCATTTATTGCTCTTTTCCTTGTGTTTGTTTGTCTTGTCCAACTCCAATATGATAGTTTTTGTTTTATTTTATTATATTTTAGTTTTTTATCTCTTAGAAACCTATTCTTTCCTATGAGAGACCAACAGAGCATGGTTCATATGGCAGGAGAAGGTGGGTTAACAACTGGGAGGAGTAGAGGGAGAAGCGACTCTAATAAGGATATATTGTATAAAAAATGAAACCATTTTCAATAAGAAGGGAAAAGAAAAAAGAAAAACAAATGAGTATCTGCAAGAACAGTGAGGCTTGCAGACTTTAAATATATTTGGTCTCATCCTCCAATCAGCCCTACAGTAGGTTTGAAAACTATGAAGACTCTGACCATATTTTGAAAAAGCAGGAAGTTAGAGCATGAAAGACATTTCCAGCTGAATATTGAAGAAAGATCTTAGCATGCACACAAAACCTGCCAACCAAGGCAAAAGTCCACTGTTGTAGGATATAAGGATTTTTTTTTTAATATTTTGTTTTGTTCTGTTTGTTTCTTTGTGTCATGAACTGACCACTCAACTACCAAGGAGTGAGAGTGACTCCTACTGGGAACAGAAGTTACTTACAGGTTGAAGAAAATATTCTGAAGTCAAATACCTATGAGGGTTACCTAACTCTATCTTTAGTGCTGCCAAATTATGGCCGTTAAAATGGGAAAGCCAGTGACATGAATTCTCTTTCCACTGAGAAAAGAATATGAGGCAATGTTAACTAATTGAAGAGGCAAACATGAGCTCCAGGTGATAATGTGAATTTCTTTTAAGTGGTGAATTTGGAGGAATGTTAGCATTTCTCTCTTCTCTCTTCATTGACTAAATAGGGATAATTAATTTGACATCTGCTTCAAAATTATTGAATAAAAACAGACTGGAAATTAGCACCTGTAAAATTTGCCCTTTGTTTCCTCTGTAACTTGGCATCAGTTCAAGGAGCCATGATAGTACTCAATAGCATCTGCTACCCAAATGCTAGTAAAAATAAATACATTTTCAATCAAAGTGATCTTCTAAGGAAATACATTAACTTTCAGCTCATAATAAAGTTATTTGAATCATATAGATTACCTTGTATACCTAAGATACAAGATCTAATTGGTTCAAAAGTAAGAATTTAAACTGACACTTATGTTGAACCTATCTAAATTCTCTACCTATTTCCAGTGGTCTTTTTCTCAGCATTGACACCTTACAATCACTAATACAAAAGTGTCCTGGGTGCTTGAGTTATGGCTCATCATAGCCATCGTGTTAAATCTGTCAACACATAGAGGAGTCATTTGTACAGTGGTAAAATGTACAGATAATAGTGGTTGAAAACTCAACAAATCACAATAAGATACAAACATTACAAGATTCCTCAACTTGATTTTGATATAATAAATTTTGGTAAGGTAGTTCTTGGGAATAAAACTACCAGGCAGAAAAGGTGTGTCTCCACGTAAGACTTTCGAGCTACAGCTCAAGGGTTCAGCCTTACTCTTCCCTCTTCTGCTTCTTGAAGCCTAGGCACCTTCAAAATAATAGAACTTTAGAGCCAGTGTTTAAGTGGACTTAAATTCTTTCTCTTAGAAAATATACATGCGTGTTGAAAGATAGCAACATTAAGACCTTAGGGATTCATGGCTCTGCTAAATAATTCTAATTATTCTAAATAATTTTAGGATATATATACATATGTGTGTGTATGTATGTATATATAATTTTGATGTTAGTCTTGAAAGTTTTCTCTCATTAGTTAACCTTACTCTGTTTACAAGCAAATGGAAGGAATAGCCACCAAAGTCCTCCTAAGAAGTTGTTTCCTACTTTTAGGAAAAATGAGTATTTTAATGGAAGTCACTAGAAGAGGGTTTGTCACATATTATCCTGGAACTTCTTAGCCAGCTAGATTGGGGAAATGCAGAGAGTTTCATAGCTGTTGACCTCCTTGCAAAGGGTTATTTCTCTTGAACCCAGCACTGTTAATGCTCTGCTAGAAACCTCTCCTATCAGCTCCCCTCAAACTTCATAATGCAGGGGACGCGTTTCCCAGTCCCGTTCCTGTGAGGTTCATGTGCCTTTGTACTTCTTCGCCGTCATTGCTGCCCTTTGCTTTGCTTGGCCTGCTTGATTCCCCATGTCTCAACCATTATTTTTGCCCTGCTTACTCCTGTGAACCTCAGTATTCCAGTAATATTAAGATTGACAGCTTTATGATATGATGGCAAAACATACCATGAGTATTTTTATAAAAATGAATTGTGTCTCTGACTGCTAAATTTAATTTTAAAAGTGATGAAAGATAACCCCATAAAGTTCTTTGTTTCTTAATAGCTTCTTTATATAAGTTGCCACATAGGGAACCATACAACAAGCAAATAGCTATGGGCTAAGCAACAGTTGGACTGAATGAGAAGCTAGAGAAGTAATAGATTCAGGAGAGAGTTTTCTGAGGCTTAGAGGAGGCTATTAAGAATTCTAAAAAGTTAATATCTGAAGTGTCTAGCACTTAAAATCAAGAAGAAAAGAAAGAAAAACTAAATCCCTGGGTCAAAAAATTGACATGATGGAACACAGGGCCCCCCATGGAGGAGCTAGAGAAAGTACCCAAGGAGCTGAAGGGGTCTGCAACCCTATAGATGGAACAAAAATATGAACTAACCAGTACCCCAGAGCTCATGTCTCTAGCTGCATATGTAGCAGAAGATGGCTTAGTCAGCCATCATTGGGAAGAGAGGCCCCTTGGTCTTGCAAACTTTATATGCCTCAGTACAGGGGAAACACCAAGGCCAAGAAGTGGGAGTGGGTGGGTAGGTAGGGGAGTAAGGCAGGGTGTGGGTATAGGGAACTTTCAGGATAGCATTTGAAATGTAAATAAAGAAAATATCTAATAAAAAAAGAAAACTATTTTTTTTTATTTTGTGAGATATTTAGATTTGTCTTAGAAGAAGAAATACAACTAATGGCAAAAATTTAAATTATGTGATCCAATATCCTAATTTCAGTTTATCATTTATGTTTTTTAATTTATTGAACAAGCATTTTAATAGTAATAAAATTCATATAGTAAAAGTGATTTCAGCCATCATTTTCCACATCAAGCTTCCAAAAATAATCATCAACTTTTCACTGAAAGACAGAATAAGAATAGTTATACACTATTCACTTTTGAGAAATATTTTTCAAACTTATACCTTTAGTGAATAATTCTCAACATTTATTTTTAATAGAAAACTTCAGATTTATATTTATATTTACACAACTTAGAGGCTTGTCTTATTAAGAAGTGTATACAAGTGAAGAAATATACTAAGATCATCCATGTAAGAGATAACGACACACTTACAACTTCATTCTTCCTCCGATGGAGGTACTTCTAAGTAGCTCTTGCCATCACATCAATCTCAGTATGGAGGCTGTTTCTGCATTCAGGAAAGCTGCAATACCTTTTTTTATTCTAGTTTATATGTCTTGATTTTTTTTTTTTAATTTTGTGGGTGTGTGGTATTGTGAATATGTTTGGTATGTGTACTTCTCCATTTGAGTGTGTTTGTGCATGAGGATGCATGTGTACTTGTGTGAGTCTACATGTGGTAATTGTGTTTGGGTGCCTTTCCACAAACTGATCTTTACCTAACTTTTAAAAAATGGTCTTTCACTTATCTGAAACTCATGGATCTGAATAGGCTGATCAGTCAATTAGTTTTAGGAATACCTGACAGCCCCAGATTTGGGGCCATCCCCATGCTTGGGTGCTGGAAATCTAAACTCTTATCCTCATTTTTTTTAGAAGATATGACTCACTAAGTCATTTCTCCACCCTTGAAATCTAACTTTTATGTTTTGATATATTCTGCAAAACAACTACATAGAGTAGTTTTCAGTCCAGTTTGTGTAGAAAATTGTCAAAACAGTCACCTACAATAAACACTGTGTTTTTTCTTACTTGCCATTATTAGATTTTCTGATATTGAGAAAGGGAAGAAGCTGTGTAGGGAGCATATGTCTGTCATCCCAACACTGAGGCCAGCCTGTGCTCCATAACAACATACTACTTCAAAAAGAACAAAACAAAAAACAAAAAAAAAGTGAGAGGTGGTGTTATTAACCAAAGACTTTAACAGACCCAAGCAGATGTGACCTTGGACTAAAATGAAACTATAGAATGAAGTCTACTAGCCTTGGTAACAATTTGTGAAAAATCCTAAATCTAATTTCATGAGACTTCTTCCGACACCTTTTCTACAAGATAGTCAGTGTTTGCTGTACCCATCATAATTCTCAACATTCCAGAGACATAACTAAGAACCCACTTTGCAGTATAAGCAATAAAACCAGGCACCACCTTATGAAACTTCAGAGCACATTTTCAAGGCTGCTTGATTTTGGCATCTCCTGGATTCCATCCTGAACAAGCCTCCCATGAATATTAATTTCCTTTGTTCCTCACCTGGCTGATTTTATCTCAATCAACTTAAAGTTTCACTTCATTTAGAATTTTGACAATAAAAAAATTACAGTTTGGGACTTTTAAGTCTCTAAGATATTTAAACAAGTGGTGCTATGCAGCCATCAGACTGTGTATCCATGACATACATAAATGTTGGTAGTAAAAGGATGATACACACAGGAACATATATTAGAGACCCAAGTGATTCACATATATTAGATTGCCTTATAAATGGAAGATTGGGTCATTTTAATGACCATATTAATACATGCTAATAGCCTGTATTCGTCCAACTAAAGAAGCAAAAGTATTGTGATATTTAGCATACAAGAGACTCTAAAAATGCAGGTGCTTAACTTGGGCATCTCTAATCTTCCTGCGAGATCTGTTTTCCAGATTCTAATAAGAAACGCAACAAAAGAATGAGACATGGAGGGGGTGTAAAATGTTGGCAAATGTCTCTGAAGTACTAAACTACACAAAGTACTTAAAAGTACTTTAAGGAATGGTAATCTAGTTTATATTCAATTTATTTCATTTCCCTACAAAGCCCAAAGGAACATATTCCATTTGTTGCACAAAAGCCAATTACAGTAATGGGCTGTTCATAAGAGTTTCCAGATTTCCAAATTAGTTCTTACTATTTAATAGTACATTTTCAAATGGTTGTGAAGCTAATCATTTTTAATTCTTCAGTAACTATGTTTATAGGATTGGCATAGAAACTATGGCATTCTCTTAGTGTTCAGTGTAGACCAACATGAATGAACTCACAGAAAAGGAAAACAAAAAAGATCATAGAAATAGAAGCACAAAGACCTATTCATTGTAAGGAGGTTTCCTGTGGAGATATAAATCTTTCAAATGCTTTTAAAACACTCCCATTGGAAGAACAACTTTACTTCAACATGTCATTCATATCACCTACAAAATGTAACCTATTGAGATCTTGGGGTTTGGCCTTTCTTGTTTAATGATGCTTAGATGGAAGTGCAGGATATTAAGTGGGAAGTTGGTGGTAGAAAAGAATGACTAGATCCCAATGAGTCTGTTCCAGCTCTGGCTCTCCCAGCTCCCTGGAATCCACTACTTAGTAGTTCTACATACTTGGGAAAAAATGTTCCGTTTTTTTACTTCTATGTTCTTCTCTGTAAAACAGAATAATCTCACTTTTCTTATAATTTCCTACAGATGAAATTGTAGTATAGAATAGACAATATATGCTGGAAGAGTGTATCTCTTAGTGAATGTTCATTCTCATTCATCTATTTTCCCCCCATGTATTGGTCCCTAAAGCTCAGTATAAAGATGTTTATTTTTTCTTTCTAGCTCAATTATTTCCCATCTTGATGTTTGAGTTATATTCCCTATGTATACATCTTATCAGATATTTCTTTGGTCCTGAAGATTCCTTTAAATCTCCTAGTATTTCTAAGCAGGGCCACTCCATCAGGAGGTAGGGAGAGAATTACTGATTTTGCTCTTGTAAACAATTTCTAATGCTACCATCTAAATGTCAATACAAAATCATTTGTTGTGACAATCAGGAAAAATCAGTGAGTGTTTCTACACATTATAGTCACATCACTGGCTGCCATTTAAAGAACCTCCAAATTTAAAAAACCTTGAGAGAAGCCACCCCTTTCTATTTTGTATGTGATTTCATCTAATAGAGTGTACATGCTTATGAGTTAGCTTTTATGAAATAATTAAACCTGAGGTTTAATTGCAGTGTATCTACTTTATCATCTATTACAAGTTTTGGATCAGATGCCTGTTTATCTATGAATGTGTATGAATCATCAACATTAAAGACATTGTGATTTAATTAGCATTGAAAATATGAATAACAGCCCACAACACCCAGAGGCACCTCCACTCCCAGGCACTCTAACATGCACAGGAGCATGGGATCAGAGGTGAGGAGGACACAATATGTGTCCCAACACCAGAAGTAACTGGGACCAGCAGGACCCAGGTACACAGGAAGTCCACCAGACCAAGAGTATGGGTTCCTTCCAGGCTGTCTGGGATGGTGCCATGAGCAGACCTTGGGCATAAACTCTGCAATGAGCCCCACAACACCCAGAGGCAGCGCCACGCGCAGGCAGTCTAACACACCCAGGATCATAGGATCCCGGGATTCCAGGACCTTGGTCACACCAGGTCCCTGTCACACAGGATCTCAGGATCCCAGAGTTCCAGATTCCCAGGATCACAGAGACAGCTTGACTTGGAAGAGTTCTGACAAAACAAGGATCATAGGAAGGACAGGCTCCAGTCAGACATAGCCAGTGCAGGTAGCACTAGAGATAACCAGATGGCAGGAGGCAAGCATAAGAACATAAACAAAAGAAACTAAGGTTACTTGGCATCATCAGAACCCAATTCTCCCACCATAGTAAGTCCTGGATAACACAACACACTGGAAAAGCAAGATTCAGATCTAAAAATCACTTCTCATGATGAGTACTTCAAGAAGGCCACAAGTAACTCCCTTAAAGAAATACAGGGGAACATAGGTAAACAGAAGCCCTTAAAGAGGAAACACAAAAGTCCATTAAAGAATTATTGGAAAACACAATCAAAAAGGCAAAGGAAAGGAACAAAACCATCCAGAATCTAAAAATGGAACTAGATACAATAAAGAAATCACAAAGGGAGACAACCCTGGGGTTAGAAAACCTAGGAAAGTCCTTCCTGTCACCATCTTCAACAAATGGTGCTGTCTTACCTCAACTGGCGGTTAACATGTAAAATAATGTGAATTGATCCATTCTTATCTCCTTGTACAAAGCTCACATATAAGTGGATCAAAGAATTCCACATAAAATGTATCTCACACAGGAGGATTCGACCTCGAGGTGGATTCGACCACGAGGCTTGGAAGCTAGGGGTTTTTATAGAAAAGGGGCTGGGACTGGGGGAGGAATTGGCGCAGTTTCACATGATTGGTTCATTTAAACATCAGCAGCCTGTTTAACATTTAACTTAGGTCAAAAGGGCAGGAGATAGGGAGGCGCCTGGCTAGTCCGGCCCGTCATTCTCTTTATCTTTATGGCCATGGCAAAGCAGCCTCAGGAACGTCTTAACGACGGGCCTGCCCGGGCATGTTCTGGCCTGTTCTGCTATGTTCTCAGCCCCAGGTTTCAAAATTCACAAACAACTTTTTGGGCTATTTGACATAAATTACATGAATCACAGGCCTAAAGTCTTATTTTCTTTCAAGACATGGCTATTTACAGGTTCAGAATAGGACCATTTCATAAGATTTTATGAACAGTTATCTTTGTACATATAACAAAATAGTCATCTGACAGATAGTTAGCTTTAATTTTCAGTTGGCTACAATGAAGAATCACTTGAGAAGATACCATCAAGGAGTGATTGACTAGATGAGCTACATCTGTGGGGAACTAGTTTGGTTATGTTAATTGTCAAGGGAGACCCTGTCTCACTATAGTCAGCATTATTTAACAGAATATATGGTTTATGCTTATAGACAAGGACATAAACATTGGATAAGACATGTATACATTTATTCTCTCTTTGATCAACTCTGGCTATGGACAATCAATTCTAATTTCTTATATCCCTGCAATAATGCACTATAAACTGTACGTAGAATAAACACTATACCACTTAAAATTTATTTTGTTGTGGTACTTTTGGAAAAGAATAGAAAAGACACTTGGATTCATTGGGTATGATAACAGACACAAAACAGATATATTTCTAGTATACCTTAATTAACTCTCAAATGAGAAATGATATATAGAAAATGGAAGATTAAAAAAGAGAAGATGAACAGATTCATGCATACACAATATTCTAGTGAACCTAGAATTTTAGATCTTTGTTTCTAGTAAAATATTTGACCATCAATGTTGGTAATGTACTATATATGAGTGTATCTTGATTTAGAATTACATATTCTATGTGAACAATTATCATGTTTACTTTATCATGTTACATATTTTAAAGGTTTGCTTAAGACCATTTATGAAAATATTGTATGACATTTGAATGGATAAGATATATCCATTTTAAGAAATTTAATTTTTAAGCAATATTATTTCTTGACTTTTTTTCAAAATTGATCAAAAATGTGATTGGTTATTACTTAATGCATACACACACACACACACACACACACATATATATATATATATATATACATATATATATATATATATATATAAATAAATTGAGCCAATGTTAGGAACACATTTTTCTTGAAGTTAAAATGTGAGAACTACTGGGGGTTTTCTTTGGAGTTTTTAGAAGTATTATGATAAAAAAATTTAGAATTATTTAAATTCTCATTAATCATAAAAACTAGTTGATAAAATTTATGTTTATATTGCTCATTTAAACAACTTAAAATTTATTTTAAAATGTTTTGTTTCATTTACTGCCAAGATGTGTTACAATCACATACACTGTAGAAAATGGCATTACAATTCTCTATCATTGCCAATTTATAAGGCTAAAATTGAAAAAGAAATATCATCCTTCAGCTTGGAGAGTTAGAATTTGAAAACATGTGTTTAGCTTACCAAACTAGATTATATTTGTGCTCATAAGCACATAATTACTGTTTTAATTTTATTTACCTTTCTTTTGAAGCTTACAATCTTTTCTGAAACACTATCTAAATTTTCCAACTGCCTAAATCCACCATCTAATAAAAAGATTTCCTAAAATCCAACATAAATTGCATCAGTCAATGGGTGAACAAGATGACTCATTGTGTAAAAGTACTTGCTGTCAAGTCTGGGAACATGTGGTTGAGCTTTAGTATACACATGAGAGAACAAGAGTGTAGTGGGTTTGGTCTAATGCTGTTTGGATTATGCTAATTTGTGCCCCCAAAATTGTTTGCACGAGAATTCACACATCCACACATAAAACACTTGGTTCTGATTGATAAATACAGTTGCCTGAAACCAATGGCTGGTCAGGACAGACGGAGGTAGGACTTTCAGGATTACCAGGAAAGAGATGAGGGAGAAGGAAGAAGATCCACCATGCCAGAAGTGGAGAAGAGGAGACACCATGCCTGAGAAGGTGCAGTACAGAGAACAGCCGCCATGGGGGGAGAGCAGCCCCAAGAGTGATGCCAGACTGGATCCAAAGCAGCAAAGATGGAATACAGATTTCAGTAACAATTTGACAATATCAGAGGGAGCCGGATTAGCCACTGGGAGGTTATTAAGTGGCCTAGCCATTGAGCTGATTTAGGCATCACAAAATGTTATGGCTGCGTGTGCATGTCTTTCATTTGGGAACCTAGAACATTGGGGCCGGTAGCAAGAAACAGCACCGCCACTGGAATCTTCTTACTCATCCCAGGACATCTCTCTCTGCTTCTAAAATGGTAGATCCAGGCATCACTCGCCACAAATTACGACAGCATGTTCACTAGGGATCAGTTTGAGCTCTAAGTACTTTATTCCTTTTTCAGTTGCTCAAGATCTTCTGTTTGATCTCAGGACTGCCTTTATGTTCATGCATTCTGTTGCCTTAAGGTTTTGAAATGCTGTTATTTAAAAATCAAGACATCACCAGGATTTTGCATTTTTTTTCACATTGATATCATTATTCATATTTAGTTATGTCCTCAGAAGTACTATGCGTACATATAGCCATACACATTTATAGCCAAATTAAGGTTTCAAGACATAAGTCCAGTATGAAGGTATATAATAAAGAACTAAAAGTATGAAAGCTTAGAAAATAATATTAGTGTCAAGTAAAGTCACTATTAAGTAAAGTAATTACTACAACAAAAAAGAATTTAGTTGGATACTACTACAGAAGGGAACCAATTTCAAGTTGGCCCCTTACTTCCACATGTGTATCAGGTTATGCACATGCACACTCGTACCCCCCCACACACACATACACACACACAGTGTAACTTTAAAAATGCATCATTTATTGTTAATTGTTTCTAACTCCCCAGTTTGGTTTACTTTTATTTCACCAAATAAAAATTTTAAAGTATTAAAGTATAAGAAAAATTAATATGACACAATTATCAGATTATGATAAAATTAATTCAAAACACATGAATACATAAATATTTATAGTATTATTAAAATACTACTATTAGATTAAATTAAAATCAAAATATAATATATGTATATTTGTACATATATATAGTAATAGTAAGTCAAATTTTTATAAGTAGTAACATTAAAATTCAATATAGACTTCTTATTTGTAGCTCTTAAAGTAAAATATTGAGGAAGCATTTTTTAATTAAAATGCAATTTGTTCTTGTGGTATTGAATTTCCATGCAGAAAATCATTATAAATTCTAAACATAATCAAACAGCAGGAAACAGAAAGCACTGAAAAGTAAAGAGATTTATACAGAATCTAGCTGGGTGTCCACACTGAGTGGAGACAATTTTTACAAATTAATTCCATTGCCACAGCTTTTGAGTTGGACAACAGCATTTAACGTGGCATGGGTGTGGCCTTTTTGGAGTTGGTGTGTCACTGTGGGCATAGGCTTTAAGACCCTTGTCCTAGCTGCCTGGAAGCCAGTCTTCTCTTAGCGACCTTCGTATGAAGATGGTGAACTCTCAGATCCTCCTGCACCATGCCTGTTTGGATGCTGCCATGTATCCACCTTGATAATAATGGACTAAACCTCTGAACCTGTAAATCTACCCCAATTAAATGTTTTCCTTATAAGAGTTGCCTTGGTAATGGTGTCTTACAGTAGCAAAACCCTAGCTAACAACCTGTAATTCATTAATGTTTAACTATAAATATAATAAGACAGGATGTCTACTTACAAATATTACACAAAGTTAAACAAAATGATTGCTTAAAGGATAAGGATTGTCTATAAATCATGAAGTTCTAACTTCTCTTTCAAGAATGGGAAAAAAAAGCATGCAGTTTGTCCAATTAATAAATAACAAATGTATGAAATGACAGACCTATGTTAAAAGGATATGGATTAATCTTATATAATATTGTGATATATGTTTTATTAGACAAGAATATGCAAAAATAATTACAAACCATTAAGAAGTTTTTTAAAATATTGGCTTCTAAGTAGCATTTTGGTGTACAAGTAAATTCAGTACATAAAGCTAAATATACTTTTCTTCCATATCAATAATTCTCCTTAGTCTTTTTGAAAGTGCACAGTGTTTGAGGTGGTTATGGTTGGCACTCTGACAAATGGCCCATACTCATATGCAGCATTGAGCTGCAAAGTATCTGATTGTTCATTCACCACTCAGAAATCTCTCTGACAGAAAAAAGCAATTACAGAGGCCAGACAAGCTCAGGCATGACTTTAATAAGATGAGGGAAATGCCATGATTCACATCCAAGGTCCTTTTGCAGCTTGTCTCTTTCTCTAACAAGGTTCAGGGTGGGAACTACTTCTCTGGAATAACAGATGCATGCAGACCAAAGGCTGTTGTTCTTCTTTCCTGTGTACTTAGGGTAAGACTAACTACTATGGTGAAGATAAATTCACATAGGACAGTGGATTGCCACATAAATAATAACAAGGGGCCCTTTAATATATCTTTTCCGAAGGAAGAAACATCCTGCACATTGTTGACCATTTAAACAACACACAGCATCAATATCTATGTGGAAACATTGTTTCACTAAACATGTCTCCTGTACCTGAAGTTACTGAGGGTGAACACCACAGTGATTGTGCACTAACATATGGCATTTCTGAGTACATCGGAAATTGGACATCTGACCAACATGAAGAGTAGAGGAGCTGTCATTGAAAACCAAATTTTCAGGTGGATTAGGATAACAGGCTGGGAAAAGTCTAAGAATTGTTTTGATGGTTGCCATATTAATGCAGTAGAAAAACAATTTGTAAATGAAATTAGAATTCTGTGACTACAATTTTATATTCTACGAATCTCAATTTTCCTTATCTTTAGAATCAGTGAACTGACATTGCATTTGCACATTGATTGTGGAGGATTGTTACCTCAGAGGGTGAC
Organism: Mus caroli; assembly: GCF_978045245.1. Classification (NCBI taxonomy): domain Eukaryota; kingdom Metazoa; phylum Chordata; class Mammalia; order Rodentia; family Muridae; genus Mus; species Mus caroli. Next base: position 30,893,149 of record NW_028227267.1, on the reverse strand, counting down.
AATACAAAAATATATATTCCTGGACACTGTGGTAATGAGCCCAGGCCATTTGTCAGAGTTTCACTGTGAGGCCTATTGGCTGAGGAGCCACATCCTAAATATGTCAGATATTGAACAATGACCTTTCCAATGAGCAGAATCATTTTGAAAGATCACTTCCAACAATCAATGTTCACAGTGACTTTTAATGTGGAAAATAATGGAACTTAGACTGGTCTGAGGATAATGAGCCAGAATTATCCTTATTCTATGACACTTGAAGATTATCATAATAGTTTTAATGATACATATAATTGTAAGTGAATTTAAGGGCAATGGTGGACATAGTGACTAGTGATCTAGATTTTTTTAAAGCAAGTTCAGAACTCTCTTTCACATTTGTCTGTGTCTGTGCATCGGTGTACCTGTGTACTGTGTACCTGAGTGTATGTCTGTATATGAATCTATGTGTGTGCAAAAATAGATATGTAACAGAAAGGTAAACATAGAGGGAGATACACACAAAGATTCCTCCAAGAATTTATGGATGTTTTCAGTCTTATGGGTTTCCCATGTACACAGCACAAAACTTTGGGTAGCTCTAAGGTGGACCCCTTCAATGCCTTCCATGATCTCTAGGCCATTAATTATATAGTCGTTTCTAAATTCATAAATTCATAAAGTCGATAATCCTGTTCTGGACCTTAAAGGACTACTGTACTTTTACAGAGTATATTTGATCTTACTCTGGAAACAAAGAGAAGCTTTGCTGTCAGGGCATTAAGATGTAAAGCCAAGGAACTTTACACTTGTTTTCAACTTCACAGATAAACATTGTACCTCCATGAACATTGAGAGAAGTGGCAAAGTAGAAGTAAATTTTTATTGTGAAACTATCAGTTGGAGGATTTCCCTTCATGAGTTACCACCCTGAAATCGGGAACCAATCATATTCACAGAGATGCAGCATCAAAGAATTGCTCAATAGAAATGATTACAATCTTAAATAGAAATATTTATAACTATAATGAATTATAATTTACACAAGCAAAAACACAGAGCTGAGTTTTCAAAGTCTCATTTATTTAGGATTCTTAAATGCTTCAATCTCCCTTCTAGCTCATTGTCCAGAGGTAGAAGAGTGATGTGGATTTCTGTTTGTATTTCCTGCTCTTCCAAGAGGGTGCCCGTACTCAGATGAGGTCAAGTAAAATTTTAATTGGTCAGATAAGGCTAGATCCTGTGATTGGGCAGTGGAGGAAAAAGGCAAAGCTAAAAGTTTTAGAGAGATGGGAAAGAGAAAGAAGAGAAGCAGATGAGATGGAGGACAGAAGAAGATGGAGGAAGAAGATGAACCAGAACTATGTGGCCCCTACATGCCATAAGTAACTAGGGACTTCATTGAGCAGAAGAAAAAAAATATTTAGGTGACAAAATTACAAAGAAGATTGTCTGAGAATAAATAAAGATATACAGTCTCTCTATGACTGTATCAATTACACATTATCATGCCATTAAAATGTGTAGAGGATAGGAATGAATGACAACTGTATCATTAGAAGTGGAAGGGAAGAACTGGGGATTTAGTTGTCCATGGTATTCATGGGGGTTGGTTCCAGTGTCATACATGAGGCCAAAGCTTATAGACACAGATGCTAAATTATATAAATGGTATAGTATTTATTTACAAATTACCAACTAGTATCATATACATATATATAATATATATATACACACATATATATGTATATATACTATATATATGCATACATACATATAGTACTAAGTAAATATTGATTAACAGCTACTTTGCTGACTTTCTAAAGAGTGACAATGAGGGAAAAGTCTTTATGGTCAATATGGATAATTTTTTGATATTCTGGGTCATGGTTGGTTGACTGTATAGTTCTGAAAAGATAAATGTAGGAAGTGGAGACTGAAGACCAGATGGATTCTATTACATGCAAGGATCTACACATTATTCAAGGCAGTATGGTGTTATCTGAAGTTAGATTGGAACAAATTAAGTAAATAGCAGAAATATGGCATGCCTAAAAAAGCTTTAACTGCTCTAATTGATATGCTAAGAAGGACATAAAATTAGATGACAGAGGTTGCCTTAGTTCTCTTTCTCATCTTGTAAGACAATGGGTAAAAACACTGAGAAGCTTGACACAAAGAAACCTGCAGCCAAGAAGGTGGCAGTGCTGCTGCTGCTGCTGCTGCTGCTGCTGCTGCTGCTGTTGCCCCAGGCACTGGTGCAACCAAATAAAAATGTGATGCTAAGGTTAAAAAGCTCAGGAAGGGAAAACCCCATTACAGCTCAAACCATGTCCTATTTAGAGGAATTGGCAGATATTCCCAATCTCCTATGTATTCCAGAAAGGCCTTGTACAAAAGGAAGTATTCAGGTGCCAAGTCCAAAGTTGAAAGGAAGAAAAAGGAGAAGGCCCTTGGGGCTGTCACAAAAACTGCTGGAGGAGATAAGAACAGTGATACCCAGGTGGTAGAGCTTTAAAAAAAATGCCTACGGACAATGTGCCTCGGAAGTGGCTGAGCTATAGCAAAAAGCCCTTCTATCAGCATGTCAGCATCACTCCTGGGAATGTCCTGATCATCTTCACTGGGTGCCACAGGGGCCAGAGAGTGGTTTTCCTGATGCAGCTGGGCAGCGGGTTGGTGTTTGTGACTGAGCTTTTTGCCTTCATCCAAGTTTCTCTGCACAGAATACACCAGAAGTTTGTCATCTCCATCTCTATCAGCAAGGTTATATTCCCCAAACACCTGATCAAAACTTGCTTCAGGAAGGAGCTGCACAAGCCCAGACACCAGCAGGATGAGATCTTCAACATGGAGAATGGGAAATATGAGATCACAGAGCAGCACAAGGCTGATCAGAAAACTGTAGACTCACAGATTTTACCAAAGATCAAAGCTGTTCCTCAGCTCCAGGACTACCTGCAATCTCAGTTATCCCTGACAAATGGGATGTATCCTCACAAACTGGTGTTCCAAATTGCTAACAACCAAATTAAACATATTCATGTGCTGCAGACTGGCCTCAGTCAGCCCCTCAATCTGCAGGGTCCTGGTACAGGTGGGCAGGGAGTCAGCGAAAACAGATGTGAACACAAGGGAGTGTTGTATCTGAATGTAATGTCTCAAAGGGAGCATCAGACTTATATTACAGGAGACAAGGAAGTTAAGTGATATATTAAGGTCATCCAAGATGCATTGAAGTTATCTGATGCAAAATGACTTTTACAAAAATCAGAGGAATGCACACATAAAAGCTTATAGGAACCAACTGACATAAAAATCAATGTTAACAACTGGGATCAAAAGCAGCCCCACCTAAGGTCAGCTTAATCTTAGAAGCCAGTGGCAAGGGCTTCATGTTCCAATTCTAGTCTATTGTATAGTCCACCTTCCCCCTAGACCATCGTCAATTCTTGTGTATGGAAGTGACTCAGCTATCTATTGTTCTAAGTATTTACTCTGGTTCCTTCTTAGACCACAACCTTCCTTCTTCCTAGGTCATTGTAAATTCCTGTGTGTGGGAGTGACTCTGCTGTTGTTCTAAGTATACTATGTAGACTAGCCCTGAGATTACTAGCTCTATTCTAGTAGAATGTGATGGCTGATTTCTATCACTGTCTATCAATGCTGGAGGCACTTTCATCTGAATGAGTAACATTCTTACAGAGATCAAAGCCCAAGGTTGGCTCAACAATTTCCTAGGATATTGGAACACTGGTGAAGGCTAATATAACTTAGCTATATGTCAAAATCAATCCTTAGAGGCACTTATAATAAAACAATATTGAAGGAAAGCACACAGATTCATTCACCGACTAAAGCAAGGACTGATTTGGAGCATTCATTTTATAGGGTGCCATGGTTCCAAGGAGACTAAGTTTTCATGAACTTTTTGCCTTGGGACTTTGTCCAAGCTTTTAGGCCTGTCATGTGAGTCACTATTGGAGTGGATGTGGCATTAAAGTGTTTAAAGAATGGATGATAGAAAATATTCATTTAAAACTAGAAAAAAAGAAAAATATATAAGAGAATAAAATGCTTCAAATAGAAAAGTGTGAAGTAAAAGACCCACAATGTGAGGACTCCCCCATGTTCTGACTCAGGAGAGGTGACACCCCAAATCACTCATGAGAAACGGTCTTGCTGCAAACTGCAAGAGCACTCTTGGATCCACAGTCATACACCACTCAGGGGTAGAGGAGCATGGCGCCCCAAGTAGCTGGGTAAGGGGGTATTTAAAGGAAGAAGCCACAACTCAAGGAGGTGGGGAGGGCGTTGTTGGAAAATACCAGAAATACCAGTTAAGAGTCACAAGGAAGTGCAAAGTCACAAGAATCACAAGGAATACCTGATAATTGTGTGGGTTATTTTTCAAGACAGTTTCTAAGAGACCCTAACAATAGCTTATTTGCATAGTGGGTTCCAGCAATGGTCAGGGTGGTCAGGGTGACTTTCTTTGAATGAACACTCCTTGAACCCAGGAAGCAGGTGGGTGGAGGAATGTCGCTATCTGTTATATGATTAGCATACCTTGGAGCATTGAGTCACAGAGGTCACATTCTCAAGCCTGGGCCTAAAGGCCTAGAATTTTACTTTTACTGTTATACTTTTTCAGAAGTACCTGAACCATAAATCCATATATATATATATATATATATATATATATATATATATATATATGGACTGCCTTAAGTGTGATCTAAAAATACCTACTTAGAGAAAAAAGAGGAGTAAAAATAAAACATTTAATTTTTTCTAAAAGCATCTCATATAGTCTAAAAGTGTGGTGAAATAGGATATGACAGTCATGAAAAAAATAGCTATAATTGCCAAATTAAATTCATACAAAGGAAGCATTGGAAAAGACTTAGTAGTGAAAAATTTTTACTTTATTAAATGAGTAAAACAGTCCTGAACATATGCACATACAACAAGGAAACAAAATTACAACCAGCAAAATGATAGTGTTGAAAACAAGTAGACAAATACATTATTATAGAGGTTTCAATACTGGTATGTAGGTCCTGGATAGACAATGGAAGACAGAAAATCTTTAAGAATATAGGTGAATGGAACAGCATTATCAATCAACACTATGTAATTGACATTTATAGACTATCACATTCAACAGAAACAGAGTGTACATTCTTCTTCAACATTCTAGACCATAAAACACATATTAACTAACTGAAAAGATTATAAATCATACACATAGGCCCCCAGTCCACAGTGGCATTAAACTGGAGATCAATGATGGAAAGAGTTCTAAAACATAGCAAACTAGCAAAACTTAAAGGTCATTTTAATAAATCAGTGGGTAAAAGAAGAAATCTCAACTGAGATTTTAAAATATATTTATTAAGCAAAATAACAGGGTAACTTATGGGATATTTGGGTCACAGTCAAAACAGTAATTGGGGGTTATATAGTTCCAAACATATATGCTAGCAAAGAGGACACTAAAACCATCAACCTAAGCTTCCATTTTTGAAGCTATTGAAACGAAAACCAAATCTAACCCAACACAAAGACAGGGAGTAAATCATAAAAATAGAGCAGGAATCAATGAACAGAGAAATATATGAAAAGACTGGCCCATGGTATGGATCTACAACTGAGTCTCTTCTCAGCCTCACCACTAGAATACAGTGATCATAATCATTGGTACTAATTTGATTTTTGTTTAAAAACTGAAGACTCAATTCTTATATGTTCAGTAACATCTAATAGAAATCTTTGACAGATCCAAGTTACTGCACTCACTCAGGAGGAAACTAACTTCCTACATAGTCCTATAATTATGAAAGGAATCAATTTAGTCCATTTGTTCAGGTTTTTTTTTTCACCCCCTTTCAAATGTATACTCTTCTTTCTGTGTTCTCCTACTCTTCTGTCGTGTTTCTTCCGGGCAGTGAGGAGCAGCTTGCTGTCACACCCCTAAGAACTAGCAGCCCCAATAATGATATGTTTCTTTTTCCTTCTTTTGTCCATTAGGAGTTTTCTCCTCCTCCAAGTAATTTTAATTTTTATCAATTTAACTGATAATAGCTCAATTTCAATTGCACAAAAAGCAACCAAGCAAACATTATATCTTATAATTCTACCTCTCCATTTTATGTTACAAATGTCAACACTATTGCCTCTTAATATATTGAATGTCATCATTAATATAAGCAAGTTCATAGTTTTAAAAATGACTGTGTGTTTCACTTCCTGCATACAGTAACTACAATAGCAACATTTACTCTATTTTTCTGGTTTGCATTTGCAGCCAAAAATTGCATTTCCATATGAGGCTGTGTGACTGGGTTACACCGTTTCATTTCAAATTAGTGAGGACTCCCACTAACATGCCTTTTTAATGTAGGTGGTTGTAAATATTCATAAAGCTTTGGTTCATCTAGGAAAATCTTTCTCCTTGATTTCTGAACAGCAGCACTGTTATGTGCATCCTGAAGTAATGTTGAATGTCTTGCATGCCTGTCCACCTCTTTAGCATCTGCTGAGAAACTGCAGTTGTCCCTCAAATATTCTAATCTGGGTGGTGAATTATTGTATTTTACTGCCTTCAAGATTGTCTTTCTCTTTGGCATTAGATGATTTCATTATTGTCTCTTGGTGTAGGACTCCAATATTTAGCTATTTAGACTCCAATATTAGTCTAAAATTCAATTAGCTAAACAAAAATTTTAAAAGAAAGTATTACTAATCAGATCATCAGAGACTTTCACCATTTTTTTTCATTTAAATTTGGTAAGTCTTTGACCTTTATTTCTTCATATAGGCTTTGCTCATTCTCCTGTACTCTCGAGTCACATTTCTTTTCTTTTTTTTTTTTTTTTTTTTTTTTTTTTGATCCTTTCTGACTGTATTCCAGCACTGACTGAACCTAGTACTTTGGGCTTGTTAGGCAATTTCTCTGCCACTGAGATTCTTCCCTATTTCCCTGACTCTATCCTCATTGAGATTTGAAATTTGAAGTTCCTTTTAGGGTCTTTCCATTTTTTGCATTCTTTGTACTGGCATTGTTTCATGTTTGCTCCTTTGACCCATTGATTTTAAAGCATTTGTCTTCAAGTTTGAATCTTTCTAATGTGACCTTCACTTTATATTATTTTGCCTGGATTTTTCACTCTCTGATGATCCCACATGAATAATATGTTCTTTTAAAGTTTTTGTTTAGCTAATAAACTATTTTTGTGACAGGTATAAATATTCTAAACACATTTGTGGCACAGATTTTAACGAGGTCATTGGGCACTATTGATTGGCTTGCATTTACTTTTATTTTCTTGTTTTATTGTAAGTTCATTTAATTTTTTAATTCACCCATGTTTTCGGCTTTCTTTGTGTGGCATTTATTGTTATTATGATTATTATTGACATTGTTAGCTAGATTCATTATAGAAAGACAACCACCTCTCCCAGTTTTATATTTTTAGCTACATTTATATAAAAGAAGTGTTTCACAATCCATCCTAGTTATATAGAGTTTTAGAGTTCTCAAAAATTTTTTTTCAGGTTTAAGGCAGTGTTTTATTTCCATAATAACCGACTGTCAAAATATTTTTAATGTAAGGCTCAGGAGCAACTTCTCTGTGGATTTACCATCTTGTGGCATGTGCCCATTCCCTACATGTCCAACCTCCATTCTTTGTTCCTCAGGATCCAAACCAGGTAAAACATCAATCAGTCTATAGGTAGCTACTTAGGTAGTCAAAAGGCAAGCCAAAACACTAGGCACAAATACACTCCTTTATTCTCATCCCATGGGATATGCATTTCATGAAGAGCTTTCTCACTGTTGCTTTACATGCCAATATAACATATACGGCGTGACCAGCTTTGTAAAAATTTTCACTCTATCTTAAGAATCCATTCCTGGATTCACAATGGCACAGATACTTCGTCTTTTAATAGGTCACTGAAGTTCCTGCAGAGATATTATGATGTAGTAACATACACAGTTGTTGACCAAATTATTGGTTAGTATTAAAATAATTTACCTGCTATATAGCTAATTGGCCTAACTTCTTAAAATATTTTTTTTGAAAAAGTATACCAAACCCTTCTCTGCTCTCCCTAAAATTTGTGGCTTCTTTTTCATTAATAACAAGGCTATGGGTTCAGTCCACAATACTGAAACTAAAATCACAAAGGACTAAAACATTACTTTATCATTAATATATGCACATGTATTTATATATATATATATATAATATATATATAAATAAATATTTATATATATATAAAATGTGTGTGTGTATAGACTTAGTCAATATAATGTTACTTTTCAGAGCTAAGGTATTGGCACCAGATGACCAATTGGTGTATTTTTTCCTGAGTGAGACCATCTTTCTCCCTCCCAGGTCCCTCAACGGCCTGCAATTCTTTGGGTAGGTTTGAAGTCTCATGAAACAATTTTATTAACACTTAAAACCTCATGCAGACAAACTGTAAATATGAGCAATTTCCTCAGGGAAGGAGATGAAAAGGAGGAAGAGAGAAAGCTATGTCTCTATAAGTTAAGCATGGAAGTTTGGCCAATGCCTTAGGTCATGGTAAATGAAAAGAAGGAAGGACATCTATGCAACTTCAAGGATGTTTGACTTGAAATTATAATCTTAAAATTTAGAAAATGAGTATATCTTGTAGGTTCTATCTATCAGTTCTGAAATGGGAATTCTTGATCAAGTGAATTACTTCATTTGTGAGAATGGATAAATATTGACTTACATGTATGATTATTATAGATTCCTCTCCTCTCTGTGTGTTTGTGTATATATATATATATATATATATATATATATATGTGTGTGTGTGTGTGTGTGTGTGTGTGTGTGTGTGTGTGTGTGTGTGGTACAGTTGAGTATACCAATATGTACACATGCAGAAGCCAGAGGAGAACATGAAGAATATTGGGTGTCCTTATTTCCTTATTTATCACTTGACACCTTGTATCTTTGAAAATGGATTTTGGTGTTTTTAATTAATTAATTAACTAATTAATTAATTAATTAACATCCAAATTGATTGTCCCTTCTTCTTGGTGAACCATCATAGAGTTCCTCCCACATCCTCTGTCTCCCTTTGTCCTCAGAGAGGATGGAGACCAGCCTTGGGATTCCTCCCATCCTAGAAAATCAAGTCTCTGCAGGGTTGGGTGCATTCTCATCCACTGAGATAAGACATGCAGCCTTCTACTACATATGTGCTAGAGACCTTGGACCAACCCATGGATGCTCTTTGGTTGGTGAATCAGTCTCTAGGAGCTCCCAAGGGTCCAGGTTAGTTGACACTATTGGTCCTCCTGTGTGGTAGCCCTATCCTTCAGGGCTTTTAATCCTACCCCTAATTCTTCCATAGGAGTCCCTGGCCTCTGGCCAATGTTTGTCTGTTGGTCTCTACATCTCACTCAATAAGCTACTAAGTAGAGCCACTCAGGGGGCTGCTATTCTAGGCTCCTATCTGCAAGCACAACATAGCATCATTAATAGTATGAGGGACTGGTGCCTGCACATAGGATGGGCCTCAAACTGGGCAGGTCACTGGTTGGCCATTCCTTCAATCTATGCTCCATCTTTGTCCCTGCATTTCATTTCATTTAGACAGGACCCATTTTGTAGGAGAGTTGATGTCTTCATCCATCTACTGGGGGGTCTTCTCTGACTGCTGGAGGTGACCTATTAGGGTTCCTTATCCCCAATATTGAGAATTTCACCTAGAGTCACCTGCATTAATTTCTGGGAGCCTCCTTGATCCCTAATCTCTGGGATTTTCTAGAGAATCACTCCACGCCCACCCTTGGCAGCTGCATATATCCACTCAATCCCATGACCTTCTAGGACTTTCTCCTGTCTTTCTCCGTGCCTGATCCTGCACCCCTACTCCCCTAATCCTACCCTCTCCAGTCCAGGTCTCTCCCTCCCTCTGTCTCCCATGAATATTTTGTTCCCCCTTGTAAGTGGAATTGAAGCATCCTCAATGCTCATAATGCTCATGATACACCCTATCCTTCCTTATGTAGGGTGTATCATGGGTATTATGAACATTGTTTTTATTTTTATTTATTTTTATTTTTTTTATTATGTATTTTCCTCAATTACATTTCCAATGCTATCCCAAAAGTCCCCCATACCCCTCCACACACTTCCCTACCCACCCATTCCCATTCTTTTGGCCGTGGCATTCCCCTGTATTGGGGCATATAAAGTTTGCAAGTCCAATGGGCCTCTCTTTCCAGTGATGGCCGACTAGGCCATCTTTCGATACATATGCAGCTAGAAACAAGAGCTCCGGGGTACTGGTTAGTCCATCACCTTGTTCCAACTATAGGGTTGCAGATCCCTTTAGCTCCTTGGGTACTTTCTCTAGCTTCTCCATTGGGAACCCTGTGATCCATCCAATAGCTGACTGTGAACATCCACTTCTGTGTTTGTTTGGCCCCAGCAAAGTTTCACAAGAGACAGCTATATCTGGGTCCCTTCAGCAAATTCTTCCTAGTGTATGCAATGGTGTCAGCGTTTGGAAGCTGATTACGGGATGGATCCCTGGATATGGCAGTCTCTAGATGGTCCATCCTTTCATCACAGCTCCAAACTTTGTCTCTGTAACTCCATCCATGGGTGTTTTGTTCCCAATTCTAAGAAGGGGCACAGTGTCCACACTTTGGTCTTCATTCTTCTTGAGTTTCATGCGTCTAGCAAATTGTATCTTATATCTTGAGTATCCTAAGTTTTGGGCTAATATCCACTTATCAGTGAATACATATTGTGTGAGTTCCTTTGTGATTGTGTTACCTCACTCAAGATGATGCCCTCCAGGTCCATCCACTTGGCTAGGAATTTCATAAATTCATTCTTTTTAATAGCTGAGTAGTACTCCATTGTATAAATGTACCATATTTTCTGTATCCATTCCTCAGTTGAGGGGCATCTGGGTTCTTTCCAGCTTCTGGCTATTATAAATAAGGCTGCTATGAACATAGTGGAGCATGTGTCCTTCTTACCGGTTGGGACATTTTCTGGATATATGCCCAGGAGAGGTATTGGTGGATCCTCTGGTAGTACTATGTCCAATTTTCTAAGGAACCACCAGACTGATTTCCAGAGTGGTTGTACAAGCTTGCAATCCCACCAACAATGAAGGAGTGTTCCTCTTTCTCCACATCCTCGCCAGCATCTGCTGTCACCTGAATTTTTGATCTTAGCCATTCTGACTGGTGTGAGGTGGAATCTCAGGGTTGTTTTGATTTGCATTTCCCTGATGATTAAGGATGTTGAACATTTTTTCAGGTGCTTCTCTGCCATTCGGTATTCCTCAGGTGAGAATTCTTTGTTCAGTTCTGAGCCCCATTTTTTAATGGGGTTATTTGATTTTCTTGAGTCCACCTTCTTGAGTTCTTTATATATATTGGATATTAGTCCCCTATCTGATTTAGGATAGGTAAAGATCCTTTCCCAATCTGTTGGTGGTCTTTTTGTCTTATTGATGGTGTCTTTTGCCTTGCAGAAGCTTTGCAGTTTAATGAGGTCTCATTTTTCAATTCTCGATCTTACAGTACAAGCCATTGCTGTTCTATTTAGGAATCTTTTCCCTGTACCCATATCTTCAAGGCTTTTCCCCACTTTATCATTTATAAGTTTCAGTGTCTCTGGTTTTATGTGAAATTCCTTGATCCACTTAGATTTGACCTTAGTACAAGGAGATAGGAATAGATCAATTCACATTCTTCTACATGATAACAACCAGTTGTGCCAGTACCATTTGTTGAAAATGCTGTCTTTCTTCCACTGGATGGTTTTAGCTCCCTTGTCAAAGATCAAGTGACCATAGGTGTGTGGGTTCATTTCTGGGTCTTCAATTCTGTTCCATTGGTCTACTTGTCTGTTGGTATACCCGTACCATGCAGTTTTTATCACAATTGCTCTGTAGTACAGCTTTAGGTCAGGCATGGTGATTCCACCAGAGGTTCTTTTATCTTTGAGAAGAGTCTTTGCTACCCTAGGTTTTTTTGTTATTCCAGATGAATTTGCAGATTGCACTTTCTAATTTGTTGAAGAATTGAGTTGGAATTTTGATGGGGATTGCATTGAATCTGTAGATTGCTTTTGGCAAGATAGCCATTTTTACAATGTTGATCCTGCCAATCCATGAGCATTGGAGATCTTTCCATCTTCTGAGATCTTTTATAATTTCTTTCTTCAGAGACTTGAAGTTTTTATTATACAGATCTTTCACTTCCTTAGTTAGAGTCACGCCAAGATATATTATATTATTTGTGACTATTGAGAAGGGTGTTGTTTCCCTAATTTCTTTCTCAGTCTGTTTATTCTTTGTGTAGAGAAAGGCCATTGACTTGTTTGAGTTAATTTTATATCCAGGTACTTCACTGAAGCTGTTAATCATGTTTAGGAGTTCTCTGGTGGAATTTTTAGGGTCACTTTTATATACTATCATATCATCTGCAAAAAGTGATATTTTGACTTCATCTTTTCCAATTTGTATCCCTTTGATCTCCTTTTGTTGTCGAATTGCTCTGGCTAGGACTTCAAGTTCAATGTTGAATAGGTATGGAGAGAGTGGACAGCCTTGTCTAGTCCCTCATTTTAGTGGTATTGATTCCAGCTTCTCACCATTTACTTTGATGTTGGCTACTGGTTTGCTGTAGGTTGCTTTTATCATGTTTAGGTATGGGCCTTGAATTCCTGATCTTTCCAAGACTTTTATCATGAATGGGTGTTGGATCTTGTCAAATGCTTTATCCTAATCTCACGAGATGACCATGTGGTTTTTGTCTTTGAGTTTGTTTATATACTGGATTACATTGATGGATTTCCGTATATTGAACCATCCCTGCATCCCTGGGATGAAACCTACTTGGTCAGGATGGATGATTGTTTTGATGTGTTCTTGGATTTGGTTAGCAAGAAATTAATTGAGGATTTTTGCATCAATATTCATAAGGGATATTGGTCTGAAATTTTCTATCTTTGTTGGGTCTTTTTGTGGTTTAGGTATCAGAGTAATTGTGGCTTCATAGAATGAGTTGGGTAGAGTATCTTCTGTTTCTATTTTGTGGAATAGTTTGTGAAGAACTGGGATTAGATCTTCTTTGAAGGTCTGATAGAACTCTGCACTAAACCCATCTGGTCCTGGGCTTTTTTTGGTTGGGAAACTATTAATGACTGCTTCTATTTCTTTGGGGGATATAGGGCTGTTTAGATCATTAACCAGATCTTGATTCAACTTTGGTACCTGGTATCTGTCTAGAAACTTCTCCATTTCATCCAGGTTCTCCAGTTTTGTTGAGTATAGCCTTTTGTAGAAGGATCTGATGGTGTATTGGATTTCTTCAGGATCTGTTGTTTTGTCTCCTTTTTCATTTCTGATTTTGTTAATTAGAATGCTTTCCCTGTGCCCTCTAGTGAGTCTGGCTAAGGGTTTATCTATCTTGTTGATTTTCTCAAAGAACCAGCTCCTTGATTGGTTGATTCTTTGAATTCTTCTTCTTGTTTCCACTTGGTTGATTTTGCCCCTGAGTTTGATTATTTCTTGCCGTCTAATCCTCTTGGGTGAATTTGCTTCCTTTTGTTCTAGAGCTTTTAGGTGTGTTGTCAAGCTGCTAATGTGTGCTCTCTCTAGTTTCTTTTTGGAGGCACTCAGAGCTATGAGTGTTCCTCTTAGAAATGCTTTCATTGTGTCCCATAAGTTTGGGTATGTTGTGGCTTCATTTTCATTGAACTCTAAAAAGTTCTTAATTTCTTTCTTTATTCCTTCCTTGACCACGGTATCATTGAGAAGAGTGTTGTTCAGTTTCCACGTGAAGGTTGGCTTTCTATTATTTATTTTATTATTGAAGATCAGCCTTAGTCCATGGTGATCTGATAGGATGCATGGGACAATTTCAATATTTTTGTATCTTTTGAGGCATGTTTTGTGACCAATTATGTGGTCAATTTTGGAGAAGGTACCATGAGGTGCTGAAAAGAAGGTATATCCTTTTGTTTTAGGATAGAATGTTCTGTAGATATCTGCCAGATCCATTTGATTCATAACTTCTGTTAGTTTCACTGTGTCCCTGTTTAGTTTCTGTTTCCATGATCTGTCCATTGGTGAAAGTGGTGTGTTGAAGTCTCCCACTATTATTGTATGAGGTGCAATGTGTGCTTTGAGCTTTACTAAAGTTTCTTTAATGAATGTGGCTGCCTTTGTATTTGGAGCATAGATATTCAGGATTGATAGTTCCTCTTGGAGGATTTTACCTTTGATGACTATGAAGTGCCCCTCCCTGTCTTTTTTGATGACTTTGGGTTGGAAGTCAATCTTATCAGATATTAGAATGGCTACTCCAGCTTGTTTCTTCATACCATTTGCTTGGAAAATTGTTTTCCAGTCTTTCATTCTGAGGTAGTGTCTATCTTTTTCTCTGAGATGAGTTTCCTGTAAGCAGCAAAATGTTGGGTCTTGTTAGTGTAGCCAGTTTGTTAGTCTATGTCTTTTTATCAGGGAGTTGAGTCCATTGATATTAAGAGATATTAAGGAAAAGTAATTGTTGTTTCCTGTTATTTTTGTTGTTAAAGTTGGCATTCTGTTCTTGTGGCTGTCTTCTTTTAGGTTTGTTGAGGGATTACCTTTTTTTTTTTTTCTAGGGCGTGGTTCCCTTCCTTGTATTGTTTTTTTTCTGTTATTATCCTTGAAGGGCTGGATTCGTGGAAAGATAATGTGTGAATTTGGTTTTGTCGTGGAATACTTTGGTTTCTCCATCTATGTTAATTGAGAGTTTGGCTGGGTATAGTAGCCTGGGCTGGAATTTGTGTTCTTTTAGTTTCTGTATAACATCTGTCCAGGATCTTCTGGCTTTCATAGTCTCTGGTGAAAAATCTGGTGTAATTTTGATAGGCTTGCCTTTATATGTTACTTGGCCTTTTTCTCTTACTGCTTTTAGTATTCTGTCTTTATTTAGTGCATTTGTTGTTCTGATTATTATGTGTCGGGAGGTATTTCTTTTCTGGTCCAGTCTATTTGGAGTTCTGTAGGCTTCTTGTATGTTCATGGGCATCTCTTTCTTTAGATTTGGGAAGTTTTCTTCTATAAATTTGTTGAAGATATTTGCTGGTCCTTTGAGTTGAAAATCTTCATTCTCATCCACTCCTATTATCTGTAGGTTTGGTCTTCTCATTGTGTCCTGGATTTCCGGATGTTTTGAGTTAGGATCTTTTTGCATTTTCCATTTTCTTTGATTGTTGTGCTGATGTTCTCTATGGAATCTTCTGCACCTGAGATTCTCTCTTCCATCTCTTGTATTCTGTTGCTGATTCTTGCATCTATAGTTCCAGATTTCTTTCCTAGGGTTTCTATCTCCAGTGTTGCCTCATTTTGGGTTTTCTTTATTGTGTCTACTTCCCTTTTTAGGTCTAGTATGGTTTTGTTCTTTTCCATCACCTGTTTGGTTGTCTTTTCCTGTTTTTCTTTAAGGACGTCTACCTGTTTAGTTGTCTTTTCCTGTTTTTCTTTAAGGACTTCTACCTGTTTGATTGTGTTATCCTGTTTTTCTTTAAGGATTTGTAACTCTTTAGCAATGTTCTCTTGTAATTCTTTAAGTGAGTTATTAAAGTCCTTCTTGATGTCCTCTACCATCATCATGAGATATGCTTTTAAATCCAGGTCTAGCTTTTTGGGTGTGTTGGGGTGCCCTGGACTGGGCGAAGTGGGAGTGCTGGGTTCTGATGATGGTGAGTGGTCTTGGTTTCTGTTAGTAAGATTCTTACGTTTACCTTTTGCCATCTGGTAATCTCTGGAGTTAGTTGTTATAGTTGTCTCTGTTTAGAGATTGTTCTTCTGGTGATTCTGATTACCGTCTATCAGCAGACCTGGGAGACAGGCTCTCTCCTCTGAGTTTCAGTGGTTAGAGCACTCTCTGCTGGCAAGCTCTCCTCTTACAGGGAAGGTGCACAGATATCTGGTGTTTGGACCTCCTCCTGGCCGAAGAAGAAGCCCCAAAACAGGACCTTTCCCAGATGCTGTGTTGCTTTGGCAGGTCACAGAAGCTGTCAGCTTCTGTGGTGCACACTCTCACCTGTGCAGACTAAGTTCCTAAGTTCGGAGGAGTCCCGTAACCAAGATGGTGCTCCCTGCTCCTGAGGCAGAGGGCTCCCGTGCTGGGCGGACTCCTGTCCTCCCCGGCTGGGAGGGTGGCCGGATGTCTGTGGCCCGAAAAGGGTGCTGCCTCAGCGGCTCTGTGGCTCCCGCCTGTCCCAGGAGCTTTCTGCTTCTGTGGTGCACACTCTCACCTGTGCAGACTAAGTTCCTAAGTTCGGCGGAGTCCCGGAACCAAGATCGAACATTGTTTTTAAATATACACTTCTGAGTAAGTCTACACTGCAAGTCCTTTTGGGGTGGATTACCTCACTCAGTATGATATTTTGTTTTCTTTTTAAATTTTTCTTCTTTTTTTAAATTTTTTATTGTTTATTTTATTTATTTACATTTCAAATGTTATCCACCTTCCTAGTTTCCCCTCCAAAAACCCCCTATCCTTGCCCCTCCCCCCTGCTTCTATTAGCGTGCTCCCCAACATACCCACTCCTGCCTTACTGCCCTAGCATTCCCCTATGCTGGGGTCCCAAGCCTTCACTGGACCAAGAGCCCCTTCTCTCATTGATGCCAGATAAGGCAGTCTTCTGCTATATATGCAGTTGTAGCCATGGGCCCTCCTTGTGTATTCTTTGGTTGGTCCATAGGAGCTCTGGGGAGAGGGGTCTTGTTGATTAATATTACTGTTCTTCCTATGGGGTTGCAAAACCCTTCAGCTTCTTCAATTCTTCCCCTAACTCCTCTACTGTGGTTCCTGTGCACAGTCTGATGGTTGACTGCAAGCATCCGCATCTATATTGGTCAGGCTCTGGCAAAGCCTCTAAGGCAACATCCATATCAGACTACTGTCAGCAAGCATTTCTTGTCATCAGCAATATTTTATTTAATCTTTTTATTTACACTTCAGATTTTATGCCCCTCCACATCCCATATCTCCTTCCCCCACATCTCCACAAGGATGTTCCCACCCCACCTCACCCCCTACCCCACCAGATCTACCTACTCCCTGGAGTCTCCAGTCTCTTGAGGGTTAAGTGCATCTCTGACTGAATCCAGACCCAGAAGTCTATCCCAGCACATGTCTCTGGGGTATGGTGGAATATCTTTTGGGTATATGCCCATGAGAGATATAGCTAGGTCTTCAGGAGAACTATTTCCAATTTTCTAAGGAAGGGTAGATTAACTTCCAGATTGGTTTTACCAGTTTGCAATCCCACCAACAATGAAGGACTCTTCTGCTTTTACCACATGCTCACCAGCATGTGATGTCACTTGAGTTTTTGATTTTAGCCATACTGATCAGTTTAAGGTACAGTCTGAGGGTCATTTTGATTATGATTTCCCTGGTCACTAAGGTTGTTTAACATTTCTTTCAGTTTTTCTACTCCATTAGAGATTTCTTATTGAAAGTTTTCTCATTAATTCTGCACTTATTTTTTTTCTTCTGTACAAATGCACTCAAGGCTCTTTCCCACTTTTTCTTCTATTATATTCAGTTTATCTGGTTTTATGTTGTGGTCCTTGAACCATGTGGACTTGAGTTTCTGCAAAGTGATAAACATGGATCTATTTTCAATCTTCTACATGCAGACTGCCAGTTAGATCAGCACCATTTATTGAAATTTTGTTTCCTCTCTGTATGGTTTTGACTTGTTTGACAGAGATCAAATGTTAATAGGTGTGTGGGTGTGGCAGAATTTTTCCTCCAATTAATTTAAATTTTAAAACAACAAAAAGCTTGTGATTGGACAGGGAAAAGGGATTCAGGGCTAAAAGTTTCAGAGACAGAGACAGGAAGAGAGGAGAAGGGAGAACAGAATGAGAAAAGATGGATGCAGAAGAAGATGAACCTTATCAATGTGAATATATATAATCATAGGTAGATATAAATATCATAAAAGGATAGAATATTTGGGATACCTTGTCTAATCTAGGTTAGCAGCTTGAACCATCATCAATTGGTTCTAAAATTATTGTGTGGGTGTCTTGTGAATTGAGAATTTATTGATATATAAAACTGACATAATTATAAGCTTTAAGAGCTTTGATTTACGGGTTAAGGGGATTTGTGCAGCTAGCCACAGGGGATGAATGGCTGTGAATGTACAAGAGCTCTGAGTCAGTCTTAATGAGATGAGAACAGGCTGGTCATGCATGGATTGTTGTTGTTGTTGTTGTTCATTTCAAACATTACGTGTATTATGAGATACTTTCTTTTCTTCTCTTTTTTTCTTTTTTTTTAATTAGATATTTTCTTTATTTACATTTCAAATGTTATCCCCTTTCCTGGTTTCCCCTCTGAAAATCCCTATTTCTCCCCCTCCCCCTGCTCATCTACCCACCTACTCCTGCTTCCTTGCCCTGACTTTTCCCTACAGTGGGGCATAGAGCCTTCATAGGACCAAGGGCCTGTTCTCCCATTTATGGCTGTCAAGGCCATCCACTGCTACATATGCAGCTGGAGCCATGAGTCCTGCCATATGTACAATTTAGTTGGTGGTTTAGTCCCTGGGAGCTCTGAGAGTACTGATTAGTTCATAGTGTTGTTCCTTCTATGGGGCTGCAAACCCCTTCAGCTCCTTAAGTCATTTCTTTAGTTCCTCTATTGGGATTACTTTTTAAAATTATTAGTCTGAGAGTTAGAGTTTTATTTTCTAAGTGAAAGAAAGATGACACTGGGACAAATCATGTGGACTCAAGCCTGGGAACCTTGAAATAAAGAAAGAGGCCTCTGAGGTCCTCTGCTGTGTAAAGAAACATGATAGCTGTTCTGAGTTGGAGAACCAGAGAATAGAAGCTTCCTGCGTCTTGGGGGCAGATAATGATTTAACTGTGAATTTATAAAATTGGGATTATTTGCTTTTAGCATAGATTTTGTTCGAATTTTGTCCATGGTTTGGACCTAGGATAGGGAAATTAGTCATAGACTCCAAGTAGAGAGGGCAGTAGTAATTGTCTGCTATGAACAGGTATTAATTAATAGAAGTCTGTCGCTCCAGGTAGAGAGATCAACAGATACATGGTGTACTGGCTAGTATTGTGTCAACTTGACACAGCTGGAGTTATCACAGAGAAAGGAGCTTCAGTTGAGGAAATGCCTCCATGAGATCCAGCTGTAAGGCATTTTCTCAATTAGTGATCAATGGGGAAATGCCCCTTGTGGGTAGGACCATCTCTGGGCTGGTAGTTTTGGGTTCTATAAGAGAGCAGGCTGAGCAAGCCAAGGGAAGCAAGCCAGTAAAGAACATCCCTCCATGGCCTCTACATCAGCTCCTGCTTCCTGCCCTGCTTGAGTTCCAGTCCTGACTTCCTTGGTGATGAACAGCAGTATGGAAGTGTAAGCTGAATAAACCCTTTCCTCCCCAGCTTGCTTCTTGGCCATGATGTTTGTGGAGGAAAAGAAACTCTGACTAAGACACATGGTATGGCTGCTCTAGGCAGAGAGGTTGACAAGTAAAAACTACCTGCTTCCTATAGGCAAATATTAGTGAAAGTTTGAATTAATTTCTTTAAAGATGGTACAAATATATATTGCTCTAATAAGTCTTACAGGATACTCAAATTCTGTCTAACATGGGCTCCACAGGAATTTTGGGTTGATTATCCTGATATGACAGATTAGGAAAAATGTCATAGAATAAGTTTTCACAATAAACAAAAGTATTTTTAGAATAGTAGGGAAATTGTATGAAAACAATTGTTTTAGGGAAGCTTTGAAGTCCTGCAGGATAATTCATATTCTCTGAATGTGGGCTCCATGGGAATTTTGGGTTAATTTCCTGACATGGCAACACAGAAAAAGCCTAAGAATAGGTACATACAGTATTTTAGTTTACTTCATTCATTTTAATTTTCAAAATGGATGTGATTGTGTGTTTTGTGGCTATATCATTCCTCTGGGAGAGAAGTCAAAATAAAGGATTTTCTAGTTACTGTCTCAAGGATATGCTGACTTGGCAGAAAAGTTTTGTCTTTGCATTTTTAGAAAAGGGTGATTAATGTTTGTACACCTTCCAAAGTAATATGGATCAGATATGCCAAAGGATGACCCCCTGAAGAAGTAGATTCCAGAGAATCAAACAAAAAATTATCTTGAGGATACTAAAATTTTGTTTTGAGATTTATATATTATAAATATTATAGCCTTGGTGAGTCTCATTGTCAGACATGTTGAACTGGCCAGCTTTGAACTCCTGATCTGTTGGACTTTTAACCAGATCCAGTCAAGACACAGACATCAGAGACTAAAAAAATCATTGGTGTGGCCTTAAGTACAACCAACTTTCCCATTTTCCCTTCCCTTCCCCCTTTTCAAAGATATCTCAATGCCCATATTGAGCTTGAAGAAGTTATGAAGAGTCACTGTCCCAGTTCCCTGGGCTTTGTGGCTGGAGGTAGTTATTCGAAGGTTGCCTTTCTGGGGTATTTAGAAATGATCATAATTGGAACAGGGAGGAAATAGAATTGATTGTGTAGCCATATCTCAATTGTTAGAAATCTTTGCAATAGTTACTAAGTTAAAGTCATAGTTTCTTATTTTGGTACAGAATTTATTTTGATGCAAAATCAATGCTTTCATTGGTATAAATTTCTTCTATTGATACAAAAAATTTTTAAAGGACTAGGCTTAGACTGAGTCCTTTGATAACTGTTATTATAAACTTATCTGAGATGTTTAAGCCTGTGAGTTAAGGGTCAAATAGCAAATTCATGGCTCTGAGTTTAATTTAAGTAAGTTTTCAGATAATTTAATTAGAAATAGCTCAGAGTAGTTAATGGACAAGAGGACAAATTACTTTACATAGATAGTTGGTTTTCAAAAATGTCAGAAATCCACAGAACGACAAATTTAATCTTATTTATTCTTTTGGTGTTGAGACACATCTACTCCTAGCAGCTCTCCTTTTGTGGATTCAAAGATATTGAACATCTCTACCTCCAGGTGGGGTAGTACTTTGTGACTAGGTGGCCACTGGCCAGAAATTGCCTATCTCTCCTGGAGACCCATGCCATTCTTAAAAGAACACAAGTTATATGTTAGAACAGCTTAGTTCTGCTGAGACAGAATAAGCTAGTCCTTAATAATTCCTGTATATAAGATGTCTGTCAGATTATCCTGGGCCAGAAGGCTGAAGATCCATGCTGCAACTTCCTGACCTACTGGGACTGTATAGCTAACCAGCTGTCTCTACAAATTGTCTCAGTTCTGGAAGCTGTATTAGGCTTCCTGTATTTTCAGAAAATGTTGGTCATTCTTGGATTTCTGACGGGGTTGTGGCTGGTTGTTGATTTTGGAAAGACTACTTATAGTCTCATAGCCAATCCAGTCTATTTTGCACTGAGAAAAAATATTTTAGAAGACAGTTTTCAGAGAGTATACAAGTTAAACCAGGACATAACATATGGATTTATAAATCTTTTAAGTTAGGATAAATGACAGAGTGTTCTAATTAATTATCAAAGATGATGAATTGAATGTTAGGTGTATCTTACACTTTATAATTTAGAAAATAGTAATAGTTGTGCTCAATTTATATTTGAGAGAAAAGGGGTTTTTTTTTGTTTTGTTTTGTTTTGTTTTGTTTTGTTAATTTGAACAGAAAGGGTGAAAGTAGCAACTTTCCCCCAATTACTTTGAGTATTAATACAAGAAGCCTGTGATTAGACAGAGAAAATGGAGGCAGAGCTAAGAGTTTCAAAAACAGAGACAGGGACAGGAAGAGAGAAGGAGGAGGAGGAGAATAGATGGATAGAGAAGAGGATGAACCTCATCTACATGGCTTTATATAGCCACAGGTAGCTATGAATATCATAAAATGATAGCATAATTGGGATAACTTGTCTATTCTAGGTGGGCAGCTTATATCATCAATTGGCTCTAAACTTATGTGGGTGTCTTACCAATTGAGAATTTACTGATATATAAAACTGACTGATAATTATAATCTTTAAGAGATTTTTATTTACTGGATTAAGGGGATTTGTGACAGTTACCCACAGAGGTGAATGGCTGGGAAGGTACAGGAGCTCTGAGTTAGTCTCCATGAGATGAAAACAGGCTGGCCATGCTGCCAGTACCTGGCTGGCCAACTTGCCAGGGCCTGCTGGTGTAATATGGTTTGATTTTTTAAAAATAATTTCCCGCAACACATGGGTTAATTTCTAGGTCTTTGATTCTATTCCTTTGATCTACATATCTGTCTTTGAACCAATACCATGGGGTCATTATCACTCTTGCTCTTTCGGACAACTTGAAGTCATGGAAGGTGATTCCCAAAGAATTTCTTGATGAGAAGTGTTTTGACTCTCCTGTGATTGTTTGTTTGTTTGTTTGTATTTCACATAAAATTGAGAATTGCTTTTTGATGTCTGTGAAGAATTGTGCTTGAATTTAATGGAGTTTATATTGAATCTGTAGTTTGTTTTTGGTAAGATGGTGTTTTTTTCTATGTTAATCCTACCAATCCATGAGCATGGAAGTTCTTTCCATCACCTGTGGTCTTCTTTAATTTCTTTCTTTAGGGACTTGAAGTTTTTCTCACACAGATCTTTAACTTTCTCATTAGGAGTTATACCAAGATACACTACATGATTTGTGGCTATTGTAGATGTTGTTGCTGCCCTATCTTCTCTCTAGGTCTGTTTATCATTTATGTAAAGAAAAGGAACTGATTTGATTGAGTCAATTTTACAGCTAGCAACTTTGTTAAAATTGTCTTTCAGATGTAAGTGTTCTCTGGTGGAATTCTGGATGTCCCTTATGTATACTAGCATGTATTCTATATATAGTAATACTCTGATTTCTTCCTTTCCAATTTGTGTCTCCTGATGTCCTTTCGTTGTCTAATTGTACTAGCTAGAACTTCAAGTATTTTATTGAATATATAGTGAGAGAGAGGGCATCCTTGTCTTGTTCCTGATTTTAGTGGGATTGCTTCTAATTTCTTTCCACTTAATTTAATGGTGGCTGTTGGTTTGCTCTAGATTGCTTAATATGTTTAAGTATGAGGCAGGAATTCCTGATCTCTCTAAGAGTTTTAAAATGAAGGGGTGTTATATTTTGTCAAAGGCCTTATCAGCATCTACTGAGATGATCATGTGACTTTTTTCTTTGTGATTGTTTATATAGTAGATTATGTAGGTAGATATTTATATGTTGAACCATTTTTTTTCATTCCTGGGATAAAGGCTTCTTGATCAAGGTGAATGATAGGTTTGATGTGTTCTTAGGTTTGATTTGCAAAAATCTTATTGAGTACTTTTGCACCGATATTTATAAGGGAAATAGGTCTAAAGTTCTCTTTGTTTGTTGGGTCTTTGTGGGATTTTCATGTCAGTGTAACTGTGACTCCATAAAATGAATTAGTTATTGTTCTTTCTGTTTCTCCATTGTGGTATAGTTTGAGAAATGTTGATATTATCTCTTCTTTGAAGGTATCATAGAATTTTTCACTAAAATCATCTAGTCCTGAATTTGAGGTTTTGTCTTTTTTTGTTGTTGTTTTGTGGGGTGTGTGTGTGTGTGTGTGTGTATATGTGTGTGTGTCTGTGTCTGTGTTTGTTTAAGGGGATAGGAGGTTTATAATGACTGCTTCTATTTCCATAGGGGTTATGTGACTGTGTCAATAATTTATCTGATTTTGATTTAACTTTTGTACATGGTATTTGACTAGAAAATCAACCATTTTTTAGAGATAGTCCAGTTTTGTTGAGTATAGGCTTTTGTAGTAACATTTGAGGTTTGTTTTTTTTTTTTTTTTTTTTAATTTCCTCAGTTACTGTTATATCTCCCTTTTCCTTTTTGATTTTGTTAATTTGGATACTGACCCTGTGCCCTTTAGGTTAGTTGCCCTAAGGGTTTATCTATCTTGCTGATTTTTCTCAAAAGAAGCAGCTCTCAGTTTTATTGATTCTTTGTATTGTTGACTTTGTTTCTAATTGATTGATTTCAGGCCCTAATTTGTCTATTTCCTGCCATCTACTACTCTTTGATGTGTTTGCTGCTTTTTATTCTAGAGGTTTCAGATGTGCTTTGAAGTTTCTAGTATAGGATCTTTCCAACTTTTTTATGAAGGTACTTAGAGGTATTAAATTTCCTCTTAACACTGCTTTCTTTGTGTTCCTTTAATTTGGGTATACTTTGTCTTCATTGTCATTGAATTCTAGAAAAATTTTAATCTTTTTTTACCCAGTTATCATTGAGTACAGAGTTCTTCAGTTTCCATGAGTATATGGGCTTTCTGTTGTTTTTGATGTTCTAGAGGACAAGCCTTAGTCCATAGTGATCTAATAAAATGCATGGGATTATTTCAATCTTCTTATATCTATTGAAGCCCTTTTCTGTCTGATTATATGGTCAACTTTGGAGAAGGTTCCATGAGATGCTGAGAAGAAGGTATATTCTTTTGTTTAATGGTGAACTGTTCTATAGATATCTGTTAAATGCATTTGGCTCATAGCTTCTGTTAGTTTTATGTCTCTGTTTAATTTGTGTTTCCAAGATCTGCCCATTAATGAGAGTGAGATATTAATGTCTCCCACTATTACTGTGTGAGGTCAATGTGGTTTTTCAAGCTTTAGTAAAGTTTCTTTTATGCATTTGGGCACAGATGTTCAAAATTGAGATTTTTTTCCCTTGGTATATTATTCTTGTTATGTATATGAAGTGCCCTTCCCCATCTCTTTTGATAAGATTTGAAATTCAATTTTATTGGATATTAGAATGGCTACTCCAACTTGTTTTTTGAGACTATTCGCTTGGAATTTTTTTCATCCTTTTACTATAAGGCAATATCTGTCTTTGCCACTGAGGTATGATTCTTGTATGCAGCAAATGCTGGATCCTTTTAAGTATCCAGTCTGTTAGCCTGTGTCCATTTATTGGGGAATTGAGTCCATTGATGTTGAGAGATATTAAAGACCAATTAGTTTCTGTTATTTTTGATGTTGGAGATGGTATTATGTATGTGTGATTCTCTTCTTTTGAGTTTGTTGTGAGATGATTAATTTCTTGTGTTTTCTTAGGGTTTTTTTGTTTGTTTGTTTTGTTTTTTTGTTTTTATTCCCTCTTTGTGTTGGAGTTTTCCTTCTAGTATCTTCTACAGGGCTGAATTAATAGAAAGATATTGTATAAACTTGGTTTTGTCTTAAAATACCTTGGTTTCTCCATCTATGATTGTCCCCACCCACAGGTCCATTCCTGCCCTGTGGTCTGAGGAATGTTAATTAGCCTCTCCCTTCAGGAGGGGCAAGTGTTTCATAATCTTCCCAAAGTTCCCGAGCTGACCATTTCGATCTAAAACTTATGAGCCTGTGGTCAAACTGCAAACTGCATCCAATGGAACACTGGAAGTTTAACAATAATTTTTTTCAACTATAATTTTTAAGTTTTTCTTGTAACAGCAGAGTATAGCTGCAATTTTGGGGGAGCAAAACCCAATTTAAACAATGTAAATGGTTCATTCTGAAAGAAAATAAAACTTGAGACCTGTGATTCAAGTAATTTATGTCAAATAGCCCAAAGAATTGTTTGTGAGCTTTGAAACCTGGGGCTGAGAACATAGAAGAAAAGGCCAGGACATGCCCGGGCAGGCCTGTCATTAAGACATTCCTGAGGCTGCTTGGCCATAAAGATAAAGAGAATGACAAGTCCAGACTGGCCCAGCACCTCCCTATCTCCCGCCCTTCTGACCTAAGATAAATGTTATCTGCATGTACAGTCTGCTGCTGTTTAAATGGACCAATCATGTGAAATCGGGGCAATTCCTCCCTGCTGATGTTTAAATGAATCAATCATGTGAAACTGTGCCAATTCCTCCCCCAGCCCCAGACCCTTTTCTATAAAAACCCCTAGCTTCCAAGCCTCCTGGTTGAATCCACCGTCTCCTGCATGAGACACATTTCAACCCAGAGCTCCGCCATTAAACTACCTCGTGTTTTTACATCAAGACTGTCTGTTCATGATTCTTGGGTACACGCAGAATCGGGTGTTGAGTGGGGGTTTCCCCACTAGGTTCTTTCATTTTTCTTTGAAATGGACACCAAAGGCATCACTTTTACGTTACAGAGTTTTTAAGTGTCTCCCTACTTTTGAACTGCAGTTATTGAGCCCGGGTCATTATGAGACAGTGGCCCAGAACACACCAGAACTTTAGAAAGCAAAACTCAACATCTAAAATCCAGTCTCTCCAAAAATACCAAATGAATCACCTCCATGTTAAAAAGTTTGGCTGCCCATTCCTGCATACAAACACAAGATGCTGCAGCCCTAATACCTGAAAGAGACACTGCCTTAAATCCTATCTTTTATAAGTCTGGTTTCTAAGATAAGAATTACATAGAATGTTACCCAATTAACATGTATCTTTAGAGACCTGTTTCCCTGGGCTGACTCATGGTACATGTTTTACTTCTGAATTAGTACAACCTGGAGTTACCAGTTTTAAGCCAACTTTTGTTACTGATGTTACAAATTTTTAATCATACACGATGACTTATACTTTTAAAATGAGACAGAAAATAATGAGGTGATTGCATACATTTACCTATTTAAACCAGACAAAATTCTTAATTTTTCTAGCTGTAATTTCAAGAGAGGGACACCTTGTTACCTGCTGAACCCAATAATTACAGTCACAGAGATTATTCTAGGAGAAACAGCCATCAATTCCCTTACCATAGAACTTGAGAAGCCGCTGGCCCCTTTAAGAGCAGCTTTTACAGAGAACCACTTGCCTGGGCTTTTTTCCAACTGTGCTAGATTCCTAACTACAGGTGCAGGGCTCCAAAGGCCAATTGAGACAGTTGTTTTTTTGTTTTTTGTTTTCTTTTTCTCTTTCTCTTCCTCTTCCTCTTCCTCTTCCTCTTCCTCTTTCTCTTTTTGTTTCTCTTTCTCTTTTTCTTTTATTTTTGAAATGAGTTAAAAGTAAATCAAAACTGAATAACTGGCAGATAAAGTTTTAACTGTTTTTTTTTTTTCTTTAGTATGTGAAACACAGAACAACAAACAATCAAACCACAAAACCAAAACACGGATTTAACATAAAACAGTCAGTTTTGACAGACATGGACAGATTTGTGAGCCAAGGACAGACAATAGACAGAGAGGGAAGAGAATTAGATGTCCCAATGGAACCTAGATATCCTACCTAAGGGACCCAGAACCAAGCATTCATCCAGTAGGAGCTAGAGGGGTGGCAGAACATCTCCTGACTTCCTCCTGTCCCTAGGAGAGCTCTGAAACAGCTTACATTAATTTTCCTTCTCTTTCGCCAAAGCACCCCTAGATAGTCAGAGAGGACTGCTTTTTCAAAAAGCCATTCTCTCATGTCTGGGGTGTAAACTATCTCTAGACAGGGTCCAAAGATTAAAAGCACCTATGAGAGTTACCTTTGCTTCTCTAGATTTTTAGCATAGCACTAAACACATACAACAAACACATTTTACCATTACCTTGTCCTTCAACAAGGTTTATTCAACTCTCTGTAATAATCTTGGAAAGCGCTATACATGTGCTCTTATCTTTTAAGAGCAATGGTACCTTCAAGGGAATCCATGGGCAAATATCTTTAACAAAATCAAAACATGCAAGCAAATCATATATTTTAACCTTTATCCCTTGTGCCTTTAAAGTATTTTTTCAACCCTTCCACAAATAATTCATGGCTATTCAACATCTGTCCCAATGATCTCTTCAGACTTACCAGGATCCCTAGTTGAGGCAGCAGGTTCCCATGCAAGGCGTCTTCCATACAAAATTCATTGCCCAACCAAAAACACTGTGGTGGTCTTCAATGATCCCTTCGTACTCGAGCCTCACTTTTGGCGCCAGCTGCCCTGACCTGCAGGACTTATATAACAGGGTTCTCAAGGGAAGGAAACTGCAACCAGTGACAAATTTGGGATCAGGAGATGTGAAGGAAGGAGACAAGACAAAAAATTCTGTTCAGGTCTCATTTACTCTTGGGAAATGGAGGGCTTATGAAGCTGAAAACCACAAACTTTATTTACTCAGGTTCACAGGCCAAACCAGTGCTAGGTAACACATTAACATGAAAGAAATGTCCACATTGTAAAATGTCTGGAGAGCCCCCTATCATAAAGTGTCCTGAGTCAACAGAACCAAGATAGGAGAAACAAAGAGTGTTAGTTTATAGATGATGGACCAGTGACAGGATGGAGACTTGAGATGTTAGGGGCTTCTCAGCCCCAACTTATGGTGATTGAGAGTTTGGCTGGGTATAGTAGCCTGGCCTGGCATTTGTGTTCTCTTAGGGTCTGGATGGCATCTTTCCAGGATCTTCTTGCTTTTAAAGCATGTGTTGAGAAGTCTGATGTAATTCTGATAAGTCTTCCCTTATATGCTTCTTGCTTTTATCCCTTAAAGCTTTTTCTTTTCTTTCTTTCTTCTATGTATTTCATGTGTTGCTACTTATGTGATGAGAAGATGGTCTTTTCTGGTCCAATTTATTTATTGTTCTATAAGCTTCTTATACATTTATGGCCATCTCTTTCCTTAGGTTAGGTAAGTTTTCCTCTATGACTTTGTTGAAGATATTTTCTGGTTGTTTGAACTGGGAATCTTCACCCCTTCTATTACTATTATTTTAAGTTTTGGTCTTTTCATTGTGTCCTGGATTTTCTGGGTGATTTCAATTAGGAGCTTTTTACACTTTGTATTTTCTTTGATCATTGTGTCAATATCTTCTATGGTATCTTCTAAGCACGAGATTCTCTTTGCTCTCTCTTGTATTTTGATGTTTGCATTTGTAGCTCCTAATCTCTTTCACAGGGTATTCCATATTCACAGTTGCTTCCATTTGTGATTTCTTTATTGTTTCTCTTTCCATTTTTGGTCAAGGACCATTTTGTTCAATTCTTTCACCTGCTTGCTTGTGTTTTCCTGTATTTCTTTAAGAGATTCATTTGTTTGTACTTGTACCTATTTGTCTGCCTTTTCCTGTATTTCTTTAAGGGAGTTATTTATATCCTCCTTAACATCCTTTTTCTGTGTTTGCTAGGCCCCGGCATAGCCTCACAAGAGACAGCTATATCAGGGACCTTTCAGCAAAATCTTGCTAGTGTATGCAATGGTGTCAGCGTTTGGAGGCTGATTATGGGATGGATCCCCGAGTATAGCAGTCTCTAGATGGTCCATCCTTTTGTCTCAGTTCCAAACTTTGTCTCTGTAACTCCTTCCATGGAACAACAATATGAACTAACCAGTACCCCCCCCAACCCCGAGCTCGTGTCTCTAGCTGCATATGAATCAGAAGATGGCCTAGTCAGCCATCACTGGAAAGAGAGGCCCATTGGTTGTGCAGACTTTATATACCTCAGTACAGGGGAACGCCAGGGCCAAGAAGTGGGAGTGGGTGGGTAAGGGAGTGGGTGGGCGAGTATGTGGGGGACTTTTGGGATAGCATTGGAAATGTAAATGAAGAAAATACCTATAATAATAATAATAATAATAATAATAATAATAATAATAATAATATTTTTTTAAAAATCCTCTTTCATCTTACTAAGATGGAATTTAAATCAGAATCTTGCTTTACAGGTCTGTTAGGGTATGCAGAGCTTGTTGTAGTGAGATAACTGGGTTCTGATGGTACCAAATTACATTGACTTCTGTTGCTTATGTTCTTGTGCCAGCCCCTTACCTGGTTGTCTCTTGTTTTAGCTATCCTAAGTGTCTCTGACTGGAGCAGGCCTCCTTGGAGGCAGATTCTACTCTGTAACATGGGTTAGAACAGGCATCCTGGGAGTTGTCTCTGGTTGAGAGGATGGGACTCATATGCTTCTGATTGAAGCAGACCTCTAGTGTCCCTGGTTAGACCAGACTCCCTGCATTCCTGGATAGGCCATATTTCCTGAGAGTCAGAAAGATTTTGTGTTCCAGGTATAGAACCTGTTCCTATTGTAGATGGAGGTACAATCCAGAAGGACTATGGTGTTGGGATAGATCCCAATTCTGCTGTGCTCTGTGGGGGTCCCCACTGGTATGGCTATTGGGGTGGGAGTCCCACCTCTGGTCCTGGTTATGGCAGGAAAATACAAGCTGCATGGTATGGGAGGGGTCAGAAATATAAATCTTTTAATGATCATGGAGCTTCTAGTTTTTTGCCACCTGGTTGGATGGTTATTAAACCTCACATAGCTGACAGACTCTACCCAACACTGGATTGGTATGTGCTTGAATGACATCCAGTTTTCATATGAATACTGAAGTCCAATCTGAACTTGGCCTTTTATATGTGTTCAGAATGTGCTCTTATCCACTGAGCCACCTTCTCAGCCCTTGATTTTCTTTCTTTTAAAGATTTACTTAGCTGGGCGGTGGTGGCACATACCTTTAATTCCAGCACTTGGGAGGCAGAGGCAGGCAGATTTCTGAGTTCGAGGCCAGCCTGGTCTACAAAGTGAGTTCCATGACAGCCAGGGCTATAGAGAGCAACCCTGTCTTGAAAGAAAAAAAAAATTACTTGTTCTTACTTTTGTATGTAAGAATATTGCCTCATAAATCTACCCATACTGTGTGTATGTCTTTGCTCATAGGACTCAGAGGAGGAGGTTGTGTTCTCTGGAATTCGACCCACCATGTGGTTGCTAAGAATTGAACCCAGGTCCCTTACAAGTCCTCAAGACCTCTGAGCCATATTGCTAGACCCCACATTTTATAATGAAATGATTGCATGCATATGCTCCCAAGGACTCAATGATTACATGTTTTTTTAGAAATTATTCTTGGAACCTGAAAAACATGTGGAAAATATTGGGTTAAACTATGACTTTTGTGAGGTTTTTAAATAACACTTTTTGAATACAACAGATATACATGAAACAGAATAATGCATATTACTCACAGAGGAGCAACCTAATTAAAAGAGGCAGAGTAGTGAATGAAAACCCCCAAACTGATGCACTGTTATAAAATATGTTTTTTTAAAAAACAATATGTTCGGGCTGGCGAGATGGCTCAGTGATTAAGAGCGCCGACTGCTCTTCTGAAGGTCCAGAGTTCAAAATCCCAGCAACTACATGGTGGCTCACAACCATCCATAATGAAACCTGATGCCTGCTTCTGGAGTATCTGAGAACAGCTACAGTGTACTTACATATAATAAATAAATAAATAAATAAATAAATAAATAAATAAATAAATAAATCTTTAAAAAAAACCAATATGTTCTTTAGATTTTATGCAGAAAATAATAAAGGAACTATATTGAACTCTTTTTGCCTCTTTCATTTAAAAAATGAATTATTCAATCATATCTTGTAAGACCTGAATGAAAAACAAAATCAAGATTTTATAATATATAATGCCTCCACTTCTCTTAATGTGATAATTTAGTTTTATGTGAAGCTACCATTTCTACAGATCTAATTTTTATAATTCAGGTAAATTTCTATACTCTTAAAATATGTGTCAATAAGTGAGTGCTTTAATGAAACTTTATCACTCAGACCCACTACCTCATATTTGCAATAGAAAAGCACAGTGGATAAAAACCTCAACATCAAGTTCTGGAGTATGTTCAGTTGGCATTTTGACTATTCCCATGAGAATGAGAATTGTCTAACAAGGTTAGGGTTATGATGTGGTTGAGGAAAATAAGCAAATTTATATTCTTTCACTCCATTTGAACTAGCACATTTTAGATTGCTGAATTATTCTTGAGTGTTTACCCAAGATAAATGAAAGACACTATTTTCCTCAGATGCCAGAACATCTCTTTGTCCATATAACTTCAACATTCACATGATATCAAGATGCACAGCTCTCTTTGGCATCTAATTTTTTTTTTTTTTTGTAAAATAATTGAAAGTAACTGGAAGGAATCCCTTCTAATGATGCAGCTTCTCCAGGGTTGTTGTTGGAATCTGGGGCTTCATGTGCCCTAGTCCTTTTGTTCTGTGAACATTTTAGCTTCTAAAAGTTTAGAATTTATTTTAAAGTCTATGCCCATAGAATTAAAATAGAACACACTTGATTTACTTATCTTCTTTGGACAAGTATTTTGAAGTACAAAGTATAAGTATTTGATTGAATTTGATTTATCCAGAGAAATTTTATCTTTACACCAAGTGCACTATTTATTTTCTTTATATTCCCAGAGAACAAAAGCATCTTTACTCATAAAAAAAAAAGATAAAAGATGGAAATGCAATCGTTTGTAATTCCTACTACCCCTTTCTAGTTCACAAATAATTCTGCAAAATAATATGAAGTTATTCTTCTATTACTAGAAAATGAGAGACCTTGGATGATTATTAAATAGCACCCGTGTACACATCCCCAACAGAAAGTGGACCAACTGGTCAGCAGGTTCTATAGTGTTCTTCCTCCTATGATCAGAAGTGAAGATACCTATCAACAGAAAAGATGGTGGAAGAATCACTACAAGTTCTCTGCTGAGAGCCTCTCTGTACAAATCCATATGGAGTCTATGAAATCCAAATGACAAGTACACCATAAAAGTGGTAGATAGTGATGGCACTCTGAATGCTGTGAAATGCCCCTATTGTTAAATTAGGCAAAACTATATAAACAAAAGGAATCTTAGTAACATCAAATATAGCAACGACATTTTTCATTTATTTAATTATTCATTCATTTTTACATCCCAATAGCTGCCCCTGATGCCCACTCCCTGTCACAACCACTCTGGCCTCTTAACTTACTGCAGGTCTACATACATCCTCTCCCATTGAGGTCAAACAAGGCAGTCCAGTTAGGAGGACAAGGATCCACAGGCAGACAATGGAGTCAGGGACAGCTCCCACTCCAGTTATTGAGGATACACATGAAAATCAAATTATACATCTGCTACATTTGTACATATCAGGAAAGGAAGGTTTAGCCCACATATGTCTTTGGGTGCTGTTTAAGTCTCTGGGTGCCCCCAAGGTCCAAGGTTAGTTGACTCTGTTGATCTTGTGGAGTTCCTGAGGTAAAACCTCAGGTTTTACCCCATCCCCATGCTAACTTCTCCATAAGACTCCAGAGCTTCATCTGCTGTTTGGCTGTGGGTCTCTGAATCTATTTCAGTTAGCTGCTGGGTGAAGCCTTTTAGAGGACAGTAATGCTAGGCTACTTACTGTCTGCAAGAATAATAGAGTATTATTCACAATTTCAGAGATTGTTTCTTGCCTGTAGAATAAGTCTCAAGTTGGGGGCAATTATGGGTTGCTGATTACCTCAGTCTCTGCTTCATTTTGCTCCTGCACTTCTTGTAATCGGGACAAATTTGGGGTCAAAGATTTTGTAGTTGGTTTGGTGTTTTTAACTCTCCACTAGGAGTCCTACCTATTTACAAGAGATAGTCACTTCATGCTCCATACTCCACCCCACCCCCCAAACCCTGCTTGGAGTCTCAGCTAATGTCACCTTCATAGAGTCCCTGGAACTTTCCACATCCAAGTAGCAACCAAGGTTTTATATGTTGAAAATAGATTTAGAAATTTACAGAACTAAGAACAAAAGGGGGAGGAAAACTTTCCAAAGTTTGACAGACCACATATTATGAAAATAAAAATATCTACTAGGAAATGGGAAAGAGAGCTCGCCATCACCTAAATGAACTTTATAGGAAAAGGTAGTTTAATCATGACATAATTGAAAAATGTTTTAAATTATTGATAGTGACTAATTATAACAAATGCTATATCTTATATATAAAAGCCTTATCTGTTTACCAAATATTTGAGTGAATATTCATTATTGCACAGGGGATGCATCTAAAGTAGAATTGAAAATGAAAAGAAGCAAGAAGGTAATACTGACAGATAGCCACTAGAGAGCAATCAAAAAAGACCAAGAAGGGTGACACAAAATTAAAAAAATTTAAAGGATAAATAGAAACTTTGTCAAAAACAATAGCTTAGTAAGAATAGCATGACCCTCTTCTGACTGTTCCCAACTCCAATTACATACAATATTCTGCTATTATTCTTCTGGCCATGATGTTTACACAGGAAATTCTCATCAGCCCATATATTATGGGAATTGTTAGTTCCACCAATGAAACTTCTGGAGACCATTCACTCTGGTGTTTAGTTCCAGCTCAGGTCAAGATGTTGTTTCTTTTCTCAGGATGATCACCATCACATCTAGTTTTACAAGTGCATCCCTGTTAGGTTCCCTAGAAATGTGAAATAATCTTTTCTCTTATTCTTTCATGCCTCAGAAAATGTTACTTTGGTTTACAGAGGAAAACTCATTCAGCTACAAACTCTAAGAAGTCTTGAAGAATGGTGAGTGCAGAACTGGAAATGGTGGGCTTTGTCTAGGTATAAGATGAGTCAGTGGCTGCTGCTGCTGCTGCTAATGATGATGATGATAATCCCACAGAGACAGAGGTGCCTTTTCCCCTTCTTTTTAAAAAAGTATTTCCAATATAACAAGTTTTATCTCTCTTATAGCTATTACCATGTTACGACTCTATCATTTGTTCATATAATCCATGCTACATAAACTAATATTTCTTCATTAGCTCCATCACAACCTCAAAATCCATAAGCAGAGAAAACCAGTAGTGATTTTTGGCACCTCCACACCCAGTGTACGTACTTTGTGCTTTCAAAAAAATACCTTGTATTTTCTACACCAAAAACTTTAAATGTTATGGTAAACATGTTGAATATCCATTATTTTTGACAAAAAAATTAAAAATAGTGCATTGTAGCTTTTAAGTTCTTTGGTTTATGGAGACAAATAGAGAGTACTAACTGGAGAAATGATTAGCTACAGAAATTAGCTATAAAAAATCTTGCTTCTTTTCAAAGTAAAATCTCATTGTAAAAAATAAAACAAAGAAGACTTTGATCAAGAGTATTACAATCTTTGTGATCAGACAAGATAGAAATCGAAGGCTACTCTGGGTGAATACGAACCCATTTCCAACTGTGAATCATTCACTACAAAATCAACCCATCTTTTCATGACTTTTCAGGTTAGCTCAGCAGGTGAAAGGATTTGCTGCCAAGCAAGCCTGCATGGTACAATACGAAAATCAGTTCAAGCAAATTGTTCTGTGACTTCCATATGCATTCTGAAGTATACATGAAAGTGCACACACACACACACTATATAGATAAAACAAAAAAGAAAGTTATTGTAATTTATTGATTTTTAAATTTCAAAAACCCAGCATTTAACATAGCCTTCATCTCTTATCAATAGATCCTTATGAAGACTGACATTATAACTATCAATAGATTTTTAAATATGTGCTTGTCCCTTCATTCACATTGTTCAAATTTCCAATTGTCTTTCATTTGATTTATGTCCTACAGTAGAGTCCACAGCAATCTTCACATTATGAATAATACATTAATGAGAGATGAGCTCATGTTAACCAGAACCAGATAGAAGTCAAAACCATGCTTATGCCAGGTGCATGGCCTTGTGCAAATGACTCAACCCTTAAAAGATCCAGTTCCTCTGCTTGCAATGTGAGGAGAAATGTACTTAGTTTATCATACTTCTATGGAGATTTAATGAGATTAGTGAAGATCTAAATCACAATTCCAAAATGTAAAGGAATAGGCTAGGGTAGTTGTAGCATTCCCCTTGGATGTAATTTGAAAGCATTCAGCTAGAAGTCTTTGCTCAGGAATGCAGAACTGTGAGAAGCACTTTTTTTTTAAAAAGTGTGTTTCAATCAAGAACAAGAAATGCTTGAATTAGCTCAGTTACCTTCTTTTGATTGTATTTTCTACCATGGATTTTGCTATAATAAAATTGAGATATAATCATATTTCTATTGTATTAATGGCAAAATTCTTTATGGCATAGTGGGTTTTACCAAATCACAAAGTACCTCTATTTATCATCACAGCACCATGAGATTTATTTTCTTGCTTGGAGAAAAAAATTTGACACTATACACATTTTTGAGTGAAGAAAGTATTTAATTATAAGTGGAATTCAGGGGAAATACTTCATTCATTTTTATCCAATTAGTGTGAAGTAGAAAAAAATGGAAGGCCTAAGATTTGAGGAGTCCAACATATACCAAATTGGATTATAACCTGAGTCCTCAAAGAAAAATCTATTTACTTAATCACACCAAAACCTTTTTGAACTTCATCCTCACAAATCGCTTTTATACTATCACCTCACTTATTTCCCTTAAAAAGCAAATCAAAGCATATAAACACATGCAACCTACTTATATGCATAAAGTACAACTTTAAATGGATCTATGGTCAAAATATTAAAATACATGTATACTTCTAAGTCTTCGGAAAGAAAACTCAAAAGGTAAATTTTATAACTATTAAATAGAATGAGTATTCCTTGGGTCACAATGTCATAACATATAAAAGAACAATTCTGCTAAACTAAATATCATCAAAATTAAACTGTTTTGTCCTCAAATTTTGCCTTGCAAAAAAAAAAAATGTTCTTTAATGCTAAGTTGCTGAGGTTATTCTGATGTCTCATATATACTTCTGAACAAATGCTGCTTCCAAAAATCAGTATTTACCAAGAGTTAATGATTATTTGGTCTGTAAAAGGCTTGCTATGAGCACACACAAATTTACACACACAAGATAATGAGTGTGTAGTGGTATGACGACAACTTACTTGAGTTAGTTTCTTTTATTGCCATGTGGATTGCAAAGATTAAACTCTGATTATCAGGCATGGAAGAAAAAAATCATTACCTACAGGGCCCTCTTCTCAGCATAGTTAATTTTATTTGTCTGAAAAATTAAGAAAATCAAAACTACCAATTATCAATTCAGTGTTTTGGATACTTTGTGGACGCATTATCACAATTGCCACTAATATTTTTGATCTTTAGTATAATCAAAGTATGCATAAAGATTATGTAAATTATAATGAATTCCACGGTCTCTTATTCATTAAGAACTATAGTGTTTAAAATTAACCGTATTGTCCCTGTTACTATCTACATGAAAATAAAAGACACTGTTGTATGGTTATTCTGAATTTAAGGGAAAAGGGAAAATCGTATGACTCCAGAAGCAAAGAAAATTTACTCACAAGGAGCAGGTTCTAATGTTTAAGGAGCTGCTGAGACCTACAACCTAGGAGAGTCAAAGGTCGTTACTCAAGCAGTAAAGGAGTGCCTAGAGAGGAATGTCTCCAATTCTAAATGAGGAAACATCAAAAATTATATGTGGAATTTAAAGATACATTTTCTAGGAGTCATCACTCCCACTGGAATGGAATATTCAGTTATGAACATGTCTTTGGTCCATCAATACTCCTGTAAGTAAGCCCTTGAATGCTTCTGTAAGTAACACCACTAAGCTCATTGGTTTGTGTAGCTTGATTTGGATGAAATAATTTCTTTGCTTTGTTTATTCCCTCTATGTGGTGAAAAGACACTTGTTCACACCTCTCTAAGAAAAGTCATGTAATAGATGCAAAGAAACAATCATTTATAATCGATCCTAAGTGGGGATAGACAAGAGTGGGTCATCTATAGCGTAGGGTGGACTATTATTTATTATGTAATGAAAGCTAACTTCAAATTTCTGGTAATCCCTCAGCTATAGCCTCCCCAGTGTTTGGATGATAAACATAGTAATGGGTATTAGTCCATATTTTTATGGTGACATAAATCACTATTTTTCTATTAAAATATGTAGTCCATTGGAACTATATTTGATGTAATTAGTATATATTATAATTGAATATTCAGAAAAGTAATGTAAAGGTCATGGTTATTCTATTCAGCTCTTGTCAGTGTAGGGAAGTAGTTCACCTTTCACAAAACATGGTGTATATTTCACATAGGGTCTTCATGAAGTTCTGATGAATTTTGTTTCTCTCACCAGCAGTAAAATCATAATGGTGTGGGAAAACTGAGCTGAAGAACAGCTCTCAACAGCAGATTTACATATAGTTAACAGTAGATTAATTCAGCCTTTGCTAGTAGCATAGTGTGGGTGTCATTACACTATTTTTATGCCTCATACAGATGGCTTTAAATCAACAATTTGATTTAAAATATGAGCTTCATATTTATGTTTGACTGGCAGGTTGTCATTTGTTCTTAATACTATTCTCATATTCTGTTTTATTAAAAAATGTCAACTCATAGCATATACAGATGAATGCAATCTATCTCAATCTTTCATTAAAATATTCACCAAGAATTACAAAGCTAAATATAGCAGCAACTTAGAAAGAAACAAGTCAAGGACTGCAAAGACTCACTCAAAGGAAAGAAAAAAAAAAAGCCCACAACAAAACAATGTTGGCTACAATGTCACTTAAAAACTTTTATATAAATGTAATACACTATATTTTAAGGACCATCTGTCTATCAGTCATTGTAACAGGAGGTAAACTGGACGTAAGATCACGCCTGGATGGCAAAGAGATGGGACTGTCCCTCATAAAATACTTCTGCTTTCAGATTCTTTTTACAATGGGACAAACTTGTGTTATAAATACCAAATATGAGACAAAGGAGCGGTGTGATTTCCAAGGAAGAATATACAGGATATCCCACTATATCATCAGTGGTATATGCATATGAGGTCTTTACCTTTGCAGACTCACAGAGATGACCTCTCAAATATATTCAAAATCATCGGCTCTCTGAAGAAAATTTGGAACTAAGGCTACTATAAAAATAAGTTTTTTGTATTATTGAAGAACTCTCTTACACAGACACAATGTAATCTTTAAAATAAGGGGGATAAAAGGTAGAACCTGTATGTTGATATTGGCTAACAATAATCAGGGAAGTGGCACTTCTAAGAAGACACAAATATTCTTTCCCTGCTTCCTTCTGCCCAAAAGAACTGCACATAGAAAGTATGAAAGATGAGAGAAGAGTGGACTGGTTAGAGATCTTTAACTCAAAGAATAACATGGTAATGAATCCTGAAAAGTCTCTTTTAAAAAGTATGTATCAGATTTAGCACTAAAGATGTGAACTAATGTTATATACCAAAAAGGGACAAGCCTAAAAAGAAGGAAATGAATAAAACAAGAAACAAACAAACGGAAAGCTGTGGACAATCTTTCTCTACTTTCCACGTTCAACATAACATGACAGAAAATGTACAGGTAATGACCTCTGTACTCAGTCAAGCCCTAGAGAAAACTAATCCCCAAACCTGTATGTGCCACCAAATCTTAAGGAATCACCCAGATCTACTCCAACCCTTCTGTAAACTAATGACGCATCACTCCCCCTTCTCACATACTAGAGTGGCCAAAAAGAATGTGAGGAGAGAGTATTTTCATTAGTAATGAGTTACCAAACTATACTCCAATCCTGTACACTTGCAGTATCCTAAGGTAGTCTAATGGTATCTGGGAAGGCAATGGAGAGCC
Organism: Mus caroli; assembly: GCF_978045245.1. NCBI lineage: Eukaryota > Metazoa > Chordata > Mammalia > Rodentia > Muridae > Mus > Mus caroli. Next base: position 30,853,704 of record NW_028227267.1, on the reverse strand, counting down.
AGTACATTCACCGTTGCCTAGCTTTGAAACCAAGCTCCTTGCTATACTATCTTCGCACTCTATTTTAAAAGAAGCTAAGACAGGAACAAAAAGAACAGTAGCCAGCAATGCATCAATGGAGGTCTACTGGAGATCTGATACTGGCTCAAATCTAGAATCAATAAACCACTTTAATTTAAATAGAAGAAAAATAGGGAGCCTGTACATGCTTCTCAATCTGCCTGTAACAAAAAGGGGTTCTTTCATTTTCAGTGGATTGGTGTCATAGTCAACTAAAAACAAGATTTGAATAAAACCCATAGTCTCATTATACCCAATATTTTCAAGTTTAAATTTCAAAATTCATTCATACTAGTAACCAGTCATTTCTCAAACTGAATAAATAACATCATTACTTCTAACATCAACATAAAAGAGATGCTATAGTTATTTGGTGTTTTACATCAACCATTGTAAAAATAAAGTTTCTAAGAGCAGTCATGAATGCTTATTTATAAAAATAAAAATTGAAAATAGAAGCAAATAGCAAAAGCTATTCAAAAAAAGCAAATGCAAATTTTAGAATTTAGAGCAGAAGGAATGTGAAAACTCAATTCACAGCTGAAGTTTGGAGATTCCATCTTCCCTTTCTTGTCAAACATTAGAAACAGGCAGGGGGTCAATGAGAACATAGAAAAACTCAACCACCCAATAGACCTTAGGGTCCAACTATTATTAGAGTCACTATCATTCCACCAAAAAATAGCAGCCTATTTTACCATAGAACAAAATTCATACCCTAAAATAAGCCTCAAATCAAATTTTTAAAAATTTGTTTCAGTGGCAACAAACAAAACCAACAACAATAGGCTATGAGAGCCCACCAGCATTTGGAGAATAATATAATTCTTCAGTTATCCACAAAATAAAGAGACAATATGAAGAATAAAATAAATGTACATCAACTAAATGAAAATACAAAATACCACAAAGTATCTACAATTTGTAAAGTACTATTTAAAATGCGATCATATTTAATATGATTAATAAATTACTCACATTAAGTGAGTTTAGTAGAAATGAGTGAAAGGCTCCTCAATATTCTGACCTCTTATCTCAAGAAACTAGAATACAAAATATGGCCAAATCTTAGACAAGTGTAAAGACTAGAATTTCAACCATTAATATCAAAGTGAAAATAAACATAGAAAATCAATTTTAGAGGACCTTTCTTTAAATACAATAAAGTGGATAAAGTTCTTTCATGACAAAGAAACAATGAAAGGATGAGCCTTTAGTATCTGCCATTAAACAGAAGACTATACAAACATTAAAATTATAATTGAAGTAATATTAGAACTCACTGCATATAAACTTGACACCTGCACTGAAATGGACCAAATAACAACAATACACACACACATACACACAGACACACACAAACACAGACACACACAAACACATACACATAGACAAACAAAAACACAAAGACACACACACACATGACTACATATATATAATCTTAACCCACATGCATAATAATTCTGCCTTTCCATCCATCATATTCTCCTGTTGTCCAGTTCCATGCACTATTTCTAAGCTTTATATATATAAGTTCCCACATTGCTTCTCCCATGCTCTTCTAGCTGATAAACTCAATTTCACAACCATGAGTTCTAGTAATTAGTCCTGCAACAGAGACAGAGACAGAGACAGAGACAGAGACAGAGACTTATCCAGGGCTATGTACATAATTATTATAGTCTAGTAACTACCATAAAACCAATTGCTAATTTGTTAATTACCCCAAAAGAATGTACATTTCCAAATAACCTCATCAACTACAAAGTTATTTTTAAAAAATACACATTGTCTAAACATTTTACTGAAATGACAGAAAATTTGCAGTCAGAGATTTTAAAAAAGGTACATGAAAGTATTCTTTATTCTGTGTATGTCATGTATGTATGTCTTTATGTGAGTTTCTGTCTGTCTATCTAATGTGGGTCTCTCCATGGGAATGTCTCATTGTCCTTGTATTTCTGTTTCCCTAATAGATAGCTTTGCTCTGTATCCATTCAATAGCACAAAAAGGATCACATATGGAAGAAATGGAGGATAATTCACAGAAACCTTCAACTGTTTTACAAAAAAAGAAAAAAATATATGTCCCAGATGGGAACTAATCCAAATAACAAACAATAATACAAGCATCATTATTTATCAAATAGTATCAAAATATTGTGTACAACATTTGTGGAACATATTCATTTTTTAATGATTGTTTACACCCTCTATTTTTTTCTATTTTAGGCAAATGATTGTTAGAAAACAAATGCATTACTCTGGTTAAGGGCATGGAAGAGTATATAATGTAAGATTACATCTATGCATTAGCTTAGTTGTAAAACCAAATTATTTGAGAAATATGAGACAATTGGTTGTTATACCATTAACAGCAGATTAAACAAAACGTGTAAGTCTATAGTAGAAAAACAGCCTTATGTCTTTGTTTGTTTGTTTGTTTTTGTTTTTTTGTTTGTTTGTTTTGTTTTGTTTTTTTGTTTTTTGTTTTTTTTTTGAGACAGGGTTTCTCTGTGTAGCCCTGGCTGTCCTGGAACTCACTCTGTAGACCAGGCTGGCCTTGAACTCAGAAATCTGCCTACCTCTGCCTCCCAAATGCTGGGATTAAAGTCGTGTGCCAACACTGCCCAGCTAACAGTCTTAAGTCTTAAGTGACCTCAAGATACCATTCAAGCAGTGAGATCTAGCAAAATTTCCAGTCATTTAGAATATCAGAATTGTTTTTACCATAATATATTGTCATACCTCATGAATAAGAAATAGAAGTCCTGGATGAAATACTAGCATACAGAATTCAACAACATATACATATGTATTACATTGCATATGTTATATATTTAAGTGTATGATTAGGTGGACTTCAGTCTGTGACTGCAAAGTCTGTTCAATATTTGAAAATCAGTCAGTATAAGTCACCTGATTAATAAATCAAATTATAAAAATCCAATACTGAATGATTATTTGAAATAACTCACAAAGTTCATAATTAGCAAAGACTGTTCAGAAAACATAATATAAAGAAAAGTCTTGAATTTGATTTACACAATTAGTTTTCAAAAAAAAGCTTTTTGAATCAAAATGTTAGATGATAAAGTACATACATGATTTCCACTTCTGTTGCTTTTCTACAAGATAGTGAAAGTGATTCAGATAATACTGAAAGCACGATAAGCAATAAAAACAGACAAATCATAAAAGAAAAATAAAAGCATTACTATTTGCAAACATGAAAATACAAGTTCTCTGTTTCACCAGACACAATCCCTAAGTATCCTAACTGGCACTGCAAGAGAACAGCAGCAGCAGCTGTTGATCTTATACTTGACGACATCTTCCATGAATTCCACAATCTCCTCCTAATCTCACTCCCCTCCAGTTTTGTTGTTTGTTTGTTTGAATCCCAGACCCCAACTCCAGAAGGCAACCTCTGCTAATCCAAGTTTTATTCCTCCCAGGGCAACAAACAGGCTGAAGAATGACCCACAACCTTCTTAACTGCTCCTGAGATCTAGTATACACACACACACACACACACACACACACACACACACACATCTTATTCTCAGCTCTTGAACAGGAAAACTGTTCTGGTCTTCCTTTTTTGTAATAAGTGTAAGACCCCATTTATTACAAATCAAAAGGACCTTCTCCCTCAACTTTCCTTCCCCAAACTAAATCCAGTATTGAAAGAAAGATGAAATTTCAAGACCTGTAAGTCATATAAATTACTCAGAAATTGCTGATTGTTTGTGAGCATAGAGGCTGCCTGGGGCTGAGAACAAAGAAAAACAAGCCCGGGCATGCCCTGTAGTTAAAGCATTCTTGGGAACAGCTTGACCATAAGGATAAAGATGAATGTAAAGACATAACAGAGCTATCTGAACTGAGTCAACAACTCACAGAACCCTGACACCCTGACCTGCACGTATTTTTTGCTGACATGTAATCTTTCTGCTTATGTTTGAATAAGCCAATAGTGTGTCACTATGCTGAATTCCCCACTGCTAAGCCCTTTACCCCCCAAAATCCCCTAGCTTTCGAGCCTTGGGGTCAAATCCACTGTCTCCTGTATGAGATATGTTTCGACCTGGAGCTCTGCCATTAAACTGCCTCATGTGTTTGCAGCAAGAAGAATTCTCATGTTTCTTTGGGTGATCTCTCTCTCCTGAGACTAGAGCGGGGGTCCCCGAAAGGGGGGTCTTACATCTTGGGGGCTCGTCTGGGATTTGGGGGCACCCAGAAACCCAAGAATACCCCTTGGAGGTACGTTGTGTGAGTCTTGTATGTTTTCTGTTGTCTAAGTGTCTAAGTGTGGTGCCACTGAATTTGTGTCTTGGTTTTTCAGATTGTGGGTTTGAGTCCTACCTTGTGTCTTGGTTTCTCAGTTCTGGGATTGTGGGTTCAAGTCCCGCCTGGGTTTCCAGTTCTGGTATTCTGTATTCTGGCAGCTACCACTGTGGATCGTGAGGACCTAGTGGTTGCGGGAGGAAGACATCCTAAGGCCCCGCAGGCTGCGACCCTGGAAGATGTTCCAAGGGTGACCCGGGAGAAAGTACCCAGAGTGAGGAACAATCAAAAAGGTCTGACTGTCATCTGGCAGAGTGAAGAAAATAAGGTACTTTTTCTGCCAGAAAGGGAGTGAAGGAGTGTGCTTAGATATACTGGTGTCTTTTTTCTCTGTTGCTGTCTTCTTTCTTTTTGTGTTTTTCATCATGGGACAGACTTTGTCAACTTTGTCTCCGATGTGGACTTGGGCTGATGTTAGGACAGAATTTGTCAGTGATGGTTAAGAAAAACAACTCAGCGCTGCTTTCCCATGGATGGGCCTGCTCCCCCACGTGCCCCTTGCCACTCAGACCTGGTAGTGCTGATGGAACTCCAGGATGCAGCCACAGGGTCAGACTGGGGACTTCTGGCTTAGGTAGCAGTGCAGCTCGGGCTCGGTGTGGAACAAGCACACAGGCCTTCCGGTCGCCTACTGTTCACTTCTGGGTTCTGCGGGCACTGGCAGCAGAGGCTGGCTGTGCCCCGCGAGAGAGTGGCATCCAATGTTTGGCAAGATGCTGAAGTCACAGCCTAAAAAAGATGGCAAGTGCAGGCACCAGCCAAGTGCAGGGCCCCCATGCCAGCCCCTCCTGGCTCCCTAGAGCGGCCGTGATGCCTGCCGCAGCTGGGGAGGGGCCGACTAGAATGGCTGCCTCCGCTGCATTTCCCCCCTTCCCCGAGTGTCTGTCCCCCTTCCCTGGGGGCCCGCTAGTTCCTCCCACACCCAGGAGCCCAAGCCATGAGCCACCCCTGATCCCAAGCTCTGCTTCCACGAAACAGACAGACAAGAAGAAGAGGAGGACATTGTAAGAGTGGGTTACATTCAATTGAGTTGTTGGCCAAAGGGGATCATGTGTGAAACAGGAAATTACCCAGAATGTTGCTAAGACAAAGGGTTGCTCTCTGGAAATTAACAGTGGGGACTTGTTGCTGAGACAATACCCGCACAAATTATTGAACATGGAGAAGTTGTTCTGGGGCCTACATGAAGCCCCCCCCCCCTACATTCTAGCCTCTTTGGTATAGGAAGGCATTCTGCAGAGTATGAAAAGAAAAACATATCAACTCAGCCACAAAACCACTGACCTACAACTATTGGAATGTAGAGAACCATGATATTGCCCTGGCCTGGATGCCTTGAGAGGCTTGTAGCACTGATTTTTCAAGTTAAAGTCCAGGGCTACTGGGGCACAAAGAGCCTCCAAGTTTCTTAGAGACTGATACACTCTCTCAGACAGTGAAGCAATGAAGCTGCTGTTTATCTGTACTGGCACTTAAGAGTCAAAGAAGTTTTGAAAGCTTGATAAAACAATTGGTCTTAGACAGTAGTCCTGTGTACCCTGTATAGTTTGCAAATATCGTTTTATCCTGGAAACTTCAACTGTGTTGATCTTGGCAATCACCATTGTACTCTGTTTCTGATAAAGGTACAAAAAGTCTGAGTGCTTTCCATAAAATTGTCATATTCTCAGTCTTGCTCAGGCTCCAACAATTGGCCTGGTTGAATTCATTCTTACCATATCAAGTAGCATTGGCCCTTACCTGGAAGTAGCCAACCAATGTTTGATTTGAATTAATGCCCACTCTATTGGATGGACCCCTCACATGTCAATGCCTGGGTAGCCATGAACCAGAGACTAGATAGACCAGAGATGTAGGGTAAAACCAAACCCTATTGGTCTAAAAAATCAACAAAATGACTCATAATGCTATTCTACTATATTCAGATTAGAGTCTTATCCAGTCATTATCAGAGAGTCTTCCTTCCACACAGACAGAAACACATGTAGAGACCCACAGCCAGATATTATGAGGAATGAGAGAGAGTGTGTGTCTAAATTGGAGGTCTCCATGAAGTCCTTCCACTCAGGTCTTAAAGATGTCTGTAGAAAAAGTGTAAGAGCCGTAGAGGATAGAGGATACCAAAAGAACACACCCCTCTGAATCAACTAAGCAAGGTGCATATGTGCTCACAGAGATTGAAGCAGAAAACATGGGGCCTGCAGGAGTCTATGTCTGCTGTATAAATAATTTAGCTATTAACTTAATATTTTATAAGATTTTGGACTGTGAGAATAAGTGGGTCTCTGACTCTTTGTCTGCTCTTGGGACATTTTTTCTCTTGTTGAGTTACCATGTCCAACTTTCATGTGATATTTTTGCTTCCTATCATTGTATTTTGTTTTTGTCATGTTTGGTTGTTAAAATAAACAAATAAACAAACACACACAAAATTCCCACATGATTGCCATATTAGTTACTTATTAGTTGTTTTGATAAATTACCACAATTAAAAAACAATTCATGTAATCAATAACTTATTTTGACTTAATGGTTCAAGAGGTTTAAGAGTCCTGTGATGGTTTGTATATCCTTGGACCAGGGAGTGGCACCATCTGAAGGTGTGGCCTTATTGGAATAGGTGTGACCTGGTTGGAATGGGTGTGTCACTGTGGGTGTGGGTATAAGATCCTCACCCTAGGGAAGTCAGTCTTCCACTAGCAATCTTTGGATGAGACATAGAACTCTCAGCTCCTCCTGCACCATGTCTGCCTGGATACTGCCATGCTCCCACCTTAATAATAATGGACTGAACCTCTGAACCTGTAAACCAGCCCCAATTAAATGTTTTTTATAAGACTTTCCTTGGTCATGGTGTCTGTTCACAGCAGTAAAACCCTAACTAACACAAGTCCATTATGGCAAGGAAGCATGGCAGCATATACATAAGTCACACTCACATCCTTAACCACAAACATGAATCAGAGAAGCAGCAAAGTAGAACTAAGGCAAGTCTATACATGTTCAGTGCTTCCTTTCCTACTCAGAAATGTGCTTCCTTCAGCAAGGTTTCACCTCCTAAACCTCCACAAACAGTACCATCAGCTAGGGAACAAATGTTCAAAATGTTGAGCTTGTGGGGGACTGTTTCTTAAACAAAATACCATGATTGTTCATCAAGAAAATTTCAAAAACTAACCAAAACTCTTTCAGAATTAACCATTATATTTAATCAATGTAATGATTAAATAAAATATAATCATATAAAATCACAGGATATAATGTAATCATATAAAAATCACAGACAGATAGACACATAACTCCTCCAAAAAAGAAATGGGAATAAACCTACTAAAGTATGTATGTATGTATTTCAGTACTAACCTATAAGACATTGATTTCGTAAGTCAATCAATCTCCATGATGTGTTTCTAAAACTGGGAGTCTCTGCTTAGTACAGGTCTCAATTTTCTCAAAATTAATATCTTTTAGACAGAATTTCTCAAAATCTTTCCACAATATGTCCAGATTTTGTATAATATATAATGTATATATATTGTGTATACAGTAATGTGTATACAGTAAAATATACACATCTATGAAGATATATATATATATATATATATATATATATATATATGACATAATTTAATAGACAGGTTCTAGGGGATGAAGTGTGGGGTGGGGCTGATGCTAAGGTTCTCTTCCCCAATTGGTCCTTGATCTAAGGGGCCAATTGTTGGGTAGAATAGTCAGGACTTCTGGGTCCTAGAAGACTAGCTAGGAGACACAGGGAAAAGAGAGGAGTTTTTTCAAAATGCTTTGAAGGGAGAAATGCCAACCAGTCATGTGAGAGTCTCAGGTGGTGTAACCATAGACTGCTTCTCCAAGTGGAATGTTGGAGTGTTGAGTTTGGAATAAAGGTGGCTGAGCAACTGAAGTTGAAGGCAGATTTAAGGTGCTGAGCTGTGAGTACAGGGGACAGCACTCTAACAGTGGTAGATTGCAGGGGCCCAGCAGTTGATACAAGAAGGCAGGTTAAAATTGAGCAAAATCTTTCTGTGTGTGTGTGTGTGTGTGTGTGTGTATGTGTGTATGTGTGTATGTATCTGTGTCTGTATGTGTCTGTGTCTGTTTTTCATCAGGGGAACCAATATTCTCTGGACAGGGTCTAGTAGCACAGCCCAATCCTGGACCTTAATTTGGGGTAAGAAAAGAAACATGGAAATGGAACAACAGGCTTATAACTAGAACTACAAATAAATTTCAAAATAAAGAATGAATTTGTACTATCCAAAATATACAATATGGCTAACACAATCAGGTATCCTTGTATTGGCTAATGGTTAAATACACACACCAAAGGAAAAGAATAGAGAACACAGAAATAAACTCATACAAATTCACATATCGATAGGCCTTTTTGTTGTTGTTTTATTTTGACATAGATGAAAAAAAGTGAATCTGTAAAGAAAAAATGTTTCAATTAATACTGCTTTGTTAATACAATATTCACAAGTCTCTTAAGAGATCTTATGTAATCTTTAAAATTTACGTGAAACTATATTACCTGCTACAATGTTAAACATAAAAACATTCATTATTTAGAAAAACAGAGGACAAAATCTTCAGCATCTAGGACTAAGCAAAATTTTTCTATAGCTATGTCATAAAAATTGTGAAAAGAAAAATTTGGTACATTGTGTCTTGTGAAAATGACATTTTTGATGATTGAAACTCTTTTAAAAAAAGAAAGTACTTACATATGGGATAAACAAGAAACTCTTCTGCTGAGAATACATTGAGAACTGAAAATAGCATAGTAAAGAAAAAATAAAATTAAAAAATGAACAAAACCCACTAATAAACACTGTACCAAGTACACAGAAGGGGCAAATAAGCCTAGAACAATATCACCGTCCTTAGCCATTTTTACTTAAAAATACAGAATATATCCTCACACGCTCATCATGACAATGATGTTAACACCAATGTTAACACCAGATGCTGGTGATAATCCTGAAAGAAACCGATATACTGAAGATCAAAATATGAATAAACAGTCGTGGAAAACGTTTTGGCATTTCTGACAGTTTCACATGGATATATTGTGTTTTTATCATGTTCAAGACATTTTATCCTCCCTATCTGGCTTCAACACGTATTCACATGTGTACACGCACATATCCACAAGCACAGGCATCATGATATTGACGATCTCTAAATCTGAACACAAAAATAAATAAGTACCCTCTTGTATAATAAATTAGAAAATAGTTATGATGGCTATTCTTGAGTACAACGTGACTATACTGAAAGAAGCTCAAAGATCTGCAAAGGACATCTCTAATTCTGTTTGTGAGGGCATTCATAGAGAAGATTGACATGTAGAACAATTACTAAGGATGAAGATCTGGTTTGGGTGTGGGTTGCACCATGTAGTTGGTTTTTAGTTTGGTGTGTGTGTGCACATGCGTGCATGTGTACATGGGTGTGTTTAAAATAACAATTCAAGGAAAAGAGGTCATGAACTTGAAAAGAGAGTGGGAAATTTGAAAGTATAAGGGAGCATGGAAGAGATTCAAGAGAGAAAAGGAAATGGGAAATGGTATTATTGTATTATATCAAACATAAATTTATGATTTAAAAGAGTGGGTTTAGCATTGAATGTTATATCCAAGCTATGATTTGTGAATGCCTTAGGACATGGATGTGTCTTACTCATTATCATGTCCCCAATCACAGTCTAATGTATGGTGCATGACAAATGTTTCTTTAAATTCTGTTGCTGATTTCACTGGAAGCAAAATCAGTACATATATAGTGGCAGTACAAACATTTCAGTGAGTCAAGACATAAACAGTAAGTGAGAATGTATACAGTTCTTTGGTAAAAGCTTCATTCCAAAAGCACAAAAGAAGAGACAATAGTTCAGGACAGGTAAGATAGCTCAGTTAGTTAAGAGTTTCTGGGCAATTATGAGAACATGAGTTCTAGGCAAGCTTCTGCAGAAAATACCAGACATCACAGTACCCCCTTGTAATCCCACTGTTGTGGGGAGAAACTGAGGATGGCTTCTGGGCTTGCTGACTAGCCAGTCTAGCCTAGTTGGAGAGTCTAGAGTACCAATGAGAGATACTACCTCAAAATCAATGTGCATGATTTCTAAGGCACTGCACCTATGATTTTCCTGTGGTTACACAAATGCACACACACACACACACACACACACACACAGTCAAAGGTCCAATTTATATCCTGTTTGTTTCGAGGTTTTTAAGATAGAAGATATTTACCTTGACATCAGTTAAATGAAACAACAGAGACTGAAGAAAGAGGGAAGGCCAAGAGAAAGGATAAGAAACAGATTTGCAAACACCAAAATAAAAAAACCTTGAAGGCAGTAAGATGGATGCAGATATTTATAGGGGGACTAAAGACATGTTGGTCTGGTGTTCTCTATTTTCTTTTAAGAAATAGGTGAATTGTGCTCTTCTGAAAGAATATGAAAATACATCCCAAGTATGAAGAGGTGGAAACATGCCTATCCTTAATTATACATCCCATCATGTATTCATGTATCAAACTATGATAGTATCACATAAAATGTGGCAGGTTTTATTCTTTAATTAAAAGTATTACTCTGAAGTAGATGGAAAGTAAACATATAAATGGATGATGTTTATGTACCATTCCTCTTGGACATTGGTTAATTGATTAGTGGGCAAAGCCTTTATTTGAGGGATGTTCTTACTCTCTTCTATGGGGTTTTCTGCAAGTATAAATGTTGTACCTCTCTTCAGAGCCAGGCCTTCAGCTAATGCTAACAGAAGGTCTGGATGGGCTGCATTTAAATGCCTCAACTTCTTGCAAAAATCACATTTAATCAGAACAGTGTATTTTTTTAACTTATAAACATTTTGAGACATATTCAACTATTCTCATGTTTTTCAAGGACAAAATAAATGGACAAGGCAAGGGATGAATTTGCTCAGTTACCTTTGTTCATGAACTCTATTCAACACAGAATATCTTATGAGATGAGTCATTGGAAATTGTGACCTATTTTTAGACAGACGCTTTTTTAAATTTCATACACTGTAGTAGAAGAATATTTTAAGCCCTAATTGAACTAAGCCATCTCATTACCTGGCTGCACTGACCAATGAATGTTGCCATGACAACGAAGCAATCAAGTCAGCAGGTCCTACTGTGAGAATTTTCTATTCCAGACACTTTATCAAGTTCTATCTTGCTCATCCCAAACACTTAGTAATCAGCCATGGAATAAAGAAAACGATTTAGTGACACAGAAAACAGGCTCCACGAGGGGAAAAGAGGGGATGACAGTATTGAGAAAAATAATCTCACACCAAAGTATGTTGACATATAATTACTAAGAAAAGCATTTTTAATGTGATAACACATTAGAATTTTCAACAATAAAACTGACCATTAAATTCATATATTAATTTTATTATGTTAAAACCTAATATGTTTTTAAATAGAAACTAGAGCTCAGTCAAACATGTGGCAAGCAGCCCTGTACAATTGATCTCCATAAAAATTACAGCTTGTTCAAATGAAAGGTTTTGTGCCCAAATATAACTTAGAGATTAAAGGAGACTGTGTGCTGACAGAAAACATGCTGAAAAATAAAATCCAAGACCAAGATTTCAAGGTTGTTCTAATTCATATCTCAAAATGCAAATGAAATACTAGGGAGGAATGCTAAGAAAATAAAATATCTTTATTTTCTGTTCTTCTGTGTCTTTGTTACAAATGCTGTTTTCTTGGCTAATGTGAAATATAGATTTTTTTTTGTTCAAATCCTAAGGAATTGTAAAATTGTAATTAAGAATACAGAAAAAAAGGAAAGCCCCAAACATTACAAAACAGAGGACTTATAGGCCCCTATCCCTACAATCTTTTCTCCTCAAACTGAAAGAAAATTGTATATGACAAAATGTATATGACAGGACCTGGGAAAGAGAAGAAAGTTCTTCATAAAAACAGAAATCAGTTAACTAAGCTAACACATATCTTATAATATTCTCATTAAAATTTACAGGAAGACACATTAAAACTTAATACAAAAATAAAAGACCACGCTATAGATTGGAATGTCAGATTAGTTCACAGAATCTAGAGTTAATTTATTCCACCTAAATTTCTGTTCAAACTCAGGACCTCAGTTACTTTAGGGGAATATTCTACCACAGAGCTACATCCTTAGTCTTTGTATTTTCAACCAGTCTTCTATGTGACTCTGGTTGGTCTTAAAACCTGCAGGGGCTGGGATTCCATGAGGTACCATGCCTATCTGCTAACAGGACTTTATATATGTTACAAAGAGAGGTGGTTTGTGTTTTATTTCATAAGTATATACCTAGCTTCTAGGTAGCTTTTAATACTTATTAGTTATTCAATAAATGGATTTGTCACTGTTACCTGAAAACATATTTGGAAAAAAGATAAAATGCTCCTTTTTATGATAGCATGTCTTCCCATTTAGAACACAATGTCATAGACAGCTTCCCAGTGGCTAGAAAAAAAACAGCTCCTCATTTTAGTGGTACCTCTAATTAGAAGTCAGAACAAGAATAGTCCCATTTATGCCTTTTTAACAGTTCTCTTACAAGCCAGCAAGATGCCATAGAGCAGAAAGACTAACATGTCTTACCACCTACCAGTCACAAGGAGTGGACAAGATAAAATCTAAGAAGATCCATGTTTACTTACTTCACTTTTTATATTCTAAATAATTATTCTAGTTTAGATGTTACTTGACCCACAGGGGGAAAAAAACCTTTCCAGAAAATAAACTGGAAAGAAGCCAATTTACTACATTTCTATAGGATATGAAATAAACTATTCTCAATTTTCCTTCTTGCCTTCACTCTATCAAGCACCAAAAGTTCCATGTTGCTTATGAACTTTGTCCTTTCCGCTGAACTCAGCCATTTATTAGGCTAAATAGGTTTTACAAAAACATCTCGCAGCAAACAAAAATTTAAATATTTCTAGAATCAGTTTTATGAGACATAAAATTCAGAACTAAATGCTCTTTCAGACTCATGCTGCCTTAGTTGATCTTGCTGATTTGGGAAAGCAGACTCCCATCTGACTTCAGGATTTACAGTAACAACTTTGTGGTAAGAGCCCACAAATAATTAATTGACTTCTTGAAAATGTGTCTTATGCACAATTAAGTGTGCCAATTTTATACTGTAAGGCTGACTTACAGTTATACAAGATAATACATTTATACGTTTGAATCGAAGAAGAGATTCTTAAGAGAAAGCCTATTGCATTAGAAAAATAGAAACATAAAAGTAAAGAAAAATTAAAATTACTTTTATTAAAATTAAAAAAGAAGTCCTGACATGATGTTGAGACAAGGAACCTTAAAGATGCTGCCTGAGTTCATTTTCTGTGCCCTCTACTGCTGAGCATGTGGCCTTCTCTTAAGATTAGTTTGTTTGAAACAGTGAGACTCCCTTGTAGAAACCAACATTTTCATTTTCAAATGGTTATCAGTTAGAAATAAGTTCTGGAATAGGGATGCAAGCATGTGTCTGCTTCTCCTTTCAGCTTTACAGGTCATTGATGCAGATCCCCACAGTCCCTGTGCACATTGTATCAGTCTTTATGCATCCATATGTGCATCAATCCTGTTGATATAGGAGGCCTTCCTTCCTTGGGTCCTCCTTTCCCTCTGGCTCTGATATTCTTTCCACCCTCGTGAGGGAGACACTCAGTTAGGGTTGACTGCTTCAAGGTCTGGATTCTTAAATGTGTCTCTTTATCTATATCTGTCTCTTGTGCCTTCTTTTGGGCTCTTTTCTGTTTGCTGATATTATCTTATTTAAATGTATTAGTTTTCTGTTTTGTCTTATTTGATTTTATTAACATCCATTAGAAGGCTTTTTTTTTAATTTATTTTCAAATGAGAAATAGAAAGAGTTGGCTCCTGATGCAAGGGGATCTGGGAAGGAACTACAAGGAGTAGAGGAAGGAGAAAGCTAAGTCAGGATATATTATATCAACATAAAAATTTGTTTTCAAAAAAAAGAAAAAAAAAGAAAGAAAGGAAGGAAGAAAGAAAGAAGAAAGAAAAACTATGAAAGAGAGAGAAAGAAAGAGAGAGAGAGAAAGAAAAGAGAAAGATAGAAAAAGAGACGAAGGAAGGAAGATAAAAAGAACATACATGATAGATAGATAGATAGATAGATAGATAGATAGATAGATAGATAGATAGAGCTGCGTTTTTTACTTATAGAGGGAAAAAAACTTTAAATCTCAAATTTGCTATCTTGCGGCACACACTTTCCCCCCATTCTTTGCATTAGCAAAGTTTCCAGTATACTAGAGAGCTGTATTTTGCCAGGCACAGTTTTTTTTTTTTTCCAAAGCTGTCTCTCTGAAGATTTGCCTCCACTAAAAGAGATTCAGTTGGTATCATAAAATGCTGTCCATGTAGTTTTGAGCTTCCTTGACTTCCTTGAGACATGAGCTCACATTAGAAAAGTGTCTTTCCAGATTCTAAGGCATGTGATTTCTTTTTTAGGATCCCTGTGGGGTTTGAACCATATGACCCAGCCTGGCAACTGAAGTTTCCATTAGCAATACATCACAAGTTTCCTTGAAACACTATAGCATCTGGCTGCTGGAGCATTTGCCTACCTTAGTAAGAAAAATGTCCATAGATGTATTAGCTCACACTGATATCCTTTGCCAGTGATCCCTCCTCTCTGAGACCAGGAGGCAAGTCATGAGAGACTTTCCATAGTAGACTTCCTACATTAGCTATAGGGGACTGTGACCTTGGGACTGCTGTAACTAGCTGAACTTGGTGTGGTCTGAGCATCTTGGCATTTTCAACAATTGGTACAATGAGTGAAAACTGATTTTTTCCTAAAGCATGTTTTATTAACCAGATATATATATATAAAATGAGCCATGAGGTCACATGAATGGTCATTAGGATAAAATACAATTTTAATAAAATTTTCATTTTATAGATGGAAAAATCAAGCCTTCTTCACTGATTCATAACTAGCACACAACAGGATGAACAGTTTCCATAGGTTTTCCATATTTAAGGTCACATCATCCTCTCTGACTGGGAGTTCCAACTCCAATTCCCAGAAAGAAGAGGACTACAGGAGGAAGTATTTGTTGAAAAGGTGAGTAGGAGTCATAGTCAGAAAAGACATACCTTCTTCTCTTGCCTACACCAGTGGGTAACCAGGCTGGCAAAGGGATACATTACCTTTTATTACTGTAACAAAGATCATGCCCTTAAGAAGAAAAATGGTTCAGCGCCAGCACTGGATCTCCTAGGGTGCAGTCAGTGGACACCCCCACGGTTCCCAGAGGACTCTCCACGAGATCTTAGGATCACTGGTGAGTGGAACACAACACCAGTTCCAATCCAATCGCACAGGACCTGAGACAACAGTAGGGAAGCAGAAAACCGGCCTGACTGGGGCACAAGTCCCTTCTGGTCTGCACCAGCACCAGGTAACCTTGGGCACAGAATCGGTGGACACCCTCACAGTCCCGAAAGGACTCTCCACATGAGTTTAGGATCACTGGTGAGTGTAACACAACATCAGTTCCAATCCAATTGTGACGGGCCTACGACAGCAAGAAAAAGGACACCAGAGCCCTGGTTTACCTTGGTTTCAAACAGACCAGACAGCTCCAAGGTTCTCAAAGGAGACACCACTTATAGGCACTATAACACACGCACAATCTTAGGACAACAGGGTCTCAGGATAACAGGAGCTGGGTCACACCAGTATTTCAGGGTCTCAAAGGAGCTTGACTGCCAAGAACTCTGACACACCCATAATCTCAGGTTCACAGGATCCCACAATCAAAGAATCACAGAGAAACCTGGACTCTGAGATGTCCTGAATTAACTGGGATTATAGGAAGGACAGGTTCCAATCAGATATATAGAGGGCAGCTAGCACTTGAGATAATCAGATGGCAGGAGGCAAGTATAAGAACTGAAGCAACATAAACCAAGTTTATATGGCATCATCAGAACCAAACTCTCCCACCATAGCAAGGCTTGGATACACAATCACACCAGAAAAGCAAGACATGGATCTAAAGTCACTTCCCATGATGATGATGGAGAAATTTAAGAAGGTAATACAGGAAATCACAGGTAATTAGCCAGAAGCCTTTAAAGAGGAAACACAAAAATCCCTTAGAGAGTTACAGGAAAACACTACCAAACAGGTGATGGAATTGAACAAAACCATCCAGGATCTAAAAATGAAAGTAGAAACAATAAAGAAAACCCAAAGGGACACAACTCAGGAGATTGAAACCCTAGGAAAGAAAACAGGAAAAATAGATGCAAACATCAGCAACAAAATACAGGAGATGGAAGAGAGAATCTCAGGTGCAGAAGATTCTCATAGGGAACATGGACACATCAATGAAAGAAAGTGCAAAGTGCAAAAAGATACTAACACAAAACATCCAGGAAATCCAGAACACAATGAGGAGACCAAACAAACAGATGATAAGAGTAGATGAAAATGAATTTTAAACTTAAAGGGCCAGTAAATATCTTCAACAAAATTATAGAAGAAACCTTCCCATACATAAAGAAAAAGATGCCCATGAACATACAAGAAGCATAAGAGCTCCAAATAGACTGGACCAGAAAAGAAATTCCTCCTGACAAATAATAATCAGAACAACAAATGCACTAAATAAAGACAGAATATTAAAAGCAGTAAGGGAAAAATATCAAGTAACATATAAAGGCAGGCCTATTAGAATTACTCCAGACTTTTCACCAGAGACTATGAAAGCCAGAAGATCCTGGACAGATGTTATACAGACCCTAAGAGAATACAAATGCCGGCCCAGGCTACTATATAAAGCAATCTTCTCAATTACCATAGATGGAGAAATCAAAGTATTCCATGACAAAACCAAATTCACACAATATCTTTCCATGAATCCAGCTCTTAAAAGGATAATAACAGGAAAACACAAAACAAGAATGGAAACTATGCCCTAGAAAAAGCAAAAAAGTAATACTTCAACAAACCTAAAAGAAGACAGCCACAAAAACAGAATCCCAACTCTAAGAACAAAAATAACAGGAAGCAACAATTACTTTTCCTTAATATTTCTGGACTCAATTCCTCAATTTAAAAGAAACAAACAAACAAACAAACAAACAAAAATAACCATAGACTAACAGACTGGCTACACAAACAGGACCCAACATTTTGCTACTTACAGTAAACCCATCTCAGGGAAAAAGACAGACACTATCTCAGAATGAAAGGCTGGAAAACAATTCTCCAAGCAAATGGTCTGAAGAAACAAGCTGGAGTAGCCATTCTAATATCGAATAAAATCGATTTCCAACACAACGTTATCAAAAAAGACAAGGAGGAGCACTTCATACTCATCAAAGGTAAAAATCTTCCTAGGTGAACTCTCAATTCTTAATCTCTATGCTCCAAATGCAAGGGCAGCCACACTAATTAAAGAAATTAGTAAAGCTCAAAGCACACATTGCAATAATAATGGTGGGAGACTTCAACACCCAACTCGCATCAATGGACAGATCCTGGAAACAGAAACTAAACAGAGACACAGTGAAACTAACTAAGAAGTTATGAAACAAATGGACTTAACAGATATCTACAGAACATTTTATCCTAAAACAAAAGGAAATACCTTCTTCTAAGCACCTCATGGTACCTTCTCCAAAATTGACGATAAAATTGGTAACAAAACAGGCCTCAACAGATATAAAAATATTGAAATTGTCCTATGCATCCTATCAGATCACCATGGACTAAGGCTAATCTTCAATAACAGTATAACTAATAGCAATAACAGCATAAATAATAGAAAGACAACATTCATGTGGCAACTGAACAACACTCTCCTCAGTGATACCTTGGTCAAGTAAGAAATAAAGAAATTAAAGACTTTTTAGAGTTTAACAAAAATGAAGCTACAACATACCCAAACTTATGGCACACAATGAAAGCATTCCTAAGAAGAAAACGCATAGCTCTGAATGCCTCTAAAAAGAAACTAGAGAGAGCACACACTAGGAGCTTGACAACACATCTAAAAGCTCTAGAACTAAAGGAAGCAAATTTACCCAAGAGGAGTAGACAGCAGTAAATAATCAAACTCAGGGGCAAAATCAACCAAGTGGAAACAAAAAGAACTATTCAAAGGATCATCCAAACCAGGGGCTGGTTCTTTGAGAAAAACAACAAGATAGATAAACCCTTAGCCAGACTCACTAGTGGGCACAGAGACAGCATCATAATTAACAAAATCAGAAATGAAAAGGAAGACATAACAACAGATCCTGAGGAAATCCAAAACAACATCAGATCCTTCTACAAAAGGCTACACTCAAAAAAACAAACAACAACAACAACAACAAAAAACCAAAGCCAAAAAAAAAAAACAAAAAACAAAACCAAAAAAACAAAAAACTGGAAACCCTGGATCAAATGGACAAATTTCTAGACAGATACTAGGTACCAAAGTTAAATCAGGATCAGGTTAATGATCTAAACAGTCCTTTATCCCCTAAAGAAATAGAAGCAGTCATTAATAGTCTCCCAACCTAAAAAAGCCCAGGACCAGATGGGTTTAGTGCAGAGTCCTATCAGTCCTTCAAAGAAGACCTAATTCCAGTTCTTCTTAAACTATTACACAAAATAGAAACAGAAGGTACTCTACCCAACTCATTCTATGAAGCCACAATTACTCTGATACCTAAACCACAAAAAGTCCCAACAAAGATAGAGAATTTCAGACCAATTTCCCTTATGAATATCGATGCAAAAATACTCAATAAAATTCTCCCTAACTGAATCCAAGAACAGATCAAAACAATCATCCATCATGACCAAGAAGACTTCATTCCAGTGATGCAGGGATGGTTTAATATACGGAAATCTATCAACTTAATCCACTATATAAACAAACTTAAAAGCAAAAACCACATAATCATCTTGTTAGATGCTGAGAAAGCATTTGACAAAATCCAACACCCATTCATGATAAAAGTCTTGGAAAGATCAGGAATTCAAGGCCCATATCTGAAAATAATAAAAGGAAACTAGTAGCCAACATAAAAGTAAATGTAGAGAAGCTTGAAGCAATCCCACTAAACTCAGGGACTAGACAAGGCTGCCTGCCCACTTTCTCCCTACCTATTCAATATAGTACTTGAAGTCCTAGCCATAGCAATTAGACAACCAAACGAGGTCAACAGGATACAAATTGGAAAGGAAGAAGTCAAAATATCACTATTATATTATATATTATATATTGTATATATAAGTGGCCCTAAAAATTCCACCAGAGTGCTCCTAAACCTGATAAAGAGCTTCATTGAAGTAGCTGGATATAAAATTAACTCAAACAAATCAATGGCCTTTCTCTACACAAAGGATAAACAGGCTGAGAATGAAATTAGGGAAATAACACCCTTCAAAATAGTCACAAATAATATAAAATACCTTGCTGTGTCTCTAACTAAGGAAGTGAAAGATCTCTGAAGAGAGAAATAAAAGAAGGTCTCAGAAGATGGAAAGATCTCCCATGTTCCTGGATTGGCAGGATCAATAATGTAAAAGTGGCTATCTTGCTGAAAGCAATCTACAGATTCAATGCAATCCCCATCAAAATCCCCCTCAATTTTACAACGAATTAGAAAGAGCAATTTGAAAAATCATCTGGAATAACAAAAGACCTAGGATAGCAAAAAGTCATCTCAATGATAAAAGAACCTCTGGTGGAATCACCATGCCTGACCTCAAGCTGTTCTACAGAGCAATTGTAAGAAAAACTTCATTGTACTGGTATAGCGAAAGACAGGTAGACCAATGGAATAGAATTGAAGACCCAGAAATGAACCCACACACCTTTGGTCACTTGATCTTTGACAAGGGAGCTAAAATCATCGAGTGGAAAAAAGATAGCATTTTCAATAAATGGTGCTGGCACAACTGACAGTTATCATGTAGAAGAATGTAAACTGATCCATTCTTATCTCCTTGTACTAAGGTCAAGTCTAAGTGGATCAAGGAACTCCACATAAAACCACAGACACTGAAATTTATATAGGAGAAAGTGGGGGAAAAGCCTCGAAGATATGGGCACCAGGGGGTGGGGGTGGGGGTGGGGGAGAAATTCCTGAATAGAACAGCAATGGCTTGTTTTTTAAGATTGAGAATTGACAAATGGGACCTCATAAAATTGCAAAGCTTCTGTAAGGCAAAAGACACTGCTCATAAGACAAAAAGGCCACCAAAAGATTGGGAAAGGATCTTTACCTATCCTAAATCAGATAGGGGACTAATATCCAATATATATAAAGAACTCAAGAAGATGGACTCCAAAAAATCAAATAACCCCATTAAAAAATGGGACAGAGTTAAACAAAGAATTCTCACCTGAGGAATACCGGATGGCTGAGAAGCACCTGAAAAAATGTTCAACACCCTTAATCATCAGGAAAATGCAAATCAAAACAACCCTAAGATTCCACCTCACACCAGTCAGAATGGCTAAGATAAAAAATTCATATGACAGTAGATATTGGTGTGGATGTGGAGAAAGAGGAACACTCCTCCATTGTTGGTGGGATTTTAAACTTGTACTACCACTCTGGAAATCAGTCTGATGGTTCCTTAGAAAATTGGACATAGTACTACTGGAGGATCCAGCAATACCTCTCCTGGGCATATATCCAGAAGATGTTCCAACTGGTAATAAGAACACATGCTCCACTATGTTCATCGCAGTCTTATTTATAATAGCCAAAAGTTGGAATGAACCCAGATGTCCCTCAACAGAAGAATGGATACAGAAAATGTGGTACATTTACACAATGGAGTACCACTCAGCTATTAAAAACAATGAATTTATGAAATTCCTAGACAAATGGATGGATCTGGAGGGTATCATCTTGAGTGAGGTAACCCAGTCATAAAAGAACTCACATAATATGTACTCACTGATAAGTGGACATTAGCCCAGAAACTTAGAATACCTAAGATAAGATTTGCAAAACACATGAAACTCAAAAAGAAAGAAGACCAATGTGTCGACACTTTGCCCCATCATAGAATTGGGAAAAAGAAAAAAGTTTGTTTCAGCTATATATTATTGTCCCTTACTGAAGGATGCTTTGGTGAGAACTCAAGGCAAAAAGCAAAAAGCAATTAAAGAACAAAAAGCAAAAAAACAATTAAAGAACACTTACTTCCCCTGGCTGGTATGCAGCATACTTTTGTATTCAGCTCAGATCCACCTGCTCAGGTACCTTTCTATCAATTAGCAATTAAAGAAAATGCCTCAAATGCTTACCCACTAGCCAATCTACTGGAGATAACTAATCTCTTTTCCTGGATGACTCTAGGTTCTATCAAGTAGCCAAAGGTTTTGTCACAAAATTAGGTAATGGCACAGATATTGTGTCATTCTCGTTAGTATGTGAAACATGAATAGAAGACCTTGTGGACATAGAGATTGCAAAAGTGATTCCCAAAGTGAGACAAGGTCACAGGAGAGAAGTTCAGATTGCTTAATAGGTACAGAATCATAGCTAGATAGCAAGTATGTGTGTGTGTGTTCTAGTACAGGAGATTATTATAGCCAATAAAATTTTATGTGTAACTCAAAAGAGAAGGGAGAACATGACATTTCTTATCACAAAAAGTCATAAATGTTGTGAAAACATAAACTAACTATCATGAGTTTATAGATACACAGTATATAAATGTATGAAAATTCTCACTCTACTCCATAAACATGTAATTATTATGTCAAAACCCCCATCCAAAAGAAAATAATGTTTTCCAGAAGATTCATGTCAATGTGAGTTGAATCAAACTACCTAACCAGATAAAAGGAAGTGGTTTTGTGGGTAAGAATTCTTGATGTGTAAGCATGTAGACCTGACTTTGAGCTCTAAGTACTCAGGTGAAACATTCCAGGCATGGCTAGGTGTCCACCTGTAACTCCAGCACTCCCACTCAGAGTTTGGGTAGATGAAGATAGGTATATCCTGAAACTTAGTAGTCAACCAACATACTGAGAATGGTGAACTTCAGGTTCAAAAAGAGACCCTGTCTCAAGAGAATATAGCAAAAAGTGATGAAGGAAGATATCTAATATCCTCCTCAGACATGAGCCAACAACATGCATTCTAAAGACACATGTACACATGCACACACACATATATATACATGCATGCATGCACAACCCCACACCCCCCACACACCCATCCACCCCCATACACACATCCCACATGGAGACTCATAAAGTACTTAACACCTCACAAAATCACATAATCTATTGAGTGACCTGCTGAAAATGAAAAGCTAACTCATTATGTATATCTAGTTTTACACTCCTGTAAAACTGAAAAATTCTAACTCAAATAATCATCATAATGTTGGGCTCTGCCAGTCTTTTTACATGTCCATTTAATCATAGATGAAAATGGTTGGCTCCCTATGCCAAATACAGGCCTTAACTTGGGATAGTCTCCTTCATCAAAGTAAAAAGCTTCAAGCATCTGAGGAAGCAGGAGGTTTCAGAAAAGCCATGTCTATACTGCTTTGAGTATACCTGCTAAAATGACAGATGTGTTCAAGGTCTAGCACACAGTACTGTTCTTTCCTGGGCTATGGCAGATGTCATACACTTCTCCAAAGCAGTGAAGCATAATTGCTGTCAATTGGGAATAAAGCAGATGGATATGGTTCTAGTTGTGATTCAAACTGTGTAATTTTACTCCAGTACACTAACCCTTTGAAGTTTTAGTCCATAGCTTTCACAGTATGGAAAATACTTCAGGATATTTCTTTAAACAGCAGTGACTTATTCATATAAGCAGTGTAAGTAATTTATGTTAGGAATATAGGAAATATGCAGTTAATCATGTCAGAAATCTTCTAGCTTGGTGGTGAAGAAAAGTAATACCCTGTTGTTGTTCTCTATGATTGACATGTGGTATTCACTGGGTTGTAATAGTCCAACCTCCATCAATGCATTCACAGGTTGATAGCATTAATTAACTGGTACAAAAGCAGCTATCTCTATTTCCTACATCAATTTTTCCACTTGAACTTGAGGAATCATCATTTTTAATCTTCCTCAAATTCTGTTTAAATATAAAATCAGTTGAATGGAATTTCACAGTGAATTCTAATGACCTAAGCTACTAGGCTTCAATCATGCTATCTATGACCAGGGGCTTGGTGCCACTGAATGTTATAATTGTTTATTTATAAGAATACTGTATCTGTTTGGTGTTAAGTCAAAATTCATCTTGCAGACCTATAGCAGACAAGGCAGCAAAAATGATATGATTTACAACCAAAAACTAAATGAAATATGGCTGGGGAGCTACGCCAGTTGGTAAAGTGCTTGTCTTCTAGGCACAAAGACCTAATTTTGATCCCCAGAACCTAATTTAAAAGAAGAAAAGGCTAGGTGTGATAGCATACACTTGCAATTTCAGGTCTAGGGAGGCAAAGATGTAGACCTCTGTCTCAGTGTATACCAAGCCTAGCATACTAGATGATTTCTAAGAGAACAAGAGATTCTGTTTCCAAAATAAAGTAGTCTGTAGCTGGGGGAAAATACCTAATTTTGTTCCCTTATCTCTCTACTTGAGTGCACACAAATGCACAGGCAACCCTTACAGCACAGGCATGCGTTGTCTCTCTCTCTCGATATATATATATGTATATATATATATATATATATATATATATATATAATAAAGAATACATATGTACATATGTACACATATACATATGTACACATGTACACATATACACATGTACACATGTACACATGTACACATGTACACATGTACACATATACACATATACACATATACACATATACACATATACACATAAACACATATACACATATACACATATACACATATACACATATACACATATACATATATACAAATAGCATAAAGAATAGAAAGAACATTGCCTGTGAACAATTTTGTGTATGCTTTTCCAAAGAGGATGGGCCTAATCACAATCTAATCAGTCATACCATCACCCTTTGATAGATTCATTCATCAGAGTTTCAACTCTACATATGAAGATAGCAATGTGAGTCTGCAAACTCTCCAGTAGGAACTGTCTGATTCTGTGTGTGTACACATGTTATCCATTGTAGAAGACATTGTGGGGCTTTCACAGATCCCACTTGAGGTTGAATAATTGAGACAGGGCAACATCTATATGGTTTAAAGCTGTTGACCTTTTGCAGGAGCAGTCTCTCAGCTAAGCTCTAACTTAACCTGACTTCTCCATTGTGTCCCTCCACATTAACATTGCCTACTACCCTGCTCATTCTGTCTCCTTTCTGTCTTCCCACTGCCTCAATCTGCAATTCTCTGCATCTGCCTGCTTCTTACTTCTTCCTTCTGTGAGTATTTCCTGCCCAAGCCCTGGCTGCCAGGCCTCTATTATGCAAAAAGGCACATCCCTTACTCAGACTGTTTTATATTATTTTATTTTATCAATACCTCTTAGAAGCCTATTCTTTTCTAATGAGAGACAAAAAGAAGGTATCCACAAAGAGGAGGTGGGGAAGAACTGGAAGAAGTAGAGGGAGGGGAAATGGTAATCAAGATATATTGTATGAGAAAATAATCTACTTTTAAATATACACCTTTAAAAAGAATCTTGAGTTTACTCTCTGAAATTGTGAGTTTTAATGACACTGTTCTTTCTCTCTCTCTGCTCCAGGTTCAGCACTCCTGGCTGAGTTTGCAAACTCTTCTGAAACTCTAGGTATACTTTCCAGAGACAACTGTTTCATGTCATGGTTGCTACTGCTCACCACTGTGCTTCTGCCCACTCTCTCGCTCTTTTCTGTGCCCTCATCTGAGCTTGTTGCAGTCATCCTGGGGAATTTGTATCTTGCAGGGGAGGGTGTGAAGTCAGAGTAAGGATAGGATGCAGAACCAAGCCAGCAGCTCCTGGATGACAGGTCTCCCCAAGAGACTCTGCCCCAGCTGGAGCCAGCCAAGCCTAGCCTTTCGGCTGACAGATGTCCCTGGCTGCTGCCACAGCCATGTGGCTTCTGACATGTGTTGAAAAGACCTGTAAGGTAACTCTGTGGCCTTGTCTTTCTAACTCTCCAGGGATGCTAGCTTTCCTGGAGACAGCATTAATTTATGCCATTCTTTTCAGCAGGCTTTCTGCCACTGAAATAATCCAATGTGACCCATAAAGCCAGATTTCTTATCTGTAAAATGGGACACCAGTACTTAACTTGTAAGTTGTTGTGAAAATGTGTCTAATGATTTAAAAAGTTTCATACATTAAACATAAGTTACATGCTATAGAATTTTCATCCTTGCCCAGTGTACCACAGGTTCTATACAATCTCATTACTGCACAGTCTGTCATAAATGACAATGACAATGACAATCTTTACAGCAGATACAAGCAGACAAATAACAGCTATTATTTCTGAGGTCACTATTATATACTATAAACTCTATCCCTTAAAAATATTACTATCATTTCTCATTACACTTCTTATGGTCTGTAGGTTTTTATCTTAGGTATTCTGTACTTTATGGCTAATATCCACTTATCAGTGAGTGAATACCAAGATCCCTTTTGGGTCTAAGTTTCCTCACTCAGAATTTTTTCTAGATCCATCAATTTGCCTGTCAAATTCATGATGTCCTTGTTTTTAATAGCTGAATAGTATTCCATTGTGTAAATGAGCCACATTTTTTTTGTATCCATTCTTCTTTTGAGGGAAACCTGGGTTGTTTCCCGCTTCTGACTATTACAAATAAGGCTTCTATGAACATAGTGTATCACATGTCCTTATGGTATGGTGGGGCATCTTTTGGGTATATGCTCTAGAATAGTATAGCTGGGTCTTCAGGTATAACTACTTCCAATTTTCTGAGAAACCTCCAGATTAAGTTCCAGAGTGGTTGCACCAGTTTGCAATCCCACCAGCAATGGAGGGTTGTTGCTTTTCTCCACATCCTTGCCAGCATGTACTGTCACTTGAGTTATTGATCTTAGCCATTCTGATTGATGTGAGGTAGAATATCGGGGTCATTTTGATTTGCATTTCTCTGACAACTAAGGACTTTGAACATTTCTTTAAATGCTTCTCTGCCATTTGAGATCATTCTGTTGTGAATTCTCTGTTTAGCTCTGTACCTCATATTTTTAAATTGTGTTATTTGGGTTTTTAGAAGTTCAATGTCACTTAGAAGGGGGAAGGAAATAATCAGAGAAAGGGAGAGTCCTGAGGGAGAGAAAAGATGGAGAGGAAAAGGTGAACAGGAACAGATATTTGGGGGTGGCAGACATGCCACAAGATTGAAAAGAAATAAGCATCCTCAAGGAGTGGGACGTGAGGGACCCTCTACAAAGTACCAGAGACCTGGGAGGTGACAAACTCTCAAGACTCATTCGGGGTGACCAAAGTATCCAATACTGGGGAAAGGGAATTCAAAGAGTCTATCTCCCGTAGATAAAAAGGTCCTCAAATGGAAACAGGATTACTAACCCACAGTCAAATTCTTTACCCAGTATTGTTCCTGTCTAAAAGAACTGCAGGGACACAAATGGAGAAGAGACTGAAGGAAAGGCAGTCCAATGACTGGTTCAACTTGGGATCCATCTCATGGGATTGGGGGACAACAAGGTCTGACACTACTATGCTTTGATGTCCTTACAGATTGGAGCCTGGCATGGTTGTCCTCTGAGAAGCCCTATAAACAGCTGACTGAGACAGAAGCAGATACTTATACTCAACCATTGGACTGAAGTCAGGTATCCCTATGGTTGAATTAGGGGAAGTATTGAAAAAGCTGGAAGGGAGAGCAACCCCATAGAAAGACCAGCAGTCTCAACTAACCCTGACCCCATGAGGTTGCCAGAGACTGAGCCACCAACCAGAAGCATAACCAGGGTGGTTCAAGGCCCCTGGCACATATGTAGTAGAGGTCTGCCTGATAAGGCCTCAGTGGGAGAACAAGTACTTAATCCTCCAGAGACTTGAGGCCTCAGGGAAGGGGGAGGACTGGTAGTGGTGGAATGGCACTCTCTTGGAGGCAATGGGGAGAATGAATAAGATGAGGAACTGTGGGAGGGGTGACTGAGGGTAGCAATGACTGAAATGTAATAATTTTAAAAATACCATTACTCCTTAAAAGCAATCTACATTTTCTAAATTTTCTTTAATTTTATTTTATTTTCTAGTCTATGTTTTGAAATTTTGTGTTTGGAGAAGGGGTATGTTCACTTGAGTGCAAGTGCCCACAGAAGCCAGAAGAGGGTGTCAGGTCTCCTGCTACTGGGGTTGCAGCTAGTTGTGACTTCCAATATGGGTGCTGAGGACTGAACCTAGGTCTTGTATAAGAGAAGTACATGTCTTTAAATGTTGAGCTCTCTCAAGCTTCTTGTCCCCCTTGTAGATAAGTAACCTGAAGTGGAAAGGGCATCACATAGCTCTAATATACACATCTAGGTTTTATATCTTATTGACAAGTAGTTAGTTCTTATAAATTCCTGTTAGGAATCTGAGGTCCAACAGGAAATGAATGACTCAGATAAGTCTTCCTGTGTTTTGTTGATTCTTTCTTAATCTCTCTTTTTCAAAAAGGCATGTTTCTGTAACCCATTATCTTTCGCTACAAACCAACAAACACCTATAAAGAAACTTGAAAGACTTTCATATGACACTTTGTATTAAAGACATGTGAGAATCCCTTACCTATCCTAAATTTCCTGGGAGTCAAAACAACTAGGATTCCAAGGATTCATGCTTTGTTCTTGAGCTGGTGTTCTTTGCACAGAACTAGTTAGCAGGTTTTAGGAAAGGATTAAATTATTTTCAAATCTATTAACCTGCAACTTCAAAGCCTAATATAGACACTACTTATTTCAGGAAACTGATGTTGATGTATGCCAATAGGGCTTATAGCTTACATTTAGAGTCTTTAGTAAATATAGTTATCTTCTCCCAAATAAGAACAGTGGAAACTAGGAATCTTTTCCTTTGTGAGTACAACTGGATGTTGCATATTTAAACAAGCTTCAAACAAAACACTGCGACTCATCCATACAGATCCTTGTTATTTGAACAGCAAGTGATGATGATCTCACAAGTGACTCTGGTAGACTTGCTTATGTTTCAACTCCCTGCTGAAAACAGAAGCCTCTGCATGGAAGATTCACCATGAAGCAAATACAACATTTTGATAGCAATAGGAAATCTTACTTGTATAAGATCCAGTTGCAGGGGCTTTAGCTAATTAAGGGATTCAGGGGGAAAAATGTAATTCTAGTTTCTGAAGAGTGATGTGAGAATTGAAAGCTCCCACACACTGAGTTCTTCTCCTGACACCCCAGTTACACAAGACAGTTTATTCTAGCCAAGTAGACAAGTACAGGTATTAAATAGTGTAACTTTTCAATAAAGGAACATATTTTCTAATGTGTATTGTAAAATTGGCAATTTCCCATATTCTGATACCAATACTGAAATGTAAGCTTCTAGAATTTGAAATTCTCTCTTTAGAAGTAATTGATCATATCCAAGACCTGGAATCCTACTAAAAAGACATTGGGTACTACCAGTCTTCATAGGGTATAGATTTCATAGAGCCATATATATTTGCCACTCCTACTCCAGTGGAGTCTGGGTGACAAGTCCAAAAACTTGGCTACAGTTCTGAGGCAAAAAGTTTCACAGAAACTGGTCTCCTGGAGTCTTTGGTGTCCCATAACACATATGTGGTTCAGATTTGTCCTTGCAATAGTTGGTGAAGGGCTCTGTGTGCTGTCCTTCAGTATTGTTTTATTATAAGTGCCTCTTAATTGTGATTTGACAAATAGCAAAATTAGATTGAACATTGCTTCCTGGCCTCCACCAGTGTTCCAATATCCTAGGCAATCATTGAGCCAACCTTGGGCTTTGAATTTCGTAAGAATGTTACTTCTAAAAAACAAACAAACAAACAAACAAAAACAACAACAACAACAACAACAAAAAGAAAAAACAAAAAACAAAAAACAAAAACAAAAAAAGAAGATCACACACAAAAAAGAATGTTACTTCTTCAGACAAAATGCCTCCAGTGTTGAAAGAGAGATAGTGAAAGAAATCAGGCATTTCAGTTTACTAGATTAGAGTAGAAGTCTCAGGGCAAGTTCTACAAAGTAAACATATGGCAGACTAATTACATATTAGAAGAAAGTTGGTGGGCTCCTCTGATAAATGGAGGTTCCCTACAGATACTTAAAAATGACAACTAAGTCACTCCCATATGCAGGAATTTACAATGGCCTAGGAAGAAGATGGGTTGTGGACTAAGAAAGAACTAGAGGAAATATTTAGAATAACAGCTGAGCCACTCCCATATACAGGAATGTACAATGGCCCAGGGAGACAGTGGATTATTCAATAGACTAGAATTGGAATTATGGCAAGGGCATGAATCCCTTGCCCCTGGCTTCTAAGAATAAGCTGACCTTAGGTAGGGCTGATTTTTATTCCAGTTGAAAACACTGATTTTTATTCTAGTTGTAAACACTGATTTTTATCCCAGTTGTAAACACTGCCTGGTTACCGGTTGCTTTTATGTATGCATTTATCTGTTTTGTATTAAGAGTCATTATGCATCGCATGACCTTAATATATCACCTAACTTCCTTGTTTTCTTCTATAATATAACTCTGATGCTTGCTTTGAGAAATTACATTCAGATCCAGCCAGCACTCTCTTGTGTTCGTGTCTGTTTGTTACTCGCAGACTCCTTGTCCACCTGAGTACCAGGACCCTGATTTCTCCTGCCGGTTGAGGGATTCCAACTTAGCCAGCCCACAGCATATACTATATTACATTATCTGTGGACAAGCAAATTATATGTTACATCTTTGTCTCCTTTTTTCTTCTGCTGCAACCTGCTGATTTCTCTGCCAGGACTTCAAGCAACAGTGTGGAGTAGTTGTGTTGGTTTATGCAATTGCCCCTGTCAAAGCTTTAGTCATTTCTCTCCTCCCTAAGACTCACCTGCCATGGTGGCTGGCATAAATTGGACAAGTAGCAAGTACACATGGTTGTTGGATAAGTGACTGAATCAATGAATAAATTAGAATAATATGATTTGGGTAGTGTTTGCTCTAGGTGTCTGCCTGATTTGTGGTTATTTTGACAACAAACAAAGCAAAAAAGGGAAGGAAAATGTTCTCTTAACAGAATATAGTGAAAAAAAAATCTGCAGTACCTTGTAAATTCCTATTAACATGTATCTGACTATCTCTGTTATGAAAGAGGGTGGTATGACCCTTGGAGAGCTGGTACTATGAGGCCAGCTGACCACTGGTGAAGTAAAAAAAATGTGGTCAACTGAGGTATGTGATAAGCTTAAATATAAAATACAATAGACCTCCATTAAAACACATGCATAGGCCTTCAATCTGCACCTGTAGCTGATCCTATGCCACAGTGCTTCTTACCCAAATACCACCAGGAGAGAACAGGTCTCCCAGGACTGCTGATAAGTCTGTAGCACAATTAAGACCACTACTTCTGCTCAGAGAGCCCTCAGGACACAGGAACCAAGAAGCACCCTGAGAAAGGATCTTTCTGGTTTCCTTCTGTATTTGGAGCTGATCCTGTGCCAAGATCTCCATACGCAAATACTGCAGGGAGAGAGAGTATCTCCCAGGAATGCCAATATTCCTGCAAACACAGGTAAGACCACCATTTCTGATCAAATTCCTGGCCTAAGAGGGACCCATTCAGAGCCATCAGGGCACAGGAAACAAGGATCAGATGGGGACAGGATCTTCTGGTTCTGTCTGCACCCCAGAGCTGACCCTGTGCCACAGCTCTCCATACCCAAATTCCTCCCAGAGATAACTAATCTCCTAGGAGATTTGCAGACTTGCAAAAGGGACAAGCCACAGTCAGAGACATCAAGACAAGCTAGCACCAGAGATATCCAGATGGCAAGAGTCAATGGCAAGAACATAAGCAACAGAAACCAACGTTACTTGGCATTATCATAACCCAGTTCTCCCACCACAGTGAACCTTGGATACCCCAACACATCAGAAAAGCAAGACACTGATTTAAAATCACATCTCATGATAATGATAGAGGACTTTAATGAGGACATAAATACCTCCCTTAAGAAATACAGGCAAACGTAGGTAGGCACATAGAAGACCTTAAAGAGGAAACACAAAATTCCCTTAAACACAATCAAACAGGTGAAGGAATTGAACAAAACCATGGAGGATTTAAAAATGAAAACAGAAACCACAAAGGGAGAAAACCCTGGAGATAGAAAACCTAGGAAAGAGATCAAGAATCATAGATGTAAGCATCACCAATAGAAAATACAATAAAATCACCAATACAAAAAATAGTAGAGAGAATCTCAGATGTAGAAGATACCATAGAAAACATTGACACAACAATCAAAGAAAATGCAAAATGCAAAAAAGTTCTTAACCCAAAATATCCAGGAAATCCAGGACACAAATTGAAGATCAAACCTAAGGATAATAGGTAGAGAGAGTGAAAATGCCCAACTTAGCCCTTCTGCTCAGTACTTTCTGCTGGTCTGTTCCAGTGAAGACACCAAATCCTGACCCATCATAGAGGACCAACTACACTCAGAGCAATTGGTAAGTACCCTCCACCCCCTCCAGAGTCTCAGAGCTGCTACCAAAATCTCCACTCTTCCAAGTACGATTCCCTTTCTGCTGGGACAATCTCTTGGCTGGTCTGTTTCTGTGAAGACATCATATCCTGACCCATCCTTGAGGACCCACTGAACTCAGAGAAGTAGAAGACCAGCTGCACTCAGAGCAGTTGAGGATCAGCTGCACAAAGAAAAGATGGACAACAACTTGACTGCTCCAATGAAGACTCAACAGTCTGAAGGCCTCCCAGGATATCTACTGCAGCCAGGGTAACAGATAAGCAGCTTCTCTGTCCCTGTGAAGAGCTACTACTTGGAAGGACCCACAGATGGTCTGGTACAGCCAATGCTTCAGGACTACAAGGAGACCTAAAGCAACCCATGGACAAAAGAACCAGACACAGACACTCACCCAGACTAACAAATATCAGGGATACCCAGATGGCAAAAACAAGCACAAGACAATAAGCAACAAAAGCCAATAAACTTGGGCAACATCAAGACCCAGTTCTCCCACCATAGCAAGTACTGAATACCACAACACACCTGAAAATTAGGAATCAGTCCTAAAATCCTATCCCATGAAGATAATAGAATCCTTTAAAGAGGGTATCAATAACTCACTGAAAGAAACACAAGAAAGCACAGGTAAGCAGGTGAAGGAATTGAATAAAGTAATCCAAGACCTAAAAGTGGGAGTAGAAACAATAAAGAAAACACAAATGAAAGGAAACCTGGAAATGGAAAACCTAGGAAGGAGGTCTGGAATTACAGATGTAAGTATCACTGACAGAATACAAGAGATAGATGAGAGAGTCTCGAGTGTAGAAGATACCATAAAAGAGATTGACGTAACTGTGAAAGAAAATTCAAAATATAAAAACTCTTAACCAAAGCATCCAGGAAATTCAGAACACAATGAAAAGATCAAATCTAAGAATAATTGGAAAAGAGGGGAATGAAGATTACCAGCTCAAAGGACCTGAACATGTCTTCAACAAAATCTTAGAAGAAAACTTCCACAACCTAAAGAAAGAGATGCCCATAAAGGTACAAGATACCTATAGAATACCACATAATGGCACCAGAAAAGAAAATATTCTCATCACATAATAATCAAGACAGTAAATGCACAGAACAAGGAAAGAATATTAAAAGCTGCAGGGAAAATGGCCAAGTAACATACAAAATTAGACCTATCAGAATTCCACCAGACTTCTCAACAGTGACTATGAAAGCCAGAAGAGCTGGTTCAGAGGTCATGCAGACTATAAGAGAACACAAATGCCCGCCCAAGCTACTATACACAGCCAAACTCTCAACCAACATAGATGGAGAAACCAAAAGATTGCAGGACAAAACCAAATTCAAACATTGTCTATCTATCAATTCAGCCCTACACAGGATACTAGAAGGAAAACTACTTCACAAGGAAGGTACCTGCACCAAAGAAAAGACAAAATGTTAAGCATCTCACAACAAAGTCAAAAGGAGAGAACCACAAGCACATAAATCCACCTACAAAAACAAACATATCAGGGAACAACAGTCATCTTTCTTTAACATCTCTCAATATTAATGGACTCAAATCACCTATAAAAAGACATAAGCTAACAGACAGGATATGCAAACAATATCCAGCATATTGTACATACAAGAAACATACCTGAATATCAAAGACAGATAATATCTCAGAGTAAAAGGTTAGAAAAATTCTTCCAAGCAAATGGTCTTAGGAAACAAGCAGGAATTGCCATCCTAATATACAGTAAAATAGAATTCCGACCAAAAGTTATCAAGCATGATGAAGGACATTTCATATTCATCAAGGGGAAAATCCACCAAGAGAAAGTCTCAATTATGAACAGTTATGCCCCAAATGAAAGATCATCCACATTCATAAAAGAAACTTTACTAAATTTCAAAACACATATTGAAAATAACAAAATAATAGGGCGAGACTTCAACACCCCACTCTCACCGATGGACACATCATTGAAATAGAAACTAAAAAGAAACACAGTGAAAACAATAGAGGTTATTAACCAAATGGATTTATCAGATATATACAGAAAATTTCACCCTAAACAAAAGAATACACCTTCTTCTCAGCACCTTATGGTATCTTCTCCAAAATTGATTATATAACTGGGAAAAAACCCTCAACTTATACAAGATTGAAATAATGCCATGCATCCTATCAGATCACCAGACCTAATTCTGGTCTTCAATAACAGCAAAAAGTACAGAAAGCCTAAATACACTTGGAAATTAAACAACTCTTTACTAAATAGTGACATGAACAGGGAAGAAATACGGAAAGAAATTAAGACTTCCTGGAATTTAATGAAAATATTAATGCATCATACCCAAACTTATGGGACACAATAAAAGCAGTGCTAAAAATAAAGTTCATAGTACTAAGTTCTCTGGTATAGTAACTGGAGAGATCTTACACTAACAAGTTCACTGCATACCTGAGAGCTCTAGGACAAAAGGAAGCAAACTCACCCAAGAGGAGTAGAAGTTAGGAAATAGTCAAACTCAGGGCAGAAATCAACCAAATAGAAACAAAGAAAACAATACAAAGAATCAACCAAACCAAAGACTGGTTCTTTGAAAGAATCAACAGGATAGACAAAACCCCTAACCACAATAACTAAAGGGCAAAGAGACAGTATCCAAATTAACAAAATCAGAACTGAAAAGGGGAAGATAACAACAGAAGTGGAGGAAATTCAAAAAAATCATCTGATCCTACTATAAAAGCCTATACTCAACAAAACTGGAAAATCTAGATGAAATAGATGGTTTTCTACATAGATACCACATACCAAAGTTAAATCAAGAGCAGGTTAACTACTTAAACAGGCCCATATCACACAAGGAAATAGAAGAAGTCAATAAAACCTTCTCAACCAAACAAAGGCCAGGCCAGATGATTTAGTGCAGAGTTCTACCAGACCTTCAAAGAAGACATGATAAAAATTTTCCTCTAACTAGTCCACAAAATAGAAAGAGATGAAACACTACCTAACTCATTCTATGAAGCCCCAGTTACTCTTATACCTAAACCACACAAAGAACTTCAGACAAATCTTGCTTATGAATATTGATGCAAAATTACTCAATAAAATTCTAGCAAACAGAATCCAAGAACACATCAAAACCATCATTCACATGATCAAGGCTTCAACCCAGAGATGCAAGGTTGGTTTAATATGAGAAAATACATTAACATAATCCACTATATAAACAAACTCAAGGAAAAATCACTTAATCATCTCATTAGATGCTGAGAAACCATTTGACAAGATATAACACCCCTTCATGTTAAAAATAGTGGAGAGATCAGGAATTCAAGACCCATACCTGAACATAATAAAAGCAATTTACAGCAAGCCAATAGCCAATATCAAACTAATTAGAGACATACTTGAAGGAATCACACTGAAGTCAGCAACAAGACACTCTCCCTATATCTATTCAATATAGTGCTAGCTAAAACAATAAGACAACAAGAAGAGATCTAAGGAATACAAATTAGGAAAGAAGAAATAAAGGTATCACTATTTGCTGATGATATAATAGCATATATCAACTGCCCAAAAATACTACCAATAAATTTCTCCAGCTGATAAACAGCTTCATCAAAGTGGCCATATATAAAATTAACTCAAATAAATCTTTAGCCTTCCTTTATACAAATGATATCCTAGCTGAGAATGAAATTAGGGAAACAACTCCCTTCACAATAGCAACAAGTAATATAAAATGTCTTGGGTTAACTCTAACCAAACAAGTAAAAGACATGTATGACAATAAATTCAGGTCTCGGAAGAAATTGAAGAATATCTCAGAAAATGGAGAGATCCCCCATGTTCATGGACCAGCAGCATTAACATAGTAAAAAAGGCCAACCTGCCAAAGGCAACCTATAGATTCAATGCAACCCCCATCAATATCTTAAAACAATTCTGAAAAGACATGGAAAGAGAAATTCTCAAATTCATCTGGAAAGGAAATAAAAAAGACAAAAACAACAACAACAACAACAACAAATAAACTCCACAATAGCTAAAATAATTCTTAACAATAAAAGAACAGCTTAGGGTATTGTCATCCCTGACCTCAAGTTTACTACAGAGCAATAGTGATAAAAACGGCATGGTATTGGAACAGCGACAGACACTTTGATCAATGGCACAGAATTAATGACCCAGAAATAAAACAACACTCTTCTTACTCACACTTGATCTTTGACAAAGAAGCCAACAATATACAATAGTAAAAAGAAAGCATGTTCAATAAATGTGGTGCTGGTCTAATTGTATGTATGTATGTATGTATGTAGAAAAATGAAAATAGACCCATATTTGTCACCTTGCATGAAGCTCAAGTACAAGTGAATCAAGGACCTCAACATAAAACCAGATGCACTGAATCTAGTAGAAGAGAAAGTGGGTAAGAGCCTTGAAGTCATTGGCACAGGGGGAAATTTCCTAACCAGAACTCCAGTGGCTCATGCTCTAAGATCAGCAACTGATGAATGGGACCTCATGAAACTGGAAATCTTCTGTAAGGCAAAGGAATTCAGTAAGTAAAATTTGTCAGTAAGACAAATCAGCAATCTACAGATTGCTGATAAAAAACTTCAATAATTCCCCATCCAATAGAGGACTAATACCAAAATTTATAAAGAACTCAAGAAGCTAATCAAACAACCCAATCAAAAAAAAAAATTGGGGTATAGAACTAAAGCAAGATTTCACAACTGAGCAATATCAAATAGCTGAGACGCACCTAAAGAAACGTTCAAAATCCTTAGTGATCAGAGAAATACAAATCAAAATGACACTGAGATTCAACCTTACACCAAGCAAAATAGCTAAGATCAAAACCTCAAGGCACAACACATGTTGGCAAGGATGTAGAGTAAGAGAAGCATTCCTCCATTGCTGGTGGGATAGCAAACTGGTACAACCACTCTGGAAATCAATCTAAAGGTTTCTCAGAAAATTGGAAATAGATCTACCTGAAGACTCAGCTATACCACTCTTGGGAATATACCTAAAAGATGCTCCATCATGCCACAGGGGCACGTTTTCCCCTATGTCCATAGTGACCTTATTTATGAAAGCCTGAAGCTGGAAACAACCTAGATGTCCCATGACAGAAGAATGGATACAGAAAATGTGGTTCATCTACAAATTCAAAACTACTCAGCTATTAAGAATGAGGATAACCTGAGTTTTGCAGGCAAATGGAGGGAAACTAGAAAATATCCTGAGTGAGGTAACTCAGACCCAAAAGGATGTGCAAGATATGTATTCACTAACAAGTGGATATTAGCCAAAACAAAAACAAACAAACAAACAAAAAAACGAACAGAATACCCAAGATACAGCCCACAGAACTTAAGAAGATCAACAAGCTGAAGTACCAAAGTGAGGACACCTCAGTCCCACTTGGGAGGTAGAAGAAAGCAATCACAAGTGGAGAGGGAGGGACCTGGAAGAGAAAATGGATGGGATGGATGGGGCAGGAGAGTTGGGGTGAGAGGGAAATCTGATCTGATATTGGCTGGGGGAAAAGACAAGCCCTGAGGGAATGGCAAATGGAAACAGGCAACTTCAACCCCAGGAGATAGGATGTTAAGGGGACCTTCCAGAATGCACCAGAGACCTGGAAGGTGAGATACTATCAGGACTCGAAGGGAGGGACATTATAGAGCCCACTTCTAGCAAGAAGACAGAGCATCAAATGAAGGAGAGGGTGCCATCCCACAGTCACAACTCTGACCCATAATTGTTCCTGTCTGAAAGAATTACAGGGATAGAAATGGAGAGAAGTCTAAGGAAAAGATGGTCTGCCAACAGGCCCAAAGTGGGATCCAGCTCATGGGGAGGTCCAAAGGCCTGAAACTATTACTGAGGCTATGGATCGCTCACAAAAATGGACCTAGCATGACCGCACTCTGGAAGACCCAACAAGAAGCTGAAAGTGTCAGATGTAGATATTTGCACCCAACCAATGGACAGAAGCAGCTGACCCCTGTAGCTGATAAAGGGAAAAATTGGAAGAATCTGAGGAGAAGGGCAACCCTGTAGAAGGACCAGCAGTCTCAATTAATCTGGACCCCCAAGATCTCTCAAACACTGGACCACCAAACAGACAGCGTATACCAGATGATATGAGACACTCAACA
The DNA here is from genome assembly GCF_978045245.1 of Mus caroli. Taxonomy (NCBI): domain Eukaryota; kingdom Metazoa; phylum Chordata; class Mammalia; order Rodentia; family Muridae; genus Mus; species Mus caroli. The sequence goes on along the minus strand of NW_028227267.1, from coordinate 30,815,341 downwards.
CACATACAGTAGAGGACTTCAGGGTTTGTGTTCATTCAGAGATGATGCACCTAACCCTCAAGTGACTGGAGGCCCCAGAGAGTTTAGAGGTTAGGTAGGGTGGGGGTTTAGGACATGCAGGTGGAGACAGGGGTTTGGGGAGGAGGTATGGGGTGTGGAACAGTCAGATGGTGGATGGGGGTATGAAATATGGAGTGTAAAAAATAAATTAAAAATAAATTTAAAAAAATTAAATAGAATTACAGCTTTAAAGAATAATAATGAAAAAGTAATCCCAACTTAAAGGGCCAGTAAATATCTTCAACAAAATAATAGAAGAAAACTCCCCTAACCTAAAGAAAGAGATGACCATGAAGATAAAAGAAGCCTACAGAACTCCAAAGATACTGGACCAGAAAAGAAATTCTTCTTGTCATATAATAATCAAAACACCAAATGCACTAAAAAGAAAGAATTTTAAAAGCAGCAAGGGAAAAAGATCAAGTAACATATAAAGGCAGACCTATCAGAATTACACCAGACTTCTCACCAGAGACTATGAAAGCTAGAAGATCCTGGGCAGATGATATACAGACCCTAAAAGAAAACAAATGCCCACGCAGGCTACTGTACCCAGCAAAACTCTCAATTACCATAGATGGAGAAACCAAGATATTCCATAACAAAAACAAATTTACACAGTATTTTCCACAAATCCAACCCTACAAAGGATAATAGATGGAAAACGCCAACACAAAGAAGGAAACTATACCTTAGAAAAGGCAAGAAAGTAATCTTTCAACAGACCCAAAAGAACATAGCCACACAATCATAAAATAACATAAAAAATAAGAGGAAGCAACAATCACTATTACTTAATATCTCTCAACATCAATGGACTCAATTCCCCAATAAAAAGACATACACTAACACACTGAATACATAAACAGGACTCAGCATTTTGCCTTATACATGCACCTTAGTGTCAAAGACAGATACTACCTCAGAGTGAAAGAATGGAAAACAATTTTCCAAGTAAATGGTAAAAAGCTTGAGTAGCCATTCAAATGTCAAACAAAATCTACTTTCAATGATAAATTACCAAAATGGATAAGGAAAGATACTCATCAAAGGAAAAAATCTACCAAGAAGAACTCTCAGTCTGAACATCTATGCTCCAAATGCAAGGATACCCACACTCATAAAAGAGCCTTTACTAAAAGCTCAAAGCACACATTGCACCTCACACAATAATAGTGTAAGACTTCAACACCTCACTCTCATCAATGGAAAGATTTTGGAAACATAAACTAAACAGAAGCACACTGAAACTAACAGAACTTATGGACCAAATGGATTTAGTAGAAATCTATGGAACATTTCATCTTAAAACAAAATCTATGGAACATTTCATCTTAAAACAAAAGGTGCTAACTCCTTCTTAGCACCTATGCTGCTTTCTCCAAAATTGACCATATATTCAGTCACAAAACAGGTCTCAAAGGATACAAAAAGAATGAAATAATCTCAGGCATCCTATCAGATCACCATGGACTAAGGCTGGTTTTCATTAGCAACCCAAACAATAGAAAGTCCACATGTACATGGAAGCTGAACAATGCTCTACTATGTGATGACTTGGTCAAGAAAGAAATAAAGAAAAAAAAATAATGGCTTTTCAGAATTGAATAAAAATGAAGGCACAACATACCCAAACTTATGTAACACAATGAAAGCAGAGGTAAGAGGAAAATTCATACCTCTGAGTGCCTCCAAAAAGAAAATGGAGGGAGCATACACTAGCAGCCTGACAGCACACCTGAAAGCTCTAGAACAAAAAGAAGCAAATACACCCAAGAGGAGTAGATGGAAGGAAATAATCAAATGTAGGACTGAAATCAACCAAGTACAAACAAAAAGAACAACACAAAGAATCAATAAAACCAGAAACCGGTTCCTTGAGAAAATCAACAAGATAGTTAAACCCTTAGCCTGACTAACCAGAGGGCACAGAGACAGTATCCAAATTAACAGATTCATAAATGAAAAGGAATATATAATAACAGAAACTGAGGAAATTCAAAAATTCATCAGATCATACTACAAAAGCCCATATTCAACAAAACTGGAAAATATGGATGAAATGTACAATTTTCTAGACAGATATAAAGTACCAAAGTTTAATCAGGATTAGATAAACCATCTAAAGAATCCCATAACCCCTAAAGAAATAGAAGCAGTCATTAATAGTATTCTGACCAAAAAAGCCCAGGACCAGATGAGTTTTTTGCAGAATTCTATCAGACCTTTAAAGAAAACCTAATACCAATACTCTTCAAACTCTTCCACAAAGTAGAAACAGAAGGAAGACTACCCAATTCATTCTATGAAACCACAGATATGCTGCATATTCTCCCTTGGAGATGGACCAGTTTTTGTCTAATCAGGAACTTGTCACAATTTCTATTCATAAAGGACTTCATAAGAGAATTTTTCTACTTCTATCATGTTTAATGTTCCAAACAGATTTTAAAAACTGCTTTGCATATTACTTTTAGCTCCAGAAGTTGTCATATATACTTAAGAGGCATTTAACTATTATAAATTATTTTGATGACTTAAGAATGTCAAAACTGAGTTGTATATTTTAAAATAAATTTTATTAGTTTATTAAAAAATAAACTTTAAAAAAGAAAGCATGCATACAACTTAGTCTCTGCTTAGTAAAATTCTTTTGCAGTTTACCATAATCCTTTCTGACTAGCTCAAGTATTCCAGAAAAAATGTGTTGTACTACAGCAGAGAGCTCAGGCAAGTTAATGGTCTGCCCATCAAAGAAGAATGTTCCTCATGTTCACGCTTTGCTTTCCTTCACAGGCTCATTCTGACAGTGCCAGGCACAGAAATAGGCCTTTGGAACATACCGCCTGTAGAGGATGAAGGACAAGCTCCCCTGTTTGGTTTGTATTCTAGAAATACGTGCAACTGATTCACAAATACCTAACAGGACAAATGAATCATTTGCTTAACAAATTAGAAAGACCTTTGTGTTCAGGTGGCCTGGATATATATATATATATATATATATATATATGTATGTATGTATGTATGTATATATATATATATATATATATATATACATATATATCAAGCCAGAAGCACAGACACACTCCTGGGAGCATTTCTATCTGAGGGGCCACACCAGATTTTCTCAAAATTCTCAGTGGATTGAGGTGTAAGTTGGATCAAAGGCATACAGACCATATTATAACAACTTAATTCCAGGATGACCAGAAATAATTTTCAGATAAATTGAGCACCTCTCTTTCCATCCTTTGCTCAGCTACAAAAGAAGGGAGTCTGGCATCTCTCTGTAGCCTGAACAGCTGCAAAGAAATCTTGCCAGTGTTTGTAATACCTGCAAAATCCTTCAGTAAATACCATTCAGGACCCACCAAACTGATTAAGGGCAAACAGCTCAGTTACACATGACATCTTTTCTCCAACTGGTTACTTTTGTAGTTTAAAAGGAAAGGAGACACCGGAACGTAAGATTCACACCAATCTTGGATTACATTTTTATGGCTGTTTAATGGGAGTTCTCTTATATTTAGTTGTTATTTCCAAAGGGTAAAGTGACTTCAACTGCTCTGTTTGGAAGATACTTTTTATGCCAGCCCACAAACATAAAAAAAGGAGGAATAATTATAATACACACACACACAGAGAGAGAGAGAGAGAGAGAGAGAGAGAGAGAGAGAGAGAGAGAGAGAGAGAGAGAGAGAACTTAACTTGCTGTTCAGTCAGTCCTCTCTCCCTCACCCCAAACCTTGTCTCTCAAAATCTCTTAACCATGAATAACAAGTATTTCAAAGGGGTCGTTAGCTACCAGTGGCCTGTGGAACAAATAACTTGGAAAATAATTAGGGATTTATTTAGATAAAATGAGATGCCTCATCCAACTTTCAAAGTATTTGGGACTCATTAAAAACATGAAAAGGGAGATGCATATGGACATTTTAGTTGTTACTAGTGAAGAAAAAGCTGGAGAGTCAGGAGAATAAACTATTCCTCATTAAGTATCTAGTTATTTAAGAAATCAAAGAGCCCCTCCGTGGAGAACAACTAGAATCTATTCATTGAATGCAGGCAGTAGCGGTGACTGCCTATCATCCACAGAGACTGACAGGCAGGGAAGAGGTGTTACCGAAGCCTTCCAGACCTTTGAGGATTGGGCCTTCAATTCCTGTTTCCGTGACAACACTAGAAAATTAAACATTAGTTCTACTCTATAGGTGTTAAAGTACCACATATAAAAGTTCTGTTGGGGTCCAAGAAAAAGCTGCTTCCTCCTTACCAAAGGAATGAAATACCTCTGTCCCCAGATAGAGAGGGGACATTCTGATCTGCATCAGACATTGGAATAGTAAAACCATTGAGCTAATTCACCTGTGCCTGCCATTCTCCTGTCTAAGACCACTCCCAGGAAGGTTGGTTTACACCAAACCAGGCTAAGGAGATCAGAGGAATAAATATTGCCTTAATGAGATCATGTACTTATCCTTTCCTATCAAATCCTCCCTAGGGCAGAAGCCTTAACATTTCCATCATAGAGCACCGTAGTCTGCCGCCATTTCTAACTTATTCAGAGAAAAGTTATGAAACTTTTCCTTTTCTTTCTTTTCTTTTCTTTTCTTTTCCTTATTTTTAATTTTGATTCTTTTTTTTTTTTTTTTTTTGGTTTTTTCGAGACAGGGTTTCTCTGTGTAGCCCTGGCTGTCCTGGCACTCACTTTGTAGACCAGGCTGGCCTCGAACTCAGAAATCCGCCTGCCTCTGCCTCCCGAGTGCTGGGATTAAAGGCGTGCGCCACCACGCCCGGCTCCTTAATTTTGATTCTTTATTTCAGTTAGTAAAATCGTTAAAATGGCAGCCTTATTGTCTTTTCCTAAGTTGTATCCTCTCTCAAGTATTTGAAAGCTAAGTATATGCAAGCTCGTGCCTTGAGTTTCTGTGCTCACAATCACACCCTCTGATCCCTGGCTTCTCAATGGTGGTGTCTTCTCTTCAAGGGAGAAAAGGAAACACCATCACCAATTGCTTCTCCTTCCCTTACATGCTACGACTGATTCAGGCTGGAGTGACAGAGGACGAAAGAATTTGGAGCAGTCATAGCCTGGATTAGCCCTCAACAGCAGTGCATTCCCAGCCATGCAGCTTGTAATGCCTTTCTATATATCCCCAGATTCTCTGCAGAGAGCTACAGAATCCACATGCTTCAACACCTGGACAGCTCCCCAGCCAGCGCCTCTAGAGAAGGGGCACAAGCAGTTTACTGAGCCCCCTAGCGGTAGCTTTACTTGTTCCACTTTCCTTTCCTTTCCTTTCCTTTCCTTTCCTTTCCTTTCCTTTCCTTTCCTTTCCTTTCCTTTCCTTTCCTTTCCTTTCCTTTCCTGTCCTGTCCTGTCCTGTCCTGTCCTGTCCTGTCCTGTCCTGTCCTGTCCTTTCCTTTCCTTTCCTTTCCTTTTTTTCTTTTCTTTTTTTTTTTACACTCCAGATTTTATTCCACTGGTGGAATACTGCACTAAACCCATCTGGCCCTAGGCTTTTTTTTTTTTCCGTTGGGAGGTTTTTAATGGCTTCTTCTATTTCCTTATGGGATATGGGCCTGTTTAGATAGTTTACCTGATCTTAATCTAACTTTGGTATGTGGTATCTATCTAGAAAACCATCCATTTCATCTAGATTTTCCAGTTTTGTTTAATATAGGCTTTTGTAGTAGGATCTGATTTTTTTTTTAATTTCCTCCATTTCTGTTGTTATGTCTCCCTTTTCATTTCTAATTTTGTTAATTTGGAAACTCCCTTTGGGCTTTTTAGTTAGTTTGGCTAGGGTTTTATATGGTTTTATTGATTCTTAGTACTATTCTCTTTGTTTCTACTTGGTCAATTTCAGCCCTGAGTTTGACTATTTCCTGCCATCTACCCTTCTAGTGTGAGTTTGCTTCTTTTTGTTCTAGAGCTCTCAGGTGTGCTGTTGTTAGTTTAAGATATCTCCAGTTTCATTACCAGGGCACTTTGTGCTATGAAATTTCCTCTTATTACTGCTTTCATTGTGTCCCATAAGTTTGGGTATGATGTGTCAATATTTTCACTAAATTCTAGAAAGTCTTTAATTTCTTTATTTCTTCCATGACCAAATTATCATTGGGTAAAGATTTGTTCAGTTTTCACTTGTTTGTGGGCTTTCTGTTGTTTTTGCTGTTATTGAAGACCAGCAGCCATAGGCCATGGTGGTCTGACAGGATTCATGGTATTATTTCAATCTTCCTGTATCAGTTGATGATTGTTTTGTGACCAAATATATGATCGATTTTGGAGAAGGTACCATGAGGTGCTGAGATGAGGGTGTATAGAGTGAAATGTTGTGTAGATATTTGTTAAATTCAATTGGTTCATAACCTCTCTTAGTTTCACTGTGCCTTTCTTTAGTTTTTGTTTCAATAACCTGTTCATTCGTGAGAGTCGGGTGTTGAAGTCTCCCACTATTATTGTTTGGGGTTCAATGTTTATTTTGATCTTAGGAAAGTTTCTTTTATAAATGTGGGTGCTCTTGCATTTGGAGCACAGATGTTCAGAATTGAAATTTTCTCTTGGTGAATTTTCCCTTTAATGAAAATGAAGTGTTCTTCCTCACAATGCTTGATAACTTCTGGTTGAAAGTCATTTTATTAGATATAAGGATGGCAACTCCTGCTTGTTTCCTAGAACCATTTGCTGGGATGACTTTTTTCCATCCTTTTACTCCGAGATAATATCTGTCTTTATTATTTAAGTGTGTTTCTTGCATGCAACAAAATGCTGGATCTTGTTTGAGTATCCAGTCTGTTAGCTTATATCTTTTTGTAATGAGAGATATTAAAGACAGATGACTGTTGGTACCTATTATGTTTTTGTTTCTGGTGAGTTTATGTACTTGTGGTTGTCTCCTTTTGGCTTTGTTGTGAGATGCTTAATATCTTGTCTTTTCTTTGGTGTAGGTACTCTTCTTGTGTTGGAGTTTACCTACTAGGAGCCTGTGTAGGGCTGGATTGATAGATGGATACTGTTTGAATTTGTTTTTTTCCTGGAATATTTTGGTTTCTCCATCTATGTTGATTGAAAGTTTTGCAGGGTATAGTAGGCTGAGCTGACATTTGTTCTCTTAGAGTCTGCATGACATCTGACCAGGCTCTTCTGACTTTCATAGTCTCTGTTGAGAAATCTGGTGGAATTTTGATAGGTCTACCTTTGTATGTTACTTGGCCCTTTTCCATTGCAGCTTTTAATATTCTTTCTTTGTTCTGTGCATTTAGTGTTTTGATTATTATGTGATGAGAGAATTTTCTTTTCTGTTCCAATTTATTTGGTGTTCTCTAGGCTTTTTGTACCTTTATGGCCACCTATCTTTATGTTGGGAAAGTTTTTTTGTATGATTGTGGTGAAGAAATTTTCCAGTCCTTTGAGCTAGGAATCTTCATTCTCCACTATTCCATTTATTCTTAGATTTGGAATCTTCATTGTGTCCTGAATTTCCTGGATGCTTTGGTTAAGAGGTTTTATGTTTTCAATTTTCTTTCACAGTTATGTCAATCTCTTTTATGGTATCTTCTGCACCTGAGATTCTTCTATCTCTTAAATTCTGTTGGTAATATTTACATCTATGGTTGCAGACCTTTTCCCTAGGTTTTCCATTTTCAGGTTTGCCTCCATTTGTGTTTTTGTAAAATTGTTTCTAGTGCCACTTTTAGGTCTTGGACCACTTTATGGAATTTCTTCACCTGTTTGCTTGTCTTTTCTTGTATTTCTTTAAGGAACTTATTTGTTTCTTCTTTAATTGCTTCTATGTGTTTATCTGTGTTTTTCTGTATATTTTTCAGTAAGTCATTTATATCCTCCTTAAAGGATTCTATTATCTTCATGAGATAGAATTTTACGTCAGATTCCTGCTTTTCAGGTGTGTTGGTATATTCAGAGTTTGCTGTGGTGGGAGAACTGGGTTCTGATGATGACCATATTTATTGGTTTCTGTTGCTATGGTCTTGTTCTTGCCTCTAGCCGTCTGGTTCCCTGTTTGCTGGTCCGGGTGACTCTGTTTGGAGTCTCCCTCTTTTGTTTCTGGGTTGCTTCAGGTCTCCTAATAAGCCTGTGACCCTGGCTTTAGCAGACCTCCTGTGGGGCTTTCCAAATTAGGGGTGGTCTTTAGAGAGGCAGAGATGCTATTGATCTGTTGCCCTAACTGTAGTAGATCTCCTGGGAGGTCTTCAGACTTTTGAGCCTTCAGACGAGCAGTCAAGATATTGTCCTGTTTGTTCTCCAGGGGGTGGGGGTATGGACTATGGTTTCCATTTCTGTGTACAGCAGAACTCCAGGAAGGCTTTCAGTCTGTTGGGTCAGACTGCATGACACAGAGCTCCAGGAGGTCTTCAGACTGTGTTGTCAGTTGCCCAGTTGCCTTGTATACAGAGGAACTCCTAGGATGTCTTCAAGCTGTGGTGTCTTTAGGGGAACAGACAAGCTGATGATCAGTTGCTCAATTGCCCTGTGTGCAACAGATCTCCTGATATGCCTTCAGGCTGCGGGGGCAGTTACCCTTAATGCAGTAGATCTCCTGGGATGTCTCAGGCTGTGGTTTAAAATGCCCTGAGTGCAGCAGATCTCTTGGGATGCCTCACGATGTGGAATCATCAGGTGAGCAGACTAGCTAACAATCTGTCCCAGAAGAAAGGACCAGGCGAAAGGGGAGTTGTATTCAGTGGGAGGGACTTTTGGGAGATGATGGGTACCCAAATCCACTGGGCTCTCAGAGGCCACTTTGGGACTTCAAGAGGGATATTACCAATGCTCTGAGTGCAGCTGATCTTCTGGGATGCCTCATGACATGGTGTCTTCAGGGGAGAAGAATAGCTAGATGTCTGTCCCAGCAGAAAAGACTGGGCAGAAGGCCTTTTCTTTCTTTTCTATCTCCATTTCTTTTGGGTATGACAAAGCCTGGAGATGCTTTCCCTATTGTTGTGGGTTCTCTCTGAAGCTCTGTGATCTCCTCCCTTCCACCATGTAGCTACTTACTGATATCTATAGATAGATCTACCTACATTCTTGAATAATAACTTTAAAATTTGCAAGTTTTTTCTCTTCTTTGTCTGAATTTCACCTAGTCATCACAGGGGACACCATTTTTCCAGTTCACAAAGGAAAAAAGTGGAGTGAATTGTTCAAGATTATGATGCTGTTCACCCAAACATGCAGCTATGTTTTGACACTAGGAAGTCTGATTCAGGATAACTCACTCAATCCATAGATCATTGCAGTTTTATTGGCTGTGATAGATTTGTGCACTTCTGGAGGCCAATGTTTAAACCACCTACAGAGATCAAGGACATTTTTGAGCTACTTCAGACCTGCCTGGAAGCAATGAGATCTTCTTCTTCTTCTTCTTCTTCTTCTTCTTCTTCTTCTTCTTCTTCTTCTTCTTCTTCTTCTTCTTCTTCTTCTTCTTCTTCTTCTTCTTCTTCTTCCTTCTTCTTCTTCTTTTTCTTCATTTTATTTTTTTTTTTACATTTCAAATGATATTCCCCCTTCCTGGTTACCTCTCTACAACCCCTCATCCCATCTACTCTCTCTCCCCTCCCCTTTGTGTCCATGAGGGTGCTCCTCCACCCATTCACCTACTCCTGCCTCACCACTCTACCACCCCACAATTCTGGGGCATCAAACCTCCACAGGATCAAAAAAGAGCCTTCCTTCTCAATTCCAACCTGTTCTATCAGTCTAGCTTCAATACAGCCTTCACGTCTAGCTAAAAGCTTAGGAGGGTATGGATCCAGATTGACCTTAGATGACTGGTTCTAAGTGTCAGTGAATGACTAATGGAGCTAAGAGATGCCTGTCATATTTTTAGTTATGAACTTAGCCTTTAAAGACTGAACCACCAATCAGAGTGTATGCATGGGATGGACCTAGTCCCTCTACACATATGTAACAGGTATACAGTTTGTTCTTCATATGGGACCTCTGATAGTAGGAGCAGGAACTGTCTCTAACTCTGTTGTCTGCCTTTGGTTAACTTTCCCCTAACTAGACTGCCTTGTCTAACCTCATTAGAAGATGTGACCAGTCCTACTACAACTTGATATGCTGTGGTGGGTTAATATCCATGGAAGTCTCCTCTGAGTAGAAAGGGAAGGGAGGAGAGAAGGTGGGACTAAGAGGAGAGGATGGAGAGGAAACTCCTATTATGATGTTAAGTAAATTAATTAATTAAGATTAGGCCTGTTATCACTATTATTATTACTATCACCAAAACACAGTAATTAAGACAAATTTTGTAAAAAAAAAATCAGGATTTTTATAATCTCAGTTATGCTATGAATTGCATTAGTTGAAAACAAATAGTATTCCTTGTTTCAGTTTAAGAACACCTCCTGAATTATGGGAATGCGCTACTGCTGTATTTGGGGGATGAAAAGACACACTCAAGATATGTGAAATATTGCATTCATGAGCATGTTTGATGAAATGTTGACATGTTCCTAAGACCCTGACACTGTTTATATCCTCCCCCAGATAAACATTCTGAGTGTTCCGAATTTAAACAATGCAAGAACAGCACTGGCACCAATGACGCAGCAGCCCCAGAGCTCAGGCTATGGACAGAGAGGATTTGCCAGATGCTGATCTACACCAGAGAAAGACGAGTCTTTCCCTTCATCTTTCTGTGATTTGTGTGCCATCTTAGTTCGGATTTTGGTCACTGTGAGTAGACTTATCCCAAGATTCTCTATAAAGGTTTAGCTGGTGCAACATGGAAGGGAAGAATGATGAGGAAAGGCAGCTTCTTTCCACTCATCTCCTGGTACTAGGCATCTAGATGAGCTTTCCACTCCAGAGATCAATCTTAACCCCAGAGCACATAAGTAAGAATAAGCTTTGAGTCTGAAATTAAGACTTTTAGGCTCACAGTAAGGCTCAGCAATTAAGAGTGCTGTCTGCTCTTTCAGAGAACAAGGGTCTTATTCCCAATACCTACCCTGTGGCTCACAACCATCTACACTTGTGTCTGACCTCTGAGAACACAAGGCACATATGCATATACATACATGCATACATGCACATACATACATACATGTACATACATACATGTACATACATACATGTACATAGATACATGCATATATGCACATACATACATTGAAACACACATGAAAGCACACACACATTATATATATATATATATATACATACACACACATACACACAGTCAAAACATACATACACATTTTAAAAAATGAAAGACAGCTAACAGTGGGGGAAAGATAAGTCAGCTGTTTCTTTTGTAACTTTTGTTTTCTTAATTTCAGGTAGGTTTACTGGCTAAGGGCTTTCTAGCACTGGTCCAGGCAGCCTCAAGTTAAATATGGGTTTTAATAGTTGCAGTGGGGAGACTATACTGGCATCCTGGCATCATGAGGGCATAGAAATTGTTTATGTAATTTTGTAACTTTAATTTCTTTCAAAACCTATTTTTAATGATTATTCTTAAACATTTTAACTTTCCTTTTAGCTCACCACCCACCAGACGTATTAAGAAAGAAAGGATACAGGGGAAGTGGACCTATTTACCAATTCCCATCTGTATTGTCTGGAAATCAGCAGTTCAATTTATAGGTTAGCAGTGGCATCTTGATCCACTCACAAACACTTCTTGGACACACCAGCAATCCAACTCAGTAGTGTCAGCAATGGTACTACCTTGAAGAGACAGCCAGGCTTCAGCCTTGGCATGAGTCAACAGGAGGGACCAGAATAGAAACCAGGAGTTCTTGGCTGTACCTCTCTCAGGGAAGGGAAGATCAGCAAATAAGAAAGACCCACAAGTGTAGCACAGATAGCTTCTGTAATTATCCCTCAAGTTCGTTTTATACTCTCTCCAAACATCACATGTCCTCCACAGATCTTGCTCAGCATGTACACCTGTCTTAGTTGACATCACCTGAGTTTGCAGAAGTGGCAAGAAACTGCAGCACATCACCAGAAATTTTTTGGTGTATTTCTCTTTATGGAGTCCTGACTAGTGCCACTCAACTACATAATAATGTAAGGCAGACCAATACATGCCTGGCAGGAAAGAATCTCTCATCACATGTCATTTCATGTGCTTGCTTTAGCAGAATATCCTCTCTCCTCTGTCTGCTTCAACCAAATGTTCCTTCAGAAGTCTGTCTTAGTCTTTCATCTGTGTCCACTTCAGCTAAATGCTCCTTCATGTGTTTGTCCCAGCAAAACACCATCCAACTGATTTTTCAAAGAACCCTTAAGTTTCCATTTCAGATTTTATTTGAAAATGAGCTCTAGCACAAATAATTATTTTGGAAACCATTAAGTAAAGCAAGCTTTAGGGAGCCATTTAGTTGTAAGAAATGTTAATGTTTTATACCTGCTGTTAGTGTCACCCAGGGAAAAACAAGTTAGAAGACATTTCCAGATAAAAGATCTCATATAGCTTTATTTTAAGTGTTCCCTAGTGACTCTATGTATTCAGACCTTGTTTCCTAGCTACTGACACTTTTAAAGAATTGTGGGAACCTTTAAGAGTTGGGACCTGACGAAGGAAGAAAGGTGGGAATGAGCCATTGTGGGGGAATATGATGTCTTGATTTCTCTTGCTCTGTATGTATTTCTGCAACTATGAGGTGAGGAACTTTTCTCTAGAGTGTGATCCCTTCATGATATTCTGCTTCACTATGGCCCAAAATGACAGCACCAAATAATTATTGAATCTGGCTCTATTAGTTCAGTGTGTATAGGTATTTGCTGCACAATCCTGATGTGCTGAGTTCAATCCTTGGAAAGGTAGAAGGAGAAGCCAGTCTACAAGATTATCTCTTGACCTCCTGATAATCATGCATAACACACACACACACACACACACAAAGAGAGAGAGATAGAGAGAAAGAGAGAGAGAGAGAGAGAGAGAGAGAGAGAGAGAGAGAGAGAGAGAGAGAGGTATGTCCTTCCTTCTCTTAATGGTCTGATCAGCTTTAATCAGATAAGGTGTAATAGGGGTGGGGGGAACTAAAAGCCAGATTCTATCCCTAAATATTTTAGATTCATCCACTTTTATAAACCTGCTTTTCACTTTCAGGGAACTGCAAACATGATCCTCTGCTAAGCACTGGTGGAAGAGGAGACATCCTAAAGAGAGAATAGTGTGCCCTTTCCTTCAGCTGTTACATTATGCTTTGTGTAATTAGGGAGACTGGTCACTGTGAATTGCTCCAAAGAAGAGGAGAGACTTTCCACTCTCCACCTGCTAGGGGAAGAGGGCTGTGGACAAGAACTCAGGCCCATGAAGTCATCCAGGCACAAATGAGGGTACATTTTATAGTGCATAAAACCCTAAGATTCTTTTTCTTCCAACCTGGGGCACATTTACTTTCTTGGACTTGAATTTGATTAAAAAATTATTGTCTATAATAGAAAAGAGGCAACATAAAGCCCAGATTTCCCCTCAGGAAAAAAAAAAAACTCATTGCTTGCCTCATAGTTGAAGTTAGACCTGTTCTAGCATTTGTCTATAATTGTTCATAATTGGAGAATAACCAAAAGCATAGTCTGGAGAAAGACACCAACAGTGCCCATCCCTGCTTTGAATAAACTGAAAATTTTATTGATTTCTCATTCATAATTTCTTTTAAAATACAGGAAAAATAGGTAATGGCTTTATGGATCTCAATTTCAAGTAACAGAATTATGCTCCACATTCAGGAAAAACAATATATATCTCCACAAATCAATGATCTCTCTCATGGAGCTGAGTTACCATAACAATGGGACTCCTGGTGTGAAGATTGTCTATCAGATGAAATCACCTATCATGAAAAGGAAATACTCTACAATCCTAACCCTATCTCCCACTATTGATCCTTTTCACATAGCTCCCTTGTAAGCCAGCACTGTGAATGCCTATAGTTGTGGCTACTCTTAGACTCTAACCTTTTTGATGCTTTGATATAAACTTGAAATTGAATTGTTACTATTCCTTTCAATATTTCTAAGTTTCTTTATGATAAGTCCTTTTTTCTATACCACATTCAAATTCTGTTGTTACTTCATACTGTTCCCCATCTCTCTATGGACATTTGTCTGGTGTTTGTTAATTTATTTATTTATTTTTAATTTCACTGAAATATATTCTAAACTCTTCCTTTAGTGGGGGATTTGTTTTGTGTCACTTTAAGTTACCTGTCTTTAAACTTTGTTTGCAATTGTTAAATGAGTGTTATAGTTTAATAATAGTTTTGAAAATACCTTGTTAGAAATTAAATGCCAGAGTTTATCTAGTGCTTAATAAAAAGTAAAAGTTCACCAGGTGTGGTGGCGCACGCCTTTAATCCCAGCACTCGGGAGGCAGAGGCAAGCGAATTTCTGAGTTCAAGGCCAGCCTGGTCTACAGAGTGAGTTCCAGGACAGCCAGGGCTACACAGAGAAACCCTGTCTTGAAAAACCAAAAAAAAAAAAAAAAAAAAAAAGTAAAAGTTCAAAAAATTAGGGATATATTTGGTCATGTACATCTATATTCCTAGTCCTTGAGAGACTAAGACTGAAAGATTACCCTAAATTAGAGACTAAACTGTTCAGCACAGTAAGTTGCAGGCTAGCCTAGGCTACAAAATAAAACCCTACCTCAAAAAAGAAAGAAAATAGCTTAATATTAGCATAATCTATATTTTCTTATCTCCTTAGTTTTGTAGCTTCATCATGCCCACCTTGATTTCAGAAACTGGTGCAAATAACACATTGTTTTGCCTGATTCAGCATTTTGTTTAAGCAGGATTCTATTTAAGGTTTTGAACTGGATTTCCCTATTTCCCATCCACAAGATCTCGCATTGCCTTTGTGAAATATTTCAGAACCAATAAAATAATTCAAAACTCAAATTGTTGTGGTCTGAAGCATTTTGGATAAGGGATATTCAACTTACACTTTTCTTTTTTTTTTAATTAGGTTATTTTCTTCATTTACATTTCCATCGCTATCCCAAAAGTCCCCTCATACCCTCCCCACATTCCCCTCCCCCCCCACTCCCACTTCTTGACCCTGGTGTTCCCCTGTACTGAGGCATATAAAGTTTGTAAGACCGATGGGCCTCTGTTTCCAATGAAGGCCGACTAGGCCATCTTCTGATACATATGCAGCTAGAAACACGAGCTCTGGTGTTGGGGGGAGGGGCATACTGGTTGGTTAGTCCATATTGTTGTTCCACCTATAGGGTTGCAGATCCCTTTAGGTCCTTGGGTACTTTCTCTAGCTCCTCCATTGGGAGCCCTGTGATCCATCCAATAGCTGACTGTGAACATCCACTTCTGTGTTTGCTAGGCACCAGCATAGCCTCACAAGAGACAGCTATATCTGGGTCCTTTCAGCAAAATCTTGCTAGTGTATGGAATGGTGTCAGTGTTTGGAGGTTGATTATGGGATGGATCCCCGGTATGGCAGTCTCTAGATGGTCCATCCTTTCGTCTCAGCTCCAAACTTTGTCTCTGTAACTCCTTCCATGGGTGTTTTTTTCCCAATTCTAAGAAGGGGCAAAGTGTCCACATTGCCACGGCACTCTGGTGGAGTCAGCCTGTCAGGCCGAAATGCCTAAAAGCTGCTCATGAGGAAAAGAGTTTCAAGGAAGCTCTCCTCCTGGAGTCTGACAAAAGCCAGCTGTCCAGTTGGGTCAGCTTGACAATCAAAAGCTTAGAAGCTGCCCACGAGGAAAAGAGTTCCATGGAAATTCCCTCCTGGAGTTTGTCGTTTCCCCTAACCCATAAAATTAATTTTCCACTCCCGGCGTTAGTCTAGTGTGTGGATCCACTGCTCTCTATTTAGTATTACCTTATTGTAAATGCCTTTATAGATTGTATTCTGAATTAGCTAAAGCCTCTCCCAGTGTTCCAAGATCCCAGATAGCAGCAAGGAGCTTAACCTATTCAGTAACTAATTAAGCACTACAATAAATCAGAGCCATTAACTCAGTTGTCTGCAGAAAGAGACTAAAATTCTCACTGAGATTAAAAATTTTACCACAAGCTACATTCCATGCCAAGAGCAAGTTAATATACTATCCTGATAATGAGGATTCTCCAGACTAGATAAAATTTAATAAGGCCTAGAGAATTTCGGGGTCAGTGACACTACATTATTCTTGAGGCCTGTCAAGAGTTAAAACCCCCTGGTGCTATTAACAATAAAGTGTGAAACTCTTGCCTGGCACAGGGCTGATCCGAAGCAGGGTGTTAATCTCTAGAGTAAACATTTATCTGGTTCCTTTTGAAGTCACTCCTCTTGCACCTGGAAAACTTCAATGTGCCTTATTCTGTTACTCTGTATTATAAAAAAGTCTGAGGCTCAACCAGAAAATTACATTCAGATTCAACACCTCTCCTGTGTGTGTCTCTGTTTGTCAAATTAATCCTAAGCTTTGCCCACCTACTCTAGAGACCCGTTTTACGCAGACACAGGGACCCAGAGGGTCTGTGGCACCATATTTTGGTCTTCATTCTTCTTAAGTTTCATGTGTTTTGCAGATTGTATCTTGTATCTTGGGTATTCTAAGTTTCTGGGCTAATATCCACTTATCAGTGAGTACATATCATGTGTGTTCTTTTGTGATTGGGTTACCTCACTCAGGATGATGCCCTCCAGGTCCATCCCAAGCTCCATTATCAATATTTCTTCTTGCAAGTCTAGGTCTGCATATCATTATATCTTTGAGTAATAATTCAGTACATTTCATAGATGCATTTCTAAAAGAAAGAATAAGTATATATATGTTCCATTTTTATTGCAACATATTTAGCCACACTATGAATGGTGAGATTGTGAAGTTTACTGGAAAAATCTATTTCTCATTATGGTATGGCTCAACCTGAGCACACACCTTTAATTACCCATCTGGAATGTAGATACAGCATTAATACACACCTTTAATCCTAAACAAAAAAGGTAAAGTTAGTTTCTAGAAGGAAGCTTCCATATTTGAGAGTGATGTCTAATTGAGAGACAAAGTGAAGAATCAGAGAAAGATTTAACAGAATTAGGTAGACAAAATACTCATCCAAACAGAGAGGAAAGAAAGATGACTTAAGAGAGAACAGCACCAAGAAAAATAAAAGAAGGAGTTTTACAAGGACAGTTGTACAGGGACAAGTTGCAGAGAGAGAGAACAAGCTAGACACAGGTAAAGACAAAACAAGCCAGAGAATGAGAAAGAGCAAGAAAAGCAGGTAGGGTTCAGAAAGAGAAAGCACCCAAGAAGCTGAAGGGGTCTGCAAACCTATAGGTGGAACAACAATATGAACTAACTAGTACCCCCAGAGTTTGTATCTCTAGCTACATATGTAGCAGAAGATGGCCTAGTCGGCCATCACTGGGAAGAGAGGCCCCTTGGTATTGCAAACTTTATATGCCCCAGTACAGGGTAACGCCAGGGCCAAAAAGTGGTAGTGGGTGGTTGGGGAACAGAGTGGAGGGAGGGTATAAGGAAAAAAAAGAGAGTTATCTAATTCAGCAATGTGTCTTAGGCTGAAAACACTTTATGCCAAGATCAGATTGTACAGAAGGTAGAAGCTTCCAGAACTAGGCCTAGGTTAGCAGACAGAGGCAGTAAGCCTCTGAGGTGACAATTACATCAGGATAAAAAAAAAAAGACACTCTTACACATTTTATTAAACTCCCCTGTAGATGATGCTAGAGAAAACTAACACTGTTGTCCTAAGTACCTTAGCTCAACGATTTTTCAAGAAGGAATGTGTTCATGATAAAGGTTTTACATTTCTGCTCTAGGGCCCATTTGAGATTATAAAATACCAGGAGACTATGGCAACACATGGAAGAAAGGAAATGGAGTTCTCTTTTAATGGTCTATTATGTCTCAGACAATTTATGTAAAAAACTAAATATATGAACCTTAAGTAATTTAGCCTTAACCTTGATGAAGCTCAGTTCCAATAAACTGAGAAACTAGGATACATCCATAATACACATTCAAGCTCACTGCTATATTGCAGGACTACACTGCTGCCTCCACCTTCTGTACAAGAAAATAAGAATACTCTTGTAATGTTAAGATTAATAGTATCTTCCAAGAGCTTGTAAAATTGAAGAATAGATCAACTGGAAGTCCTACCAGATAAATCTCAGGGGGATTATGGAACCTTTCCTTCTATTTAGATATTCCCCAAGAAGGTAATTAAAACATCTTTATAGTATTCAGTTTTCATTGAAACTCTACTCTGTCCTATATCTTACAGGTGCTCCCTCCTCCATCTCTCTCTCTCTCTCTCTCTCTCTCTCTCTCTCTCTCTCTCTCTCTCTCACTTCTATTTTTTAACCATTTTTCTAAAGCCAAGCAGATATTTAAAGCATAATGTGCTGCTTTGTTCCCACTACTCTGGATCTAATGTGTAATAAAATCCATTTCATACTCTGTGTATTTTTGGTGTTTTTTTGGAATATAATATATACTTTTAAAAATAGATTTTAGTACATTTATTTATTTGTGTGTGAGAGAGATGCCATACCATAGCACAGGTGTGAAGTTCAAAGAACAACTTTCAAGAGTCAATCTTTCTTCTCTTCCGATGCCATGTAGGTCCTGGGAAGGGATTTCAAGTAAACTGGGTTGCTGGCAAGAAATTTACCCCCAGAGATATCTCACCAGTCCTAAAAGCTGCCATTTTGAATACTCTAATTATGCAAAAACCCTCATTATAAGTTGAGAGAAGATATCCAGAGCATGGATATTCTAAGACAATGCTTTTCTAATATAAGAAAGAAGAAAGCAGAAACACAACAGGGTAGCTTTCATGAGCAGCCTTCAGATGCACTTCTGCTAAGTTCTGATGATGGATGTAGAACTTGGAGACCCACTATTTTGTTTTCCTTTGCTTTGCTTTACTTTTGAAATATTTCAAATATTTTTTTCCTTTTTTTCTTTTATTAAAAACACATTTTTTTCATTCAGTATGTCTTGATTTTAGTTTCCCCTACCTCTAATTCTCTGCTTCCTTATTTCCTTCTGTCCTCTCCAAATACACTCCATTTCTGTCTCAAGAGAATAACGGGCTTCTAAAAGATAACAATCAAACATGATAAAATAAAATATAATAATATAAAGCAAACGTCATCATATCAAAGTTTGACAGGGCAACCCAGCAGAAGGAAAAGAGTCCTAAGAACAGACACAATAATTACAGACCTACTCATTCTCACACTCATGGGTCCTATAAAACATTAAGCTCAAAGCCATAATATGTTCACAGAAAACCTGGTGTAGAGACTGTTTTAATCTTTGTGACTTTATGTGTACCTTGCTTCATCAATTTAAAGAATCTTGTTTCTCTGCTGTCCTTCATACACTTTGGCTCTTACCTTTTTTAGGGGTCCCTGAGGCCTAAGGAAAAGAAATTGATAGAGACATCCCCTTTAGACTCTCTTTCTCTCCATGTAATGTTGGTTGTGGGTCTCTCCATGTATTCCCATTGGCTACTACAAGAAGCCCCTCTGATGATGACAGAATAAGGCTCTGATATATTACTGTAGCAGAATAGAATTAGAAGCCATCTTATTGATACTTTTTAATTAGATATTTACTTTATTTACATTTTAAATATTGTCTCCATTCCTGATTTCTCTTCCAAAATCCCCCTACCCCTCCCCATTTCCCCTGCTCACCAACCCACTCATACCCACGTCCTGGCCTTGATATTCCCCTACACTGGGGCATAGGGCCTTCACAGGACCAAGGGCCTCTCTCCTCCCACTGATGACCAACTAGGCCATCCTTTGCTACATATGCAAGTGGAGTCATAAATCCCACCATGTGTACACTTTGGTTGGTGATTTAGTCCCTGTGAAGCTCTGGAGGTACTGGATAGTTCATATTGTTGTTCCCCCTATGGGGCTGCTAACCCCTTCAGCTCCTTGGGTCCTTTCTCTATCTCCTTCATTGGGGACCCTTGCTCAGTTCAATGGTAGGCTATAAGGATCCACCTC
The DNA here is from genome assembly GCF_978045245.1 of Mus caroli. NCBI lineage: Eukaryota > Metazoa > Chordata > Mammalia > Rodentia > Muridae > Mus > Mus caroli. The sequence continues at coordinate 30,795,282 of NW_028227267.1, read as the reverse complement.
TATATTTGTCAGGCACTAGTGGAGCATCTCTGGACACAGCTACAGCAGGCTTCTGTCAGTAATCACTTGTTGGCGTCCACAAAAGTGTCTGGGTTTGGTGATTGTATATCAGATGGATCTCCAGGTGGGGAAGTCTCTGGATGGTCATTCCTTCAATCTCTGATCCACACTTTGTCTCTGTAACACCTTCCAAGGGTATTTTGTTCCCCATTCTAGGAAAAATTGAAATATCCACACTTTGGTCTTACTTCTTCTTGAGTTTCATGTGGTTTGTGAATTGTATCTTGGGTATTTCGAGATTATGGGCTAATATCCACTTATCAGTGAGTGCATACCATGTGTGTTCTTTTGTGATTGGGTTAACTCACTCAGGATGATATTTTCTAGTTTCATCCATTTGCCTAAGAATTTCATTAAGTCATTGTTTTTAATAAATGAGTAATACTCCATTGTATAAATGTACCACATTTTCTGTATTCATTCCACTGTTGAGGACATCTGGGTTCTTTTCAAATTCTGGCTACTATATATAAGGCTGCTATGAACATAGTGGAGCATGTGTCCTTATAACATGTTAAAGCATCTTCTGGGTATATGCCCAGGAGAGGTATAGCTAGATCATAAGGTAGTACTATGTCCAATTTTCTGAGGAAACACCATAGTGATTTCCAAAGTTGTTCTAACAGCTTGCAATTCTGCCAGCAATACAGGGGTGTTCCTTTTTCTCTACATCCTTGCCAGAATATGCTGTCACCTGGGTTTTTGATCTTAGCCATTCTGACTTGTATGAGGTGGAATCTCAGGGTTGTGTGGATTTGCATTTCTCTGATGACTATGGATGTTGAGCATTTCTTTATGTGCTTCTCAGCCATTCAATATTCCTCGGTTGGGAATTCTTTCTTTAGCTCTGTACCCCATTTAATAGTAGGGTTATTTGGTTCTCTGGAGTCTAACTTCTTGAGTTCTTTGTATATATTGGATATTAGCCCTCTGTCAGATGTAGGGTTGGAAAAGATGTTTTCCCAATCTGTTGGTTGCTGTTTTGTCCTATTAACAGTGTACTTTGCCTTACAGAAGCTTTGAGATTTATTTTGAGGTTCCATTTGCCAATTCTCAATCGTAGAGCATAGGCTATTGGTGTTCTGTTCAGGAAAATTTCCCCTGTGTCCATGTGCTTGAGGCTCTTCCCTACTTTCTCTTCTATTAGTTTCAGTGTATCTGGTTTTATGTGGAGGTTTTTGATCCACTTAGATTTGAGCTTTGTATATTCTCTCCCTAATTATTTAATATAGTATTTGAATTCTTAGCCAGAGCAATTAGACAACAAAAGGACATTAAAGAGATACAAATTGGAAACGAAGAAGTAAAAATATCAATATTTGCCCATGATATGATAGTATACATAAGTGACCCCCAAAGTTCTACCAGAGAACTCCTAAACTTGATAAATAACTTCAGCGATGTAGCTGGATATAAAATTAGCTCATACAAATCAGTAGCCTTCCTCTACACAAAGGATAAATAAGCTGAGAAAGAAATTAGGGAAATAACACCTTTCATAGTATTCACAAATAATATGAAATACCTTCATGTGACTCTAACCAAAGAAGTGAAAGATCTATATGATAAGAACTTCAAGTCTCTGAAGAAAGAAATCGAAGAAGATCTCAGGTGATGGAAAGATCTCCTATGCTCATGGATTTCCAGGAGTAATATAGTAAAAATGGCCATCATACAAAAAGCAATCTACAGATTCAATGCAATCCCCATCAAAATTCCAACTTAATTCTTCACAGTTAGAAAGGGCAATTCGCAAATTCATCTGGAACAACAAAAAAACCTAGGATAGCCTAAACTATTCTCAACAATAAAAGAACTTTTTGTGGAATCACTATCCCTGATCTCAAGCTGTACTACAGAGTAATTGTGATAAAAACTGCATGGTGTTGGTACAGTGACAGGCAGGCACATCAATGGAATAGAATTGAAGACTCAGAAATGAACACACACACCTATGGTCACTTGATCTTTGACAAAGAAGCTAAACTATCCAGTGGAAAGTAGGCAGCATTTTCAACAAATGGTGCTGGCTCAACTGGAGGTTAGCATTTAGAAGAATGCAAATCTATCCATTCTTATTGATACTTTTTAAAAAGACTTGTAGTGTTTGTTTTCTCCTCTAACTATGTACTACCTAGTATCTTCTTCCTGGCTATCTAACCAGTGTAGGATATGGGTTGCATCCAGTGGATTAGGCTTGAATGCAAGTCAGATATTGGTTTGTTATTCCCACAATTTCTGTGTTCCCACTCTCCTTGCATATCTTACAGGTATGACCAACCATAGGTTTTGAGGCTGGGTTAGTTTCCACATTTCTCCTTTGGTAGCCTTCAGGGCACTGTTTCACATCAAAGACACAAGAATAAAGGAATGAGAGCAACATGTAGTCCCCAACTTGATTTCTCCATTTCAATGACTTGTATAGATGTTATCCTCAACAATGCGGCCCAGCTGTCAGGTTTCAGAGAGCAACCCCTTGTCTTAAAATCAGGCTTGATTTTATGTGTATTTTCATGTGACCAACTTGGCTAATAACTCTCTTTACTATAATTTAGTCCCTCTACTGGAAGTCTACTTTCCAAACAAGATATGGCCAGTTGAGAGAGACCTCACTAGGATCATCTCGATATATTTTAGTAAGTTTTCACTGTACTAGGTTTCCCCATCATAATTCAAATGCCCCTGAATATCTTCTGTCACTTTCATCATTCTCTCTCTAATGTATCTCCCAATCCAATCCACAACTGACCCTCTCATTCTTGTCCCCACCTTTCCTTAGTTAACCTGCAAAATCCAGTCTATTTTTCCCACCCACAGAGATCCATAGGTCTAGCCTAGCAACTTTTATATGGAACCTCTCTGGGTCCATGGATTATAGCTTGATTTTAATTTACATAATTAATAATACACACAGGTAAGAAAATATATCATCTTTATCTTTCTATATCTGGGTTAACAAACTCAATGATTTTTTTTAAGTGACATCTATTTGATTGAAAATTTCATGTCATTTATTTTAACTTCTGTTGAGAAACATCTTTGATTATATGCCAAAGAGTGGGGGTATAGCTGGGCCTTGAAGTTTATTGGTTCCCAGGTTTCTGAGGAACTGGCACATTGATTTCCACAGTGGTTGTACAAGTTGGCTATCTACCAAGAAAAAATGAGTATTCCTCTTGCTCTTCACCTGCATGAGATGTCACTTGTTTTATTGATCTTAGTCATTTTGACAGGTGTAAGAGGGAAACTCAAATTAATTTTGATTTGTATTTCCCTTATGGTTAGAGATGTTGAACATTTCTTTAAGTATTTCTCAGCCATTTGGCATTTTCTATTGAGAATTCTCTGTTTATACTCATACCACATTTTAAAAAATTCACATATGTGGGGTTTTTATGTCAAGATTCTTGTGTTCTTTATAAATTTTGTAAACTAGACCTCTATTGGATGTGGAGTTAGTAAAAATCTTTACTTACTCTGTAGACTGCCCCCATGTCCAAATGATGGTACCCTATACCTTACAAAAGCTTTTCTATTTCATAGGATACCATTTGCTACTTATTGACTTTAGTGCCTGCACTATCATTAGTCTGTTCATAAATTGTCTCCTGTGCCAATAGGTTGTCAGCTATTTCCCACATTCTTTACTATAAGGTTCAGTATACCTGGCTTTATGCTGAGGTCTCTGATCCACTTGGAGTTAATTTTTTGTGCAGGGTCTTAAGTATGGGTTTATTTGCATCCTTCTTCATGCAGACTTCAATTTGGACCAGAACAATTTGTTGAAGATGTTGTCATTTTTCACAATTTATGTTTCAGACTCCTTTATTAAAAAAAATCAAGTGTTCATAGATCTGTGAATTTATGGGTGGGGCTTCAATTCAATTCCATTGATCTATGTCTCTGTTTTTTGCCAATACCATGTGGGATTTATTGCTACAACATGGATGGTGATATATTTAGGAGATTCTTCTCTTTTAGGGGTTGTTTTAGCTATCCTGCATTTTCATATCCATTTGAGAATTGTTCTTTCAAGGTCTGTGAAGCATTCTGTTGGAGTCTTGAAGGGAATTGCATTGAATCTGTAAATTACTTTTGGTAGAATGGCCATTTTTACTATGTTAATCCTACTGATTAATATGCATGGGAGAGCTGTCCATCTTCTGATATCTTCTTCAATTTCATTCTTCAAAAACTGGAAATTTTTATCATATAGGACTTTCACTTACTTGGTTAGAGATACTTAGAGATGTTTTATGTTATTATCAAGGCTATTGCAAAAGCTGTTTTTTCCCTGCTTTCTTCCTCAGTCTATGTGTCATTTATATATAGGATAAGGTCTACTGAGTTTTTTTAGTTAATTTTGTAATCAGCTACTTTAGTGAAAGTGTTTGTCAGCTATAGAAGTTTACATGGTGAAAGTTTTAGGGTTACTTATGTACACTCTCATTTGTAAATTACAATACTCCGATATCTTCCTTTCCAACTTCTATCCCCTTGGTCTCCTTCAATACCATTATTGCTCTAACATTGTATTATCATACAGCACTATGATAACAATATCATTATTGCTTCAAGTATTGTATTAAATAGATATGGAAAGAATGGACACCCTTGACTTATTCCTGGATTTAGTGGAATTGATTTGATTACTCTCCATTTAATTTGATATTGACTATAAGCAGTAGACTGCCTTTGTTAAGCTGTGATTTGCCACTTGTATCCCTAATATCACCAAGCCTTTATTGGGAATGGGTACTAGATTTTGCCATGGGCCTCTTTGCATCCAATGGGATGTAGAAATCAATACAGTATTTTTCTTTCAGTTTGAAAATATGGTGGGTTAAACTTACTCATTTTCACATAATGAAACATTCCTGCCTCTCTGGGATAAAAGCTACTTGATCATCATGGATGATCTTTTAAATGAGTTCTTGGCTTTGGTTTGCAAATATTTTATTGAGGTATTTTTCTTCTATGTTCATAAGCAAATTTGATCTGTAATTCTCTGTGTTGGCTTATTATGTGATTTGGCTATCAGAGCAAGTTGGATAATGTTCTTTCTGTTTATGTTTTCTAAAAGATTTGAAGAGTATTAGTGCTATCTTTTATGATAGAATTCTTTATTAAAAATGATCTAGCCCTTGTTTTTTTGGTTGGGAGACTGGTAATGACTGCTTCTATTTGACTAGGGTTAGATGTCTATTTAAGGTACCTGTCTGATCTTGATTTAACTTTGATGAGTAGAATCAATTGAGAGAAAATTATACAGGTATTTTACAATTTCCAGTTTGATGGAATACAAGTTTTATGCATATCCTTGTAATACTGTGGAGTTCCTTGTTATAAGTTGTTGCGATGCTCTTTTTGTGACTAATTTTACTAATTTTGATATTCTCTTTCTGCTGTTATTGAGTTTGGATAATGATTATTTTCTCAAAGAACCAACACTTAGTATCATGGATTCTTTGTATTGTTCTTTCTTTTTTATTTAATTGATTTCAGCCCTGAGTTTGATCATTTCCTGCCATCTAGCCCTCTTGGGTGAGCTTAATTGTTTTTGTTTTAGAGCTTTCAGGTGTGCTGTTAAGTTGCAATTATGAGATCTATACAATTTGTTTTTATGTACAAACTTAGTGCTATAAACTTTCCTCTTAGCATCAATTCTACTGTGTCCCATAAATTTGGTACATTTGCGATGACTTTTAGAAAGTAATGTCTTTATTTCTGTCTTAAACTATTTTTCATTCAGTAAATAATCATTCCATTTCCATGAATTTGTAAACTTCTCTAGTTTCTGTTGCTCTTATTGATATCCAGCTTGAATCAATGGTAACCTGATAGGATGCATGGAGTTATTTTAATTTTCTTGTATCTATTAAGACTTGTTTTGTACCCTAGCATGTGTTCATTTTTGGAGAAAGTTTCATGAGGTGCAGAGAAGAAGGTATACTCTTTTGGGCTTGAGTCAAACGTTCTGTAAATATCTGTTAGATCAATTTGGTTTATATCATTTGTTAGTTCCAGTATTTCTGTTTAGATTTTTGTCTGGAAGACATATCTATTGGTGAGAGTGGAGTATTGAAGTGTGTGAGGATCAGCATAGGATTTCAACTCAAGGAGTGGTTTTTATTTGAATTTTAAGTCTGTCTTTTATTTCCCTTGTGTTTGTGATATAGACGTTAAGAACTGAAATTCTATCTTGGTAGAATTTTTCCATTATTTATTGTATGTAGTGTCTGTCCTAACTCTTTTCATTAGTTTTGGTTTGAAGTCTATTTTGTTAAATATCAAAATGGCTACACCAGATTGTTTCTTTGTTTGAAATATCTTTTTCTAATGCTTTATTATCTATCATAAATTTTGAATTATGTTTCTTGATATATCAGAATGCCCTGTGTTTTTTCATTCATTCTATTAGTCTATATTTTTCTCATACGAAATTGAGACCATTGACATTGGGAGATATAAATGAGCAATTATTATTGATTTCTAGTATATCTTGCTTGCTGCTATTGCTGCTGATGGTCATTGTAGTCTGTTTGAATGTGTGCTTCCCTTCTTTTAACTCTGCAAATATGGAATTATTCTGTGTTTTCAGGGAAATAATTCACCTCCTGAGGTTGAAGTTTCCTTCTAGCACTTTCTGTAGGGCTGGGCTTGTGACTAGAAATTGTTTAAATTTGCCATTATCATGGAACATCTTATTTTCTCTTTCTATGGTGATAGAAAATTTTGTTTGATATAGTAGTCTGGACTGGCATTTGTGATCTCTGAATACATCTGTCCAAGCCCTTCTGGATCTTAGAACCTCCACTTGCATTTTCAGTTGTAATTCTAAAAGATCTACCTTTATTTAATTGGTCTAATTCCCTTGCTTCTTTAATATTTTTCAATTGTGCTGTATGTGTCATGTTTTAATTTTTATGTAGCAAACTTCCTTTCTTCCCTGGTTCAATCTACTTGGTGCTCGTTTTGCTTCTTTAGATTAGAATTTTTTCCAATATTATTTTGTTGAAAACATTTTCAGGGACTTTCAGGTGGGATTCTATTTCCTCTATTCATATTAGGTTTGGCCTTTTTATAATGTGCCAGATTTTCTGTATTGTTTATGTTAAAGTTTTTAGATTTAAATTTTTTGTTTGTATATATCTGGCATAACCATTTATTCTCCAACAACTAGATTCTCCCTTTCCCCTCTTGTATTCAGGTTGGTAATGCCTGTCTTTGTGGTTCCTGATTGAATTCCTAAATTTTTCATTTCCAATATTCCCTCAATTTGTTTTCTTATTGCTTGTATGTTTATTTTCAAGTTTTGAACAGTTTGTTTCTGTCCACAGTGTGTTTGTATTTTCTTAGATTCTTTAAACTATTTCCTTGTTAATTTCCTCTAATTGTTCATTTTCTTCTACATTTCTTTAAGGGATTTATTAATTTCTTAATTTATTAATTTCTTCTTTATATCATTTTTATATAGTCAGCTTAAAAGTCTTTCTCTTGTGCTTCAGTTATGTTGGTGTACTCTGGGCCTGCTGTGGTAGGGTAGCTGAACTCTATTGGTGACATACTGCCCTGACTGTTATTGATTGCACACTTATTCTGGTGTCTAGGCATCTCAGTTTTGTATAATTATAGGCGTGGGTGTTTATTTCTGGATTTGTCTTTGCTTGGTGCCTGTATTTTTCTCAGGTTTCTTTTTTCTCTCTGGAATTGAAAGTATATACTGACTATGTTTTGCCTGTTTTCCTTACCTGTTCAGCTGATATATTCAAATTGAGGATCTTCTTGTATCTTGAGACTGATCTACTGGGATGAGTCGGGGAAAAGAAGAATGGAGTCAAAGGTCTTTGTATTCTCTTGGGCATGAGGTCAAAGAGGAAATAGAGACTGCAATGGATTTTCTACTACAGAGATGGAGGTGAAATTGAGGTGTTTGGAATTGGAGGAACAATTGGATAGATTATCCTTTAGCCTACTTATTACCTTGAAAGTAGTGGCCCTTGGCCTAGGAGGGGGTGCCTACTGGGGTTGGCAGCAGGGAGGGATTTTAGAAGGAGAATATCTATAGGATCTACAAATGATGGGAGCAGGAAAGCAGGAATGGATGCTAGCAGTGTTCTGCTACAGAGCTTGGCATGAAACTAGAGGATTGGATCTAGGGAAACAGAGGCAAGAAGAGGAGATCTGCAGGAAGACTACCTGGTTTTCTTCAGATGTCCAGTATTCTAAATGACTCAAAAATAAGGACATGGCAGCATGGGTCTTGAAAACCTGTGAGAAACTCAACCTCTTAAATCAGAACCTCTGAATCTGAATCTTTTTGTCTTCAAGTGACCACTTAGCTTCTAATCCCATATGTGTATATATATATATATATATATATATATATATATATATATATATCCTTATTTTCTGTCAAGCACACACCTTCTCCTCATTAATGAAAGGTGGGAGGGAATGAAGAATGTTTGCATAATGAATGGGTGTGGCTCACTAGAAAACTCCCTGATGATTGACAACCATATTGTTGCTGTATCAAGGTGATTTACACTGGGTCAGTTCCTAGGACCCAGGACCAGCAGGGTATACTGCCTGTAACTCCAGCTCCAAGCTGATGCCCTTTTCTGGCCTCCATGGGAAACTGTACACACATGGAATTCTCTCAAAGGCATACACATACACACACACACACACACACACACACACACACACACACATACACACACACCACCACCATCATCATCATAAATTTCAAAATTTAAAAGAAGAGAATTATAATTCTATTGCTGTGAAGGGAAAAATATAGAGTACAGAGAAATGAAGTCAGGTGTGGGGCTGCACACCTGTTACCCTGCATCCTAGAGAGAGAAGTGGCATTCTTGAGTCTAGTCTGAGCTATATCTGCAGTTCCAGGGCAGCCTGGAGTATTGGTGAGACTTTGCTTCAAAAGGCCTAACAGACAAAGGGAAAGTAGATCTCAAGGCAAAGTTCTAACAAAGCTACTCTTAGTTGGAAACTAATTAGAAAAATTGAACTTTAAGCACAAATGCAAAGTTCAAGGTGGGTTCTCGTATGTCTGAGAGATGAAGGCAATGTTGACGTTTCTATTAGGTGAAAAGGATTGGGTAGTTTTGTAATTTGTGTGACGTTATGAGCTCTGTTTGGCCAGTGGTGGTAAGAGTTAAGTCAGTTTGAACGTCAGATTTGGCCATTCTGTTTGCAGTTTTTAAACACAGAATAGGCTGCTTGGTAGCACTGGTGTTGTGCAACACTTTCTGGAGCAAGGATGCATGAGCAGTGTGTCCATGCTTCTTCCCCATGAATAGAGGTTCGTTTGAAAACCTCTACTTGGTATTATGGATTTTCACAGTAAGAAGAACTTCTAGTAGACAGACTTTGGAAACAATATGACTATATGATATCTCAGTCATCTCTCATAGCCACAATTTTATATTCTCTCATTGTGTCATGAATTTGGGACAGCAAGAGGGAAAGGGGGAGGAGGGAGGCAGGGAGGCAGGGAAGAAGGGAGGGAGGGAGAGAAATACAAAGAGAGGGAGAGAGAGAGAGAGAGAGAGAGAGAGAGAGAGAGAGAGAGAGAGAGAGAGAGAGAGAGAGAGAGAGAGAGCACGTGCCTACAAGCTGATTAAAACATTATCTCTCTTTAACCTGTTCCATCTTCTCACTCAAGTGGATTCTTGAGCCCAGACTATAGCTCAACTCTGAATTGTCTATCCAAGGACACATATCACAGCAGCACCAGATAATGGCTAGCAACTACCAGGAGACACAACAGATATGTGAACTCTTTGCCTTGAATGTAAAATCTGTCTTTGATGTCAGATTTGACCATCTGCACTTGACTGTGAAGTGAGAAGCACATAACTCTGATAACAAGCTTCTCCCAGAAAATGTGAAATGAATCTACCCCACTGCAATGTGTGTTCATTCCCCTCAGGCCTCAGGATATCTCAGTGGGTACTGTCTCTAGCACACAAGGGGCCAAGATTCCCTTAGATGATTTTTACAAAAACACTCGGAGAATTTTCCCACAGAGGGAAGTCTGTCAAAAGGTAATGATTACCACCTTGTCAACTCTTTATAATAGGAATTATTCTGTTCCCTGGAGAGTTGAGTAGAATTGGTAATTACAGGAGAAAGGTATATACTTCCGCTCCTTTATTTTTCCTTTCAGACCAGCTGATGAAATCTTAACTAGGCTCTCAGGTTTGCAGCGCCATCATATCAATTTTAAAGAGAGCATGTATTACTAAAACCCATGCTAGCAACTCTATGAATGATTCACATTGTGAAATAAATAACAAACCTGTATATTTTACCTTTCACAGAGCAAGCAATCCTTTAAGCACTTTATGTAGAATAAGTAATTTCTCAAAAGGGAAAAAAAAACTGAGTAAGTTTGGCACCATTAAGAGTTCCATTTATAGAAAGATTAATCATGTCATGAGGAACATGCAGTTTAGTGCTGGAATCAGGATTCAAACCTGCTGATTATGTATATGATCTAACATTTTACTGTCTACTTCCTTCAGAAAATAAGGAGGACTGTTTGCATTTCTGGTTATGTAGGATAAGATTGGGAGAAACTCTGAAATCTTGCAGCTCTGCACATTATATTTCTGGAACTAATTCTCCTTCTGTTCTCATAGAGTCACTGCCAAGGTAACAGAATTTCTTTAAAGCAATGTTCCTTTCTACTTTATACACAAAGCAAAAGTCACTGCATAAGTTTAAACCCATTTCCTCCACTTTGCTGTAGATCCCTTTCCTGTGTTGCCATCACTCTGTCACTCAACCTACCATGTTATAATTGTTAGTGCAGTCATTATTGTCCTTACTAAAACTGTAAATGCTTGCCTTCTTTACATTCCCATCTTAAAGTGTTTCCCCCAGGTGGTGAGGAGTACTGAAGATTATATTTCATCAGCTAAGTCTAATGAAGACAGAGAAATCAAGGATTACCTGGATCTAGGTAAAACTGTGATGTTAAGTGAATTATCTTTAATATAAATATAAATGGTAGATTAATGTGGCAGCTGTATTTTTTTCATCTTATGCTAGTTCCCAATAACCATACAGAGAAACTAAGATTTATTTCAAGCTGCACCTCAGTAGCTGAGCAATTAAATGATCTACCTTAACATTCTATGGGAGGTCTGGCTACCTCCCAGTCATGACTCAATATACTTGCTTCTCATCATTGGTCTGGCTTTTTGGGCTTCAGGTGTGTTTCCATCATCTCTCTGTATACCCCACCCTTCCTCATGGCTCCATTTCTTCCATTCTCCTGATTGATCTGAAACCTCTCTCTCTCTCTCTCTCTCTCTCTCTCTCTCTCTCTCTCTCTCTCTCTCTCTCTCTCCCTCCCTCCCTCCCTTCCCCTCTCTCTCTCCTCCCCCAGCTAGAAAACATTCTACCCTACTCTTTCTTCTGCCCAGCCATTGTGTGATCAGCACTTCAGCATTTATTGACAAGACAGAAAAGAGAATAAATACTAAGAATTGTCTGCACAAACTTGAGGCAGGAGATTCTTGGTATAAACATTACACTGATAATGTGATAATGTTCCATCCTTAAACTTTTATTGATTTTCTTTCTTCCTTTCTTTCTTTCTTTCTTTCTTTCTTTCTTTCTTTCTTTCTTTCTTTCTTTCTTTCTTTCTTTCTTCCTTCCTTCCTTCCTTCCTTCCTTCCTTCCTTCCTGTCTGCCTGTCTTTCTTTCTTTCTTTCTTTCTTTCTTTCTTTCTTTCTTTCTTTCTTTCTTTCTTTCTTTCGGCATTCTGACTTTTTTCTTTTTCTTTTTTCTTTGGATATTTTCTTTATTTACATTTCAGATGTTTTCCCCTTTCCAGTTCTCCCTTTGGAACCCCCTATCTCTTTCCCCCTCCCCCTGCCTCTATGATAGTGCTCCTCCCACTCACTCCCATCTTCCCATTCTGGCATTCCCCTACACTGGGGCATTGAAAACCCTCAGGTTCCAAAGTCTCTTCCATCACTGATGTCCAACAAGGCCATCCTCTGCCACATATGAGGAAGAGTGGACCCTTTTTTTTTCCTTTGTGTTTTCAGGCTCAAGACCCTGGAGGTTAGGTGTAAATATTGAGGTAAGGGTATGCAGGCATTGGCCTAGAGATTTGGTTAAACATAAGGGCACAAAAGAGTATGTAAACACTAACCAGAGACTTTATTTGTTAAGCATTGTCCCCCAGCTCATATTAGGAATGGACTGAATTCCAGTGAGATGAGATTGTAACACAAAATCACAGACAGGTCAGAGCCAGTCACCCACAGGTTCCTCCTTGACTTGTCCCTAATCCATACACTGAAGAAGTCAACACCTGCAGTGACAAATTGTGGTTGCTTCCAAATGTGACTCAGAAGATACTGGTGGTAAGTTGTGGGCTCAACATGTTGCCTCTTGAGTGGCAACTCCTCCTCCACACTAGAGTTAAAGAGCAAAGGCTCTGTAAGCAAAGGTGGTTTAACAAAACAGATTTTATGGTATAATAGGAAAGAGAAAGAAATGAGCCTACAGAGGAAAATAGATATAAGCAGCACACGCCATCTGCCTGTTTCCAGACAAAAGCAACCTGGTCCAGAGCTCAGGTCTGACAAGCAAACAGTGACATGACACTATTGATGCTGTGAATAAATAATCTTCTATTCTCAACAGTGAAGGTTCCCAATCCCTGCCTTATCTGCACCATATCCTGTTCTACATACTGAGCAAATGTGTCTTCAGCTTGCTATACCAGTCTACTTGATATAGCTAGAAGCTATTTCTATAGGAATATTATTCTAAACTGATGAAATTCTGGATCTTTTGCTAGAAAAAAAATTGAAAATATTTGTGGCCAACAGTTGTTTCCAATGAAGTCCTGGGCAAGTACCAAGAATGACCTAAGGGGGAAAACCAATGTTTGCTGTGTAATTGATGGAAGCAGTCAATTGGATCAAAGTGACTGCTTTGATAGCATCACAACAGTGCAGGTATCTCTAAAACTGAGGGCTGTGCACTGATTACTGATATTAAAACTAAAGATCAGACCAGAACTAACCAGTACCCCCCCACACCCCCTGAGCTCCCAGGGACTAAATCACCAACCAAAGAGTAAACATGGTGGGACTCATGGCTCCAGTTGCATATGTAGCTGAGGATGGCCTAGTTGGTCATCAATGGGAGGAGAGGCCCTTGGTCCTGTGAAGGTTCTATGCCCCAATGTAGAGGAATGCCAGGACCAGAAAGCCAGTGTGTGTGTGTGTGTGTGGAGTGGGGGGGTGGGAGGCATTGTGTGTTTTCAGAGGACAAACCAGGAAAGGGGACAACATTTGAAATGTAATAAAGTAAATATCTAATAAAAATGCTTTCTCCTCTGTTTGCAACAAATGTACTCAGGCCACAAGCTTGAGTGCTCTGTAGGTTGGCAAGAACATCACTGTCTCCAAAACACCAAAGTGTGGTGCTGGATTCACTTCATGCACAGCCTACTACCATATGTAACCCCAGGTGCCCTGAGCACAGGCAAGAATTGTGTACCATGATGTGTGGGTTACAGTACTGGCCTCACCGACCTCAGAAGATATGTTCCAGTCAAGTGGATGGCAGGTGAGCCAACAGAAGGTATAAGCTCAGAGGTCTCCCATCTCAGGTATGGTGCTATTGCTTCATATTGTACAACAGGTGCTCTGACAGGTGGATGGTGGATATAAAGCACTTTATGGAAATGAAATTAAGAGTCTCCAAGCACAGGCATATAGAGTGCTTCACTCTAATTACTGTAAGCCACTGTAGACTACTACAACCTCGGTTCTTTACTGACGACAAGTGCCACATTATCTCCAAACACTGGTATTGTACCAGACCCTCTAACTGAAGAGTGAGGACTTCAGCATGTACTCTGACAAGACACAAGAAGAGAAAAGGTTCCAAACACCATTAATTACAGTGTTGCCAGGAGGGTCTCCTGTGATCAGATAGAAAGGGGGAACAGAGTCAAGGGCAAGAATTTCTTCTTAGTCATACCCTCTCCTCTAGTAGTAACAGGCATGCTTCCGATGGGTGCTCTGACATCAAGCAGGAAACAAATGTCTTCCTGAACAGATGTGCTATTCATAGACTAAACCTGTCCAACAGCAAATCAGGATGAGACCCAAGGTGTCAAGTTAGCTTCCTTAATGTGAGCAGTGGTACTTTTTGTCTCATTTAGCCCTTAACCCAATGGTGTTCTCCAGACATAAAGGTCAGGCCTAGAGCAGCTAAATCAACCTCAAAGCTGAACATACCCTTTTAAACTACAGGTATTAGGCCTGCTGTGATATTGGCCAAAGATGTTTCTGACTCTGTGTTCAGCATCCTGGCAAGAGCTCTAAGGGCAGAAGTAATAGTGCTGGAACTGACAGAGAAAACACCTAGGATGTAGCCAAATGCCGTTGAATGCTAGCAGTAATGCTAACAGTGAACTATAAAGAAGGCAAGCTCCTGAAGCTGCCAGTAGATTGTTAGTTTGCAGCAATGTATTCCTGGAGTTGGGGGTGGAGTCCGGGACAATCACTGGGATCCTGAAAAGAGTTGTCAAGTCTGGTAACTTCAGGCTGTAGTTCACCAGGAAACTCAAAGATGGGTTAAGAAATAGTTGCTGTTGTGGCATTAAACAGCGGTGGGTATTGCAGCAACAGCAATGCTGATGCAGGAGGGAAAGTCTACAAAGCAAGGAATCTGCATGAGAGATACAGAAAGGTCCTTAGTAAAGGCATTAGATGACAAGAAGCTGGAAATCCAGAAGGAGACAGGGTATCTATATCAATCTCTTCAAACCCGAAGGCCAAGTTGGAAGGCAAATCTGTAAAGGTGAGTTGCTTACATCTTGGTTATAGGTGTCTAGGAAGGAGTAGCAAAAGAGCCAATAAAACAAGAATAGCAGCAAGTGTAGCCCCATTGTGCTGGTCTTTGGAGGCTCCCAAAGGTCACCTGAGGTGTGGTATCAATGACAAAAGAAAAGTTGAAGAATATGTCATAGTTGCTGATATAAATGCATCCAATAAATATCTTCTCCACACAGCCTTGTCAAGAGGAAGAAATGTCACTCTACATCTGGGGGAGTACAAAAAGGGGATCAGTGTCCATGTTGGTTGTATCAAAGTCCAAAGCAGGCTGACATGCTGATTGTAAAGACTCTAGGAAAACTGAGATATTGTAACTGGCAAAGATGGGGATACAAAAAACAAACAAAAACAAAACAAAACAAACAAACAAACAAACAAAAATGATTGGGAGACTAGACTTCCATATGATACTGGAAGACAAATTCACACATAGATGTCTCTGAATGTACTCTACAAGAGGAAGGGTTGAGGGAGAAAGTCAAATTGCTGGGAAGTGTGAGGTCAGAAGTCAATGTTGTAGTGGAGACTCAGGGACCTCGTGGATAATCTTCAAATAGAATCTAGAATATGGGCATGAGTCTAGAGAGAATTTCGAAAGAAAGAGATAAAAATAAAGGAGATAGGAACTGTGAATCTTCTTTTACAATTGGTATCTGGTATTCAGGAAAACGCAGGGACAGACAGAAAGGGAATCCTTGTAATTGGGTCAGCTACATCAGTTTCTGGGACTGTGTTTGTAGCTGGATTCTACAAGTGAACATGTCCAAAAGCAGAGAATCCATTGCAAGCAGGAGTATCCATGCTGCAATCTAATGTGAGCTTAGTGTTATCCCCTAATATCTTGTACTTCAGTTGGTTTTCGCCTTTCTTCTTTAGGCACAAGTCCCTGACCACCAGTGACTACACAATGATGCTTCTACTTACAACAGTACTAACAGCAGCAGCAGCTAAGGCAGCATGAGCGACACTGTAATCTCCCTTTAGAAGGCCTTCAACTAGAAAATGTAAGTGAATAATTTCTCTTTGGCAAACTGTGAAGTTTCTTAGCTCTCTTCTTCCATGACTCAATGCTCCAGTGAGCTGGATATGACTGTTCTTGAATAAAACCTTTTAGGTAATAAATAATAATTGTAAAAAAATTCTGTGAGAATTTTAAATTATAAAATGAATTTTAATGTTTTACATAATGTCTCAATTTCAAAATGTCAGGAGAAAAATGTCTTAAATTTGGTAATAGAAGTTATTGAAAAAGCAATGATGGGCAAATGCAGAAAAAATACTAACAAATAGGCAAAGAAATCTGATTAAACATAAAATTCTGATATCCAAGCAATAGTTTGTTAGAGAAAGGAAAGAAGAGGATGATAAACATGCAGATATAAAGAATTAAATTTAATATTGTAGTCCTGTGTTAGAATGAATGTATCATAGAAGCATGACTAGATAGATAGATAGATAGATAGATAGATAGATAGATAGATAGATAGATAGATAGAGATAGATGTACAGATAAACAGACACATAGATGGACAGACAGATAGGTATAGATATATGTTATCCACACACAAGAATATCCCAGTAGTAGTAAACAATATTATACATAACATATATAAAAACATATGTTTACATACAAATATGTGGGTATGTATGTGTATACATATGTATGTATGTAAAATGTCTTACTCATCTTGGTTCTCCATAACAATATACAATTATAGACTGGGTAGCCAAAAACAACAGAAGTTTACTTTCCCATCTTTCACAGAACTTGAAGACTTAGTGAAGTGTTCAGGATGAGTAGATCCTAGTGACTGCTCTCTTCCTTCATAGCTCAGTGTCCTCCTGCTGTATTCTCATACACATGAAAGAAAGAACACATTCTCTTCATATACAGGCACTAGTCCTATCAGATGATGCCTGCCTTCATAGCTCCCTTTAAAAGCTAATTACTCCTAAAACCCCACACTGAAATATTGTCACATTGGAATAAACTTTTTATCATATAAATCTAAGGGATTGGCACAAGTTAGTTCATAGCAATCCATAGGTATAAGAATAGGTTTGGTGAGTGTACTTGAACATTTCATTTCTTGAGAGTATTACACAAGAATATCCCAGTAATAATAAGCAAAGCTAATACCTAGTTCTTATTTTCTAAAAAAAAAAAAAAATTAAAAATTTAAAAAAAAAAGGAACATCAGAACTATTTCAAACGTTTCTGACTTCTTCACGGGCAAGGAAATTCCAAGAGAATCTAAAGTATCTTATATCAGAAAGTAGGGAAATATTCAAAACTTAGTTAAGAACGATCATTATCCTGCTACCGCAGCTGATATAGCAAAGGGAAGAGTACATATCAAAACTGATGGCATGTTACTGTTCACATAGTAAAATAATACATTAGTCTTTAATGACATAAAAGAGTAATATACTTGTAATATTGGAATACCAAGTCACAAATTCAAATAGGATAGTAAAAGTAGGAACCCACCATTTTCTAACAACTGTATGGTGTGGCTTCAAACTTTATGACAAGGCCTGCTTTACTTCATTAGACATATGAATCAATATAAGAAATCCATTTCTCCTCAGAAGATTCCTTGACACCAGAATTCCAGGAAATGTTTCAATGGTGGGCAAATGCAGAATTAGACAGACTTAATCTAAAATTAATTTATACTAATAAAGATCAAAAGCTAGCAGATCATATAAAAAGAAAACAAGATAGACTCTTCTTCTTACAGGTTGTGGTGTGGCAATAAAAATAATGTAGAGTGTTGCCACAGTAATAAAAAAGAGACCAATGTCATAATATTACTAAGACTATTTTATTCTGTGAATAGTAACTTGCCATCAGTATTTTGATATGACTCTACCCTTTGCAATCGCTCCTGCTATAGCAGGATGTTGATGGTTCTTTCCCATATGGTGAACGTCAGTATAAAGGCACATAGGTGGAAAATACTATGCAGTGAAAGAGAATTCTCTTGAACAAACTGTAATCAGGCTCCTTTGGGTCTCCACAAGTGGTTTTATTTGGGGCTCATGGAGCCCAATTTTAGCAAAGACTCTTGTTAAACTATTTTATCCATAATTGCTTCAACTTTGAAAGCCAAACACTTCTTTTACCCCTCTGTCATAAGTCTGTTTCTTCTCTCACACCCATTTCCTCACCCATGTGTGGAGCATGGGTTTCTTAATGCAAAACTCAGTTTTAATTAAAACGTTGTTGACCTGTGTGGTGGTTTGAAAGAGAAATACCACATTTAGAAGCAAACCTTTAGGAAGTTTGCTGGAGAAAGCTGTCTAGAAGTTTGCTGGAGAAAGCTGTCTAGAGTCTGTGGAGTCGCTCCACTTCTGTTTATCTCTGCTTCCTGTCTGTAGATAGAATTGTGATCTATTTCCTTTCCTGCTGCCTTCTGCCACATCTTTCCCACCATCATGTATTCCCCCTCAGCAACCTTTCCTAATTAGATAAGAAAACTATTATAAAATACAGTGTTCCTCTAACATTTAATTTTTGTTTAACTCATTTGTGATAAAGAATTTTCCAGTATAAAATGTTTTAAAAGCCAAAGATCATCTAACTAACTTTACAGTTATGAATATTCAATGTAAAATCTATATGCCATGATGTTTGTCACAAAAATATATCTGTCATAAAATTCTTTCAATAAGAACTTACTGTTTTCATAGTTTGTGTTGATTGACTTGTTTATCTTGTAAAATGTCTCAACAAAATGTAAAAGCAATATAGACTCTTAAAAATAAAATGTAGATTATGACAATTCATATTGCAAATATTACTTTGTAAATACATGTCCAATGACTCTAAGCATAAGGAAATGTATGAATTTTCCATGACACAACCACACACAAAGAAAAGTAAAATTTTGAAACAATTTAGGAAATGGTATATTATTTTGGTGTCCCATAAATATCAAAAACAAAAAGGTTTATATTAAATCAAAAAGACAAAAACAAAAATTTTTGAAAGACAAAGCAAAATTTTTATGACAAATTCATCTTAAATATAAAAGAGAAGAATTATAGTTGTTAAGGCAATTAAAAGGTACATACATAGCCACTTTCTAAAGAATATATGTAAGCATCAGGCTAAGTAGAGTCAGTCATCACAGCCTATTTATGGATACCTTTTTATGAGACTGACATACTACCTACTGTGCTAATGAGGCTCCTTATGGATATGTTTTTAAACCAGATGCCTAAAATACCGTATAAAAATCTGTGCAGGCAAACAAGGAGAATGTCTGAGGCTTTCTAACGGCCAGCCTAGCCAAATGGATAAACTTTACATTAAAAGACCTGCCTCGAAAAAGGAGCTTCAGTGACTAGTCCAACCTGGGATCCATCTTAAGGTTAGGGTCCAAGACCTAACACTATTACTGATGCCATGTTGTGCTTAAAGACAGGACCCTAGCATGGCAGTTCTCAAGAGAGGCTCAACAAGTAGCTGACAGAGACAGACACAGATACTTACATCCAAACAATGGGCTGAAGCAAGGGACCAGCTGCTGTGGTTGAATAAGGGAAAGGCTAGAAGAAGCTGAAAAGGAGGATGGGCAATCTCAGATAACCTGGACCCCTGAGATCTCTCTGACTCCAGGAAGTGGGGAGGCATGGCAGGGGTGGGGTGTGGGGGTGGGGGTGGAGGTGGCAGGTCAGGGATGTGGGGAGAGGGAATGGAGGGTAGGGTCATCCTCATGGAGACGGGGCGGGGGAGGGGTAGGTAAGTATGGGATGAGGAGCAGATAGTGGGCAGACCAGGAGGGGGATACCAACTGTAATGTAAAAAAAGGTTAAAGAGAAATACTTTTTAAAAGAATATCAGATGTTATCTAATCTTGCAAAAAGAAAAATAAAGCAACAGTCTCCTTCCCCTCCCCTGTCCCCTCCAAAGACCTGACTCTAAATAAAGATAAAGATGGAGTGCAATTAAAGAAGAAACTAGATGTGGACTTCTGGCTTCTACACTTAAGGATGTGTACACATAAGAATACACATATATACACACATGCTCAACAAAAATATGTAAAACTCATCAGGTTTTGATTTAAAAGACAAATCTTGCACAGTTCTTTGTGTTCTTCGACTTTCACTATGGACAAACATAAGTGCTCTGCTCTTCCTCAAACTGAAAGTGTGACCATGGAATCCACAGCCTAACCAAGAGGCGCTCTAGAACAAAACACACTTACTTTGTTCATGGGTTTTCTTCATGTCAGGTTTGCACAGAGCTGTCTACATACTGAAGTATAATTTAGTCCATAACTACACTAAAGAAAGATACCTTTTGTCCATGGAGTCTTTTTTCATAAAGTGCCCCATGAGATCAATATATATGCAGATGTTGTAGAAAATTATAATCTGAATGCCATCAGGATCTGTCAGTTCTGAAAAAAAATCTTGAAATAGATTTACTTCTGCTCCCATGAAGGAAGTATTTTAACTTTGTGGTTCTTTCCTTGTTTCCTGTAAGGGAAGGAAACCATATGTACTTATTTTAATGATAGACAGCAGGGTTTTTTTGTTTTGTTTTTGTTTGTTTGTTTGTTTGTTTCTGCTCTGGATATGGAGCAGGTCTTATACATGTAGTCCCAGCCACATTGAGTTCATGTATACAATTGTCTTGTCATGTCATGCAAATACTATTGCACTGTAGCCATCTATTACTTATGGCTCTTAAAATTTTCTACTCCCCATCCTTAAATTATCTCTGAGCATTGGGGGAAGAGGATATGATATAGACAATTCATTTAAAGCTGAGAATGCCACAGTCTCTTTTTCTTTGCACGTTGACAAGCAATATGATTTTGTGTTGATCAGCATTTAGTACAAAAAGAATTTTCTCACTCTCTGATGAGAGTGGGGAGATGCACTTAGGGGGGAGTTTATCATTATGTCCATTTAGTGGAATAATATTGTTAGGTTTTCCTGTAGGACCTGTGACTGAGCCAGCAATGGGGTTTTGTCAGTCACAGTGAATGATGTCAGGAATGAGTTCCACATTGTGGTGCAGCTTTAAATCCATCCAGGAAGTGATTTATTACATTCACAGCATTTGTTTTACTCTTGTACCCATGGGCATAGCTTACCAGGCCAAGTCATTATGGTAGCTCATTGGGTTTACAACTATGTAAGACTATTGATTATTTTTTCCTCCAGTAACATAAATACAATCACTCAACACTATGAAATATAGTCAGTAGGGATGATGCTTCCATACAGTAGAAAGTTGATACCCCTATGCCCTATTACTGAAGTAAGTGGTGGCTTTGGCAATATGATCTGACCATCAAGTTCTGGAGGGTAAAATTGGTAGTATTAAGAAAGGGCTCCCCATGTGTCTCAGGCACTTGAATACTTGATGTACACTTTGTAAGTATTTGGGAGGTGTGGCCTTGCTCGAGGAAGTATGTCACTGGTTGCTGGATTAGCTGTTTCAAGAGACTTAGGGCATTTTGAGATAGCTCTTCCTGTTTCCTGTGGGTTGAGATGTGAGATCTCAGGTGTTACTCCAGCACTCTGCCTGCATGCATGCATCATGCCATTCGGTATGATGGTGATGGATTTCTATCCATTTGGAGGCATAAGCTCAAAATGAACCCTTTCATTTGATCATGGTATTTCATCACAACAGAAAAGTAACTAAGACAAATAACAGATAGCAATGTCAGTAGTCTGTAATACTTAGAGGGCTCGATGGGAAATCTTGACCAAAAGCTTGTAAAACGGTAACCTCCACTGACACTGGGCTTTTTAGATGGTGTCAGGGAGAGATTGTTTCTCCTATTGTAGCATAGCTCCATTTAAACTCTTTTTATATGTATGTTGTATATGCACATGTGATTGTATATGTACGTGTAGTGCAATGTGGCATATGATGGTGAATGTTTGCTTATTCTGGATGATGAATCAATGTAATTGATTTAGAATGGGCACTGAAATTTAGATAACCTAACACAGCTATTACTTGCCCCCCTCGGAAAATGACGTAAGTAAATCTGAAGGGTCTGAGTCTTCCCCGAGGTTCTAAAGAGATGTCTTAGAATCAGAAACTGCATTCCAATTTAACATAGAACTAAATCTTAGCAAAAAATCAGATACCTCTGATTTTCAGATATTCATAAAGAAAACCCATGAAAAATTGAGTAACCAAGATAGAAAATATAACACACACAGGCATGCATGCATGCACACACATAAACATACACAGGCACACATGGGCTCATAGACCCCAAACTGAGAAAAAAATTATACAAAATTCCATTATTCCTCAGTATTAATTCACCTTCAAACTTCATGATTTTTTTCTAAGAACACCCCGTATCTGCACCGTCCCCCTTTTTTTATAGCATGCTTGGTCTTCTAGTCCCTTATTGCCTCAGTGGATAAGTACTAAAAGCATAAGGTCAGATAAGAAACTCTTTCCAGATAAATAGAGGTGGGGAACATGATGACTGACCTCAATCTACATCAAGGCTGATGAATCCATCAGCAGAATGGAGTAGTCAGACATGCTTGTGTTAGAGAGAGGAGAATGGGTTTTCTGTAATGCTATTGAAGCATGAAAATCAAGAGTTTAGAGTAATACATGGTGAGGTATCTGTCTTTTACAATGGGGAAAATGCATTGGAAGCTCAACTTTAATGTATACGATGGTAGAGGGTACAGCGAGATGTGTGTGGTCTAGGAGGGCTGTGTTATAGAACAAGAGAAAGCCACTATCTCCACAAACATGAGAAAGTAAGCTGTTTTCAGGCTGTCAAAGAGGAAAAATGAGCTTGTTTCTAAAAATACCTGTCATACTTATTTTACATGAGGTAGACATTTCTAGTA
Organism: Mus caroli; assembly: GCF_978045245.1. Lineage (NCBI taxonomy): Eukaryota > Metazoa > Chordata > Mammalia > Rodentia > Muridae > Mus > Mus caroli. The sequence continues at coordinate 30,772,459 of NW_028227267.1, read as the reverse complement.
CATTCTTCTGTGTTTGGCTTGTTCATCTCTGCCGAAGGGTCTTTGAATCACTTAACTAGAAGAAAGTAGAAGCTTCAACAAGGGAAGGACTGACCTATGAAGAAAGACTAATGGAAAATGATGGCCTCTGGGAGAGAATGAGTTCATTTGTTTCATATGGATATGGACCTGTTTTCCAGTAGATGGTCCTGCACCCACGCTCATAAATTTAGGCAGCACCAAGTAGACTTGGTGGTGCTACTGTTAGTTTTTAAATCAGATGAAGTGGGGCAGGGGATAGGGAAGAATTAGAGTCGTGGGAATGAGGGGGTAGATTTGATCAAAACATATTAAATACATGTATGAAAATTTCAAACATTAAAAAATATTCTGGGGTGTGGAGATGTATCCTCGTTGGCAGAACATTTGTCTATTATCTATGAAGATCTCGCTAAAATTTTCAGCACCACAATAAAGCATGGAAGTAATCCCTGTACTCAGACTTGAGTGGTGGAGGGAAGATCAGAAAGAAGTTCAAATTCACTTTACCTACACAGTAAATTTGTGATCAACATGTGCTACGTGAGACCCTATCTCAAAAAACCATGAATAATAACAAACTTAGTCCAGATAATTAGTTCTAAATCAAATAGAAACTAAAATACTTTTGATTGATAAAAAATACTATATAGTTACAACCAAAATGATATTAGTACATATAGTTACATATTATGCAAAACAAAAAATGAAGTAACTGTATTTTTACTCAACAAGACAGCCCAAGAAGCAATAATAATATTTTATAATACATACATAAATGTAAAAATTATTTATATATTATAATATATAAGGGTTTATGGATAAATCCTTATAAAAACAACACTGAAATTGAAAATAAGTTGATATTCTCAAAACTCCTTTTTTGAAAAAAAATAAAATTATAAAAGAATGTTTTTATATGACTAATCAAAATAGATAAGTAGCAAAGAAATAATACTTCCAGGAGCTTAATAGAGCAAACAATCTTACAAACATACATCAAAGAAATCAACAAGCAATTTCAATAGAATTAAAAGCACATTTGCTCTTCAGATTAACATATAAAAAGGTTAATTATACACAACCATAGTACGATAAAAATAACTGCCCTAAATACTTTTTTGGTTAAAATAACTTTTTATAAAAAGAATAAAACACAGTGTAATTTTTCCAACATGCAGAGGTTCATTCACATGGAGAAAAACAAATGAAGAGAGTGTTTGGCACAGCTTACAAACAAGTGGATCAGAGAAACATGCAGAGCTTCATTCTCATGGAGAGGTGCAGAGTGTTCAGCTCAGCATTGCATACAAGTGGATACTAATTACCTTAAACAATAATCCAATGATGAAACTACATGGAGGAAACTGTAATAAATCTTCATTACAGTTTCCTTCATAAAACATATGAAGAAAAATGATGATACACATATTCTGACATGAAAACATTTTGAGACATTCTCATTCTCTCATTCAAACTTTCTCTTATCTTGAAATATATGTTTTTTTCTTCTTAGATCTCTCCTATATATATATATATAATGAACTAAATTAAATGCCCACTCAAGCCCATCACCGCTAATATTAGTCTACATGTCTTGCAAAGCCTTACAATTTGATGCCCACACAATTCTTTACCAAGTTTCTTCACTTTGATTTCCTTTTCTTCATAGTTCAGCTAATAGGGTACCCTAAGTCACCATGAATTTCACAGACTGATTCTTTCCTAATCTGCAAAATGATTGTAGAAAACAATTGGTTGTACAGGACAGACCTTGGCTTTTACAACTCATGCAGATTTGCTCCAGAAATGGAGACAGAGTGTCCCTTCTCAGAGGAAAACCACTTCTTTCTGGGGCAGCTTGTACTTTGGATTGCAGAATGTTACCTAAACTTCATTCATCTTCTGACTGGATGGCTGTACCTGTAATCTACTCCTGTGTAGCTTCTATTTTCCTGGAAACACTGTCTCTCCCCTGCAAGGAAATATTGTTACCCAACAGTGCTATCAGTTGCTATAAATGATTTATTGTTATTAGGTTTCTGATTTGAACCAGGACAGACAGTAGCTCTCTTGAGTCTTGACAGTGTATCAGATGCTGAGCCATGCATTTTACCCACTCTATATACTTTAAAACCCTTATGGGATGAGACACCTTCATTTCAAGAGTCAGTGATAACAGAAGAGAGGTTAAATGGATTGTCTGTGAGCCTAATACTATTGTAGATTTGACCTGTGATTTAAACTCAGAGTTTTCTGAATCCATAGCATGTGTTTCCTCTAGCAAACTACCTAGATATATGAACAACTAAGAAGCAAGGATAAATTTTAGACTTTGTTGTTCAAATTATGGTCTCTAAACATACTAGAAATTCAGAACCTCTAACATGCAAATGTGATTTTCCATCTTTAGTAAAACCTCCAAACCTATTGCTTTGTGTTCATTAAAGGAAAAACACATATCAATGAGTGATAAAGGGCAAATTTGTAGACCAGTTATCAAGAAGCTAACTGTACATCCTGTGAATGGACACAGTGTAGAAAGAATAAAACACCTCGTGGAAGGGAAGGATCAGTTAAGCTTGAGTACTTTCAGCTTACATTGAAGACATTCCAGAGAGCCTTTATGGATGACAATTGTATATGCAAGTTTCTATGTCAGATGGACTCCTAGTTTGCAGGGAAAATATATAGAAAAAAAAATGAAACAAGCCAAAGGCAAGTAAATAGTCCCGACACTAGCAAGTAAAACTTTATCATTCCCATGAACTCTTTGGCCTGAGAATTTATGGCTGGAGACAACTCTTGTATAGGTTTGGCATGTCATGCTTGGTAATATATGGCCACAGGAAGTTACATGGTAAATGGACAATGAGGATGAGAAAAAAAAGAACCTTTGATTATTGGATTGCCTCTGTAAAGTTATGGGTTCCTTCACAGAAATAAATGGGTGCTCCAGTATGTCATCTTGCACACATATGCTTGTCAGGAGTATGACAGAAAGGATTTACATACTGAAGCACTGAGAATATTTCAGTCCCCCAGTTCCACCATCATGGAGGTTAATGAAGACATTAAGAGTAAATGGCCAGGCATGTTCAAATTCTATCATTGTTAACTGTATTTGCATTACAAAATCATCAAGCTTTAGTGTTAAAAATATAGAGAATAAAAGTAGGTAGCTGTCTTCAGTTATGGATGTCATGGGGATTTGATTTGTCTCTGCCTTTGAAAACTGCTGCTGTGATTTTTTTTTCTGCCACTGTCACAAAGCAGACTTGAGTTGTGTTAGGGAAACATAAAACAAAGAACAGTAAATCAGAACTCTCAAAAGATTCTATGATCCGTTTTCTGCATCAGACCTAATATATATATCCTTTTCTACACCATAGCACTGGAACACAGTCTGAAGATGCTAGGACTGTGTGGGATGTTAAGTAGAAGAATACAAAAGCTACTTAACATACAATTGACTAAAATTTCAACAAACTCCTTTTAAATAAAAAGTGTCATCACTTAGTAATGAATTAATACAGTTAAATCATCAAACAAACTAGCTTAGCCACTCAACAGTATAGAATATAGGTTATATCCCTGGTGATTGCCTGGCTGACAGGCAGCTGTAGCTCACTGCTAATGCCTAACATCAGTGGAGTATACTTCTTATGAGCCCAGGAGGAGATCAAAATACACAATTTGAAACATGGTTGCTATGGGATGTGTATCTGAGTCTCATCATATGGCTGAAAATTTTAAGTCGAGTAAGCTGGGGAATGTGCTTTTCAGAAACAGAGTGGTATCTTCTGCATGAAACTGTATAAATGGCATGGCAGTATGGCCCAGATTCCTCAGTGGATATCTGCTGCTACTGTTTTCCCACCCTAGTCTTCTTCTTCACCTAAATGACTTCTCATCTCTCACGGCCCAATTTAAACATTTACTTTTCACTAATGTTGTTTTAAGTTTCCAAATTAGCTTTGATCAATCCACAACAACCGTGAAGAACAATTAAGACCCTTTGCTGCAGTGAAGAAGTCATCTGTCTTATCCAGAGCAGTGAGTTTCGAAGAAAATTCTGTTTCCTTCATCTTTGGCTGCATGTAGCATTCTCTAAGGTCTTGGGTGCTTACAAAAGCTATAATACTGACATTCTGACACACATGTGTGCATATTTATTATACTCAGAATTTACATTAACACATATTCCAAATATGGCACTTTGATTTTAAATATTTTGTTTTCCTTTCTTCTTGTTTATTTATTCTTTACTTATTGTTTTCTTGGTCAGGAAATAGTAATATACAAAATAAAAAATAAAAAGATATGAAGCAAACAAACCAAAACAAATGATCTCTTTTGCAATCTTAATTTGGTATGTCATTTTGAATGGTAAAATAGAACATATTGTTTGTCTTGATACCCAGATCACAAGGTAAAAGATGTTTTCTCTAGAATTATTTCTTTCATCTTCATCTGACTCATATGTCAATTGGGGAAACACGGTTGCAAAAGCAGTAGTCAAAATCTATGACAGAAGATGAAACAGTAACTGAATCTGGTCTTGCCTTCTATGTTCTTAACATAAAGAAGGGACTCAGAGCTCAACTGCATATGACCAGCAAAACTGATATCTGGCTCTGGTGAAGTGTTTTGCTCCTAAGCCTCTATCTCTTTTTGCTGTACGTAGATCTCTAACTAAAAAAATATTTAGGAAATTAAATATTTTATCTAATATAAAGATTTTTTTCCTTTGAGGCAGGTTTGTACTCCATATCAAAGGCTGGCCTAGAACTTACTATGTATTCCAAGATGTCCTAAAATTCTTAGCAATTCTCCCACCTGAACTTTCCCACTGATGGCATTAAAACATGAGCAGCACCCTACACTAAAAGTAAATTGTGAATATGTGAAAACACGACTGCCTTTTCAAGCACTCTGCCTCTTAGCAGTGGCTTCAGAGTTTCCTCTGCAGACTCTCCCCTGCACTTCCCCTCTATTTTCATTCCTTCAACAGTCTCATTCCACTATAGTATATTGCTCTGCACTACACAGAACCCAAACTAAGAAACAATGCAATTACAGCTTATCACACTCAAGCGGCTCATTATCATCATGACTCTTGAAAATTGGAATCCCCAGAAAACAGGCTCAGTGGCAGAGATGAAAGGGCAGAAGAGTTCCTCAGATATGGTCTTGGCATTCACATCTGTAGAAGGAGAAGGAGCCAGCTGGAATGAGAAAGCTATTGGGCTACAGTCAAGTTTTAAGGCAAGTCTTAGGTTATTACACTCTGAAGCCTAAAACCATGCTGATATCTCTGTGCAGTCCTGAATGAAGGAGTGAGCTCCTTGTGGACCTGTTGTACCTTTAGGTTGCCCTGAGAAGAATAACTATCTTTGGTAGTTAATCTCTTCTATCAATTCTCAAAAAATACGGCAGTGAGCACAATGACATCAGTCTCCATCCTCACAACACTATGAGTAAGTCCTTTTTCTCCAGGGAGGATGCAAACAGAATATTCTTGTATCCACTACATTGGCATTATTTACAAACTTCAGCAATATTGAGAGAAGTTAGGTAAAGCTGAGAAGGAGTAATCTCTTTATGCTAAAACTTCTCAAAAGTAATTACAGGTTAGATTCTTTTAAAGCAAGATATGGTGAGTAGAGTTAGTAAGAGAGACTCCCTAAGAGTTAATATTACATGTAGCCAAATAAAACCCCTCAACAGAAATTTGAATCTATACTCTAGCTTAACAGTTTCATAATTCTGAGAAGTCACTTAATCCCTAGAGTTCCCAGTCTCTCATTGGCAGTAACAACTATTTCACATCGTGGCTATAGGGACTCTATACCTTATCATGACTGAAGGAAAGGAGACAAAGCAAAGGTATTCTTAGTGTTTTTTTTATCAGGATTTATGTAGATAATCCTGGGAGACCTACTGTGTTGGTATTCTCCAGGGTAATAAATTTGTTACAGGAAAATTGTCTGTGTGAATGCAAAAGCTAACAAGTTCCATGACATATAGCCAGCAAACAGGATCCCAGAAATCCATGATATAGCTTCTATAAAAGGCCTATGGTTTAAGATTGAGGAGAGTTGATGGTATTATTTCTACTCAAAATGCCAGTGGTATCATTTATTTCCCAACTGTCTTAAGACAAGAAAATCAGGGCCCCAGCTCAAGTTCTAAGTGTAATGGGATTCTCTCTCTTGTGTAGAGTCAAACTTTTCTTTTTTTACAGACCCTTTTTGAGAACTACTTTATCAGCACCCTCATAAATGTAATATGGTTGACATCATTTGTAGTCTCAAGGACATCTGAAGTTAGAAGAGAGAAGAAATAAAATCCTTGAGGGAAGGCATTAAGGATTAAATCTGATCTCAGGTCACTTAAGAATTAATTGTCTATCAACCTTTCTCCTATATATTTATGAACTGGAAAAAAAAGCATTTTTCCTTCAAAACCATAAAATGACAAGCCATGCAATTATACTAACTTCCCTAGAGAAAAGAGTCTCAAGAGTCATCTCAACAGGGACAAGACTGAGTGATCAGGGAAGCTGATTTTTTTAAGAGTAACTATCCACCTATAATGGACCTTGAGCTTTTGGCTCCATAGACTCTAAATTGTGCTACACAATTCATTTGAAGAGGGTCATTGCCTGATAATGCTTATCTATTTTTTTTTTCACGAAGCAAATGGGTTATTTGATTTTCTCCTCCTCTCAGCATCCATGGCCTCTCAGCATCCATGGTAGATTTTCTAGCAGTGTGATTTGACCTTGAAGGTTAAACATGGCATGCTTGTCTGCTGTTCAGATCAATGCTTCTCTGGCATTGCTATTCCTTACCTTGACTCCCATCAATGATTTGATTTAAACCAGCTGTTTTTGCTAATTCAGTAATTAGCGACTAGGCAAAGCACTAATCGAGTTGGGAGGTAGATAAACATGACTCAGATTTACATATATAATGAAATCTCAGCAGGAAAAGCTGGTTTCAAAAAATGATAATATCAAATATGAAATATACATTTACAAAAAGTCAAGATGAAAAAATCTTATCACATAGTCCTAATACATAATGTCCATGTGGTTGTATTTCTTCATTCTGAGTCCACCAAATGTGTACCAGACACTATGCCAAATGCTTTACAGACATAAGTACAACATATGCTACATGTTGTTACTACAAACCAGTTATCATTGACTCAACTTTGCAGTAGAGAAATTGAGATCTACATTGTTTAGTATTTTGTTCAATATAACATAGCAGGAAAATTAAGACACAAAAATACAGACAGATGTCTCTGACCTCAGTTTCTATGATTTTCACATTCTCTTCCAGAACTCTTTATCTGTTCCTGCACTTGATGAGTAAACTTCAACCCAAGTCCAACCCATCGGAGGTGAAGCCCTTTCCCTTTCCTCTGATGTGATTAGCAGAGGTATACAGTCCAGTGTTCTTAAAGCAGAGCAAGGCAATTGTATAGAACATAGGGCTTCACTTAAACATCTAAAATTGTTTACTTGGCAATGTTATAATTTACTAATGTGCACTTGCTGTTTATAGTACAAGTATAATGAGATCAGTTTTAGAAAGGCCTTAGGCCTCCATATCATTCCACTCTTTGGCTAATTTATAAAGCATGTATATTGGACCTACATGTCAACGTCTTTGGTAGGTAACCAGAAAACTTGTGACTACCAAAGCCCAGCTGCTTTCATCTGAACCTAATATTGTTATGCATGTGTGTGTGGTGGTGGTGGTGGTGGGGGGGTTATTCAGAGATGCACCATTTAGTCTGACCATGAATAAATGTTTACAAAGAAGAGGCTTTATTTAGATATTGGAGCCTGATACTCTAGGCACCAGGACTGCATCTGAGAGCACTCTCAAGATGCAGCACCGAATGACATTAGTCACAGATTTATAAAGGCAAAACTCGTAAGACAATGTACTTCCTGCCTTTGTGTAATCAGGAGCAAGCACTCATCCTGGCCTACTTTCTCCCTGCCTGTAATCAGGCACACATCTCACCTACATGCAGTCAAGGACAAGCAACCTATTTGTTGATGTGAAAACACGTGGTTTGTTGCCTTACATGAACAACAATTTCACTACAGTACAAGATCAGGCAATTACAAAAATAGCCCTCCCCTAGCATTCCAGGAAGTTAACTGCCTTTGGGCAAGTGGGGCTTACAGATTATAGGCATTTTTGGTTTAGAGTTCACTTAAGCACAATAATGTTAAACTATTAAATATAATTTTCATCATCACAATATCAACCAACACAAAGCTTTTGTAACCTCTGGAGTGGAGCCACATTTAACCAAGAAAACACATTTTGAAATTGATTTTCCTCCAAAATTCACTCAAATTTTATAAATGGAGACATAAGATAGTTTTCTAAAGTCAAATACCTCCCTGGTGAGAGTTTGCAGAGCAGCCTCAAAATCAAACATACGTGTATAAATAAAGCTATCTTTTTTCCACTCTTGTAAACTGGGTCTGTTTATCATTTAAATTAGGTGAGGTGAGATATGCAAAGGGGACACTATTCTAGGACAGTAAAAAAATGTAAAACTTGCTCTTATTATGCTGAAACTCTCCAGGTATATTCCTTTAGTGCCGCTGAAAATGATTGATAAAGTTAGAAAACAACAGCAAAAACAAATGAACAAGAAAATAAACAACACAAAAGGGAGATGCGCTAGAGCAATGACTCAGCACTGAAGAGGCTGTCTTGCTTTTACAGCAGACCCAAGCTTGAGTTCCAGAACCCAATCAAAGAGATCACCTGGAGTTACAGTTCCGGGATATTCAACAACCTCTTTTAGTTGTTATGTATATAAGTGTATATGTATGCATATCTCTACATATTTATTGATGTATGTATGTATGTATATGCATATATAATACATGTAGATAAGTTTATGTATAAACACATGCATATATGCATGTATGCATATACATACATACATTTATGTATATAAATATGTAAATATATGTGCAGGGCACCTGGCGTGGGGAAATAAAAGGTTGAGAGAGACCCGCTTTAGAGCTTTGGGAGATTGCCACGGGACCCCATGGAACTGCCACAGGATGGGTATTTGAGGCCACAGAACCCCACTGTGAGGGGAAGCGTAGTCTTCGTAGTCTTTGCTCAGACTCTTGGGCACCACAGACCACTGGGTACTGTGGAAGAGACAGTTTTGGGGTCCCTGGGCCACATGGGGCCAGGGACGACAGGTACTCAATCTCGGACATCCCAGATCACTATATATCGAGGAAGAGCTGAGGAAGAACAGACCCCCAGGCAGACTCTGGCCTGGGGGCCAAAGGGAGGGTAGGGGGAGAGCTCTAGCAGGTTACCTTGCCAAAGAGAGAATCTGGTTAACTCAGGCTGCTAGCTAGGTGGGCTGCTTATGTTGGCTGGTGGCTGTGGTTGGAGCACAGGAAGGCCTCCCTGCAGGAGGTTAGATGCATGGCTCATTAGAGGGAAACCTGCTCCATTGCTTCAGCCCAACAGATCCTGATGAGAAGAGAAGGTCCATGGTTTTAAGGTGTTTATTGTAGAAAGGCAGAGAGAGGGAGAAGTGTAGAGAAGCAGAGGGCAGCCATGGCCATGGCCATGTGGAGAGAGGGGAGAAGAGTGGGGAAGAAGGAGGGTGAAAGGTAAGAATAAGAACAAGAGCTTAAGAAAGAGAAGAGACAAGAGAGAGAGGAGTGGGCTGGGCTACCTGTTGTTGTCAGGTAACTGTGGGGAGGAGTATACCTGGCTGTTGCCAGGTAACTGTGGGGGGTGGAGTTCAGACACCCTATGTGACTGATGATCACAAAATTATGGAGCCTTATGGGTCCTTATGTCAGGAGCCTATGTTTGGGAGCATGGCAAACAGGCCTTCTGTCCCTTGCAGATTAAGCTATTGGGTCTCTTGGTTTTGAGCCTAGCTCGACCAAAAAGCAGGCTCCCTTTCATGGTCCCACATATGTTTATATATCAGTATGTACACATATGTATCCAGTGTGTGTGTGTGTGTGTGTGTGTGTAAACATCTGTAGTTATTCTGGTTGTTACTGTGCATTTTATGCCCTCAAGTAGGCATCTAGGTTTGGGGTAATTATTATATAGATGCTGATTTCTGGGAGGGTGGGGGAGGGTGATAGTCTGTAGAATCCATAGGAGGCATGGACAGGGAAGGAGTCTGCTTCTGAGAAGGGAAACTATTGTATCTGCTAGGGGAACACAGAGAGAACCTAACTTCTGTGAGCGGATCAATTTGGTCTTCTGGAAGCAAACATGGCCTTTGGTTGAGCATAGAGTGGCTACCTAAGGTGAAGCCTGGGACACTGTGAGGAGTAGGTGGAGGGAGGCTAGAAAGTGATGGTCTGAGGGACCTAGAGGAGGTGTGGAGGGGGGGAAGTGAAACTAAAGCTGGAGTGCTATTTCAGTGCTAAGGGAAAGCTTGATTTATTGAGTCTACAAAGGAAACAAAGAGAGTGAAAAAAGTCTCTAGTCAAGCTACCTCTATTGAAAATATTAATATATATTATATTAATTCTATATTATATATAAATAAATGTATATCTATATATGTGTGCATATGTAAGTATATGCATATATACATATGCATGTGTATATATGTATACAATATATGCATATATATATACACACATGTACATGCATGTATATATATATGCACATACAAAACTAATGTCCAAGTGGATCAAAGACCTCAACATAAAACCAGGTACACAGAATCTGTTAGAAGAGAAAGGAGGAATAAATAGCTTTTAACACATTGGCACAGGAAACAACTTCCAGAACAAAACAATGATACTAAAGGCAGAAAGATCAACAATTAATAAATGGGACCTTATGAAACTGAAAGGCTTCTATAAGTCAAAGAACAGCATCTTTGGACATGGTGGTAGCCTAATGTGTGCAAAAAGTTTTTACTAACTCCACATCTGAGAGAGGATAAATATCAAAAATATATAAAGCACTCTAGAAACTAGATATCAAGAAATCAAATAATCCAACTTAAATATAATATAGAGATCTAAACAGAGAATTTTCATTAGAGGAATCTGAAATGGCTTAGAAACACTTAAAGAAATGTTCAACACCCCTAACCATAAGGGAAATACAGATCAAAACTATTTTCAGATTCTCTCTTATACCTGTAGGATGGCTTAGATCAAAACCACAAGTGCCAGCTCATGCTGTGGAGGAGTTGGAGCAAGGGGAACACTCTTCCACTGCTGATTGGAGTGCCAACCTATACAGCAAGTATGAAAATCAATATAGTATTTCCTCAGAATATTGGAAATTGGTCTACCTGAAGACCCAGCTATAGCACTCCTGGGCATATACCCATCGTACCACAAGGACACTTGCTCACCTATATTTGTAGCTGCTTTATTTATAATAGACAGGAACTGTAAATGACATAGATGTCTTTAACAAAAGAATTGATAAAGAAATGTGGTACATTTATAAACTTGAGTTTTACCCACCTGTTAAAAAGCAACATCCTACAGTTTTTAGCCTAATGGATGGAACTAGATAAAAATAATACTCAGAGAATTATCCAGAACCAGAAAGAGTAATACAATATGCATTCACTAATAGGTGGATATTAGCCTTTAAGTAAATAATCAGTCTTTAAGTAAATGATAAATGAGCTACAATATATGTACCCAGAGAGATTAGGTAAAGAGGCATGGATTATCCTGGGAAGGGGAAATAGCATTGATTTTGCAGGTGAACTAGGGACTGGCAGGGAAATGAACAGGAGAGATAAGGTGTGAGGAGTCTTCTTGGAGTCTACAAGTCTATTAGCATAATAAGGACTCCTAGCAGTATGAGAAACAGACTCAGAACTGGCCATTTCCTAAAGCCAGGCAAGTCTCCCAGTGGTTCGAATGAGTTGCATATGGTTGAGTTGTTGGTACTGTGGAGATCAACAAATAATCCTTGCTGATGCAAGATCAAAGGATTGCTCTCTGCAAACTGACATCAGGACCACATTGACAAAGACAACACCAGTTCAACTCATTGAATGTGAAGATATCGAGCCAGTGCTTTCACGGATCCTTCAGTCCTACATTCTAGTGACTTTGTTTCAGGAAGGTGCAGACTACTAAAAGAGAAACACTACAAAAAGAGAAAGTGGAAACAACACAAAAAGAGGACACTAACCCAGCCACAAAAACTTTGACTTATGACAATCCTTCCTGCATGGTGTGCTGGATGAGGCAGTGGTTGTACAAGTCTTGTGGGAGTGGCCAGCCAATGTCTGATTTAACTTGAGGCCTATGACACAAAAGAAAGCCTATCCCAGATATTGTTCAGATGACTAACCTAACACAAATATTATAAAGTTCTCTCAGTATATTGTTTTTCTTTAGATCAATAGATTTTGTCTTCTTTTGTGTGTTCAAAGTTGTCATCACAGACTACCATGTTCAGTAGAAAAACAAGTTCAGTGTCTACTTTACACAATATGGTTTTGATAGAACTTACGAGAAGCAGGCTCTCTATATGTCAGTCAAGCTGCAAGCTTGGGGCCCCTCTGTTCTGACATTGTTGCATCCAAATAGTACTGGATTTCACAAGTTAAATGTTGAAACCCTAATCCATTATTCCTTATTTCTCTTTGGAAAGATGTAGGCCTCCCTGGTATGTCTCCAGAATCATCTACTTCTCTATTGCAACCTAGTGAGAAAATCTGAACCTGGGAAGTTCCTCTGCTTTCAAGTTTCAGACTCATGAAACCTTAATAAAATAAGTGTTTGATGTTTAAGCCATAGTGCTTGGTGATAGTTTGTTACACAGCAGTAAATATACATAGTCTTATAATGAAGGGATTCAGACTATTAGAGAAAAGTATCCTGACTGCTCTAAATCTATAAACAGGAAGAGCAAGAGGTCCTCTGATACATTTGGGTTTTCCACAAAAACCACAATATAGTCTTTAAAAAGCTAGAGAAAAGTATAACTGTTACATGGAGAGTATGAACTAAGATGGAGAATTAGCTGTCCTTTAGTTTACAGCACCAAACTAAGAGACAGACTGAGTTGGGTCCAGGCATTTCTGAAATGGGTATTTTTTAACCTGGGTCAATCTTTTGAAAGGCAATATCCTGGATTCTTACTTGTTTTGTTTTGTTTTTGTTTTTCTCTATCTACATTTTATAAAAACAGCAGTGAACTTTGGATCCATCAATGTACCATAAGATTGTAAATAAGATTTGTCCAAGACATACTACTTTATTTATTTATTTAATTTACATAATGGTGAGAATCAAGAGGGCCTTTCACTATGCCCTTCTTCTCTACTGAGATACTAAGAAGTTTTCACTGGACCCTGTGTGTCCTAGTATTTCAGTTCTTTTTGTTTTGTTTCTTATTGTTTGTTTATTCATTGATAGATTTTGTTTTTGAGATTAGAATAAAATTGCTTTTCTCCTTTCCCTTTCCTCCTTCCAAGCCTTCCCATTGCTCTCCTTGTTCTCTTTTAAATTCATGGCCTCTTTATCCTTCTTTATTTACATTTCTCTCATATATTATATCTAGACCCCACTTATCCTTTCCTCATGGCTTCTTGTTGGAGACCATACCATGCATGAGAAAGTAGGCCTTTCACAGCTTCCCATCCTAATAAGCCAAATGGCCTTGTGTTAAGGAGCTGGTCACCCCCTCCTCCCTATTCCCTTCATGGCACCTAAGACCCTAAAAGATTGAATTATAGTCCCTTCTTCCTTATCTCTTCCTGACTCCCAAGACTTCTAAGGACATGAGTTATGTGCTGAGCCCAGCCTGACACCCGGGACTGTTAAGGAGGGATCTATATTCTGGAGATAGGACTCGGAGTACCTCCTGCCTGCAGTCTGAATTCGGCCTTCATGTCCCCAGATGCCCACTTCTTTGTTAATTCCCCCTCAACCCCTCCCTATTTCCCTTTGCTGTGTGCTTAAAACCTGGCGTTTCAGCCTAATAAACTGAGACCTTGACAACTCTTTGCTTGGTCTCGCTCTTCTTTCTCGCTCATTTCTCTTTCAGGTTTGCAGTCCCCCTCACACCCACGAATAACTGGGTCCTGCTGGATAGGACAGCTTCTCACCCTTGTCCATCCACTATTCCTTGTTTCTCTTCAGAAAGATGTAGGCCTCCCAGGGATATCAACCAAACATGTAATATCAAGTTGCAATAAGACTATGTACCACCCCTTGTATTAAGTTCTGACAAGGCAAACTACTTAGAGGAAATAGTTCCCAAAAGCAGGCAAAGGAATCAGAGACAACCTTTGTTCCCATTGTTAGTAGTCTCAAAAGAAGACAAAGCTATGAAAGCATAACTTAAATGCAGATGCTCCCTGAATGTTGCTTCAGTCTTTTAAGCCCTTATGGAACCAGGTTACTTGATTCTGATTTTTGTTTGGTTGGTTGGTTTGGTTTTTGGTTTTTATTTCTTTGTTGGTTTTTTTTTCCTTCTGCTTCCTTCACACCTCTGGCTACTAAAATCCTCCTTCTTCTCCCTCTTTTGCAAGATTCCATGAGCTCTAGCTAAAATTTGGCTGTGGGTCTCTGTATCTTTTTCAATCAGTTGCTACATGAAGTCCCTCTGATCACAAATATGTTAGGCTCTAGACTACAAACACAGCAGAATATCACTAGGAAACATTTCATTGACTTTCTTTTTGCTTGTCATGTTTGGTTCTTTCCTAGGACTCTGGGCTATAAACACTGATTCCTGGTTTTTCAAGCACTGTCAGGCACAACTCATTCTCATAGCATGGGTCTCAAGAAGGGCCAGTTATTGGTTGGCCACTTCCTACAAGTTTCACACCACCTTTACCTTAGCACATTTTGCAAGCAGTACAGATTATATGCCCAAGGTTTTATGGGTTGGGATCCCTGCACTGGAAGTCTTGCCTGGTTACAGAGGATAAGAAGCTCAGGTAATTCATTTCTTTTTAATTACTTTTTAAAATTATATTTAAATATGTTCATGTGTCTGTGCATGTGAGTGAGATTCTCCAAGAGACCAAATGAATATGATCCCATTGAAGCTAGAGTTGCAGTTCGTTATGAGTCACATGATTTAAATACTGAGAATGGAACTTCAGTTCTTTGGAAGAGTAGTAAGGGCTATTAACACTGAATAACCATTGCAGTCCCCAGTATTACAATTGTTTAAAAAATTCCAAAAAAACATATTCTGTTCTAGTTTTATTCATTTCAGATTCATTGACAAAAGGGGAAATTCACAAAAGCTATTAGACACTTGAATGATATCAGTCCCCATAGGTTCATATTTTTAAAGGCTTATTAACAAAGGACTGGTACTATTAGAAATGATTAGAAGGATTGAGAGGTATGGTTTTGTTGTAGGAAGTATGTCACTGGGTGTGGGCTTTGAGGATTCAAAGGCCCATGTTCTTTCTTCCTAGTGGCTAAAGATTAGGATGCAATTCTCATCTACTTCTCCAAGACTATGCTTGTCTGCATGCTAACACATGCAGATACTCCCCACAAAGATGATAATTGACTAACTCTCTGAAGTTGTAAAACAAGACCTTAATTAAATGTTTTCTTTTATAAGAGTTGCCTTGGTCATGGCTTCTCTTCAGAGCAATGCAGCAGTAACTAAGGTGTCAATAGAGCACCATATCAAAAGCCAATCTGAGAAAAAAGGGAAATCAGAAATTAGAATTCTATAGCCTGCAAGTCATCAAACCATGAGAAGTAAATAAAAGACAGGCACAAAAACTAGATCACCAGTCTAAGAGGTCCAGAAATCAATCATCCAGCCCTAATCAGGTTCTGAGAGAGTTTAAGAAGTGGGTCCAGGGAGTGCTCATAAAATAATGGAAGATTTTTATCATAAATAACAAACATATGTTCTAATATTGAATGGGTCCATTAATCATGCTGTGTATTGAGTAAAAGAGAATTACACAAAACTACTTCATTTATTTTGTGGGCCTTTTGTAACTATAGGGGCAGAAATAGCTATAGATCTTTAGGCAAGTGGATGCAGATTGATTCATAACAATATTTTAATAACATTATTCACCTTAATCAATGCTTCAGATTCAAGGAAAAATAGAGTAATTTCATCACAATTAATTAATTCTGATCTAAAAATCTGTTCCATCCAAAGTATTAATTATAAAACTAGTTGAGACAATGTCAGACTGAATTCTTTAAAATTTTTACTTTTCATATAGCCTCTTTCTCAGAGAACCACAAAAGGAGATGCTTTGACAAATTGAAGAAAAATTCTAAGAGAAAGGAATACAAGGAGTTCAATTAATAGAGATCCACCATGGCAGAAGTAACCTGACTTGTCAGGACAAAGTCAGTGCTAATATAAATCTATCCAATCGTTGAAGCACTTCATGTGTCCAGTAAAAGCTGCTCACAACATTGTGTACATATTGTGGAAAAGTCACAGAAAGTAGAAAGCAAGAACAGCAAGAAGAGACTGAGACCAGATATAGTCACTAAGGAAACACCCCTAAAGAGACTTAGTTTCTCCAAGAAACCCATACCCATGTTCCATCAATGGCCATGAGCCCATTCACACTTTGCATTCATCAATGGATCAAGGTGTCCATTAGACTAGAATCCTCACTATAGTCTTTTTTTTTGGAACCTGCCTCATAGGAAAACTGATAGGTATGCTCTTGGGTGTTCCTCAATCCAATTAAAGTAATAATGAGCATTAACTATCACTAACAAACAATGTTTGCATGTCTTTTTACACTTACCAAGCTGTTTTCAAGCTGTATGTATTGCATATAATGTATAGCAAATAACAAAAAACAGTAGGTGAAGGAACCCTAGGTCTACATAATGTCACAAATACCTGTTAGTGCACCAACTTAATTGTGAAGTCACCTCTTGTAATTTAATCCTTAATAAGCATGATGTTGCACATATCTTCATGAGCTCATTATCTAGTTTTGTATCTTTAGATAAGTATTTATACCAATTTTTACAATATTTGGGGGGAGGAACCATTTATTTACTAATAAATTTCAATGTTTATCTATTATCCTCAATATAAATATTAATTTATGTGTGTTTATATATTCTCCTTGATATAAATATAAACTTTAAGATTTATAGATTCCCCTGTATTGAAAATGTGTTATTTCTTTATTTTAAGTGAAATGTTATAATTCAGATAACATCCAAAACCGAGGACACACAGCTTCATAAAAGAAACACTACTATCACTTAAATCACATATTGTCCTTCACATAGTGATAGTGGTATCATTCAATGCTCTACTCTCACCAGTAGACAGATCACCCAGATAAAAGCTAAACTGAGAAATGTGGGATCTAACAGACACTATAAACCAAATGGACTTAACAATTACTTAACATTTCACTAAGACACCAAATTATACTTTCTTCTCAACAGCTCATAGAGCTTTCTCTATTGACGCAGACTTGGGCACAAGTATCAACAGATTCAAGAAGGTTGAAATAACACTTCTATGTGACCACCACAAATTAAAACTGCATATTAAAAACATGAACTATAGAAAGTCTACAAGCACATGGAAACTGAACAACTCACTACTGCATGATGAAATACAGTTTAGGAATAATGTGTTCAGAGTCAACCTAAGAAATCTTTGCATCCATTAAGTTTATATTTCCTTCATGTTTTTTTCTGGAAATTCCATAGTTTAGTTACCATATGCAGAGTAGTGATATATCTTGAGTTGATTTTATAAAGATCTAACTTTATGTGTCCTTTGTACTATCTATCTATTTATAGAAGATAATGTATTGTTCCCACTAGATTACCTAAATACCTTTTTCTTTTCTTTTTTTTTTTTTTTTGTTGTTGTTAGAGAGATCATAGCAAAACTGAGGGCTATGAAAAGTCTATTCAAGCAATCAGACTTCTTATTCTTTATCAGAAACAGAATACAATGGAGGCTACCAGGATCAATACAATTATAATCATAACGATACAATTATACCTGCAAACTACACAAGTCATAAAAGATTACCATGTCAGAGTTATTGTCCAGTCAAACTTCTATGTGTTTCATTGACTTCTAAATCACAGGAGAAACACAGGCAGTCTGAGTGTTGCACTACCTGAGTGAGTGCCTCATTTCCCCAGGAACTGAAAGGCATACAGTGTCCCAGGAGCCACAGACTGTGACCTGAAAAACCTATAAAATATGCCTCTCAAGATACCTAGACAAAGCCAACTCCATGATTCCCTGAAATCTACCAAACTAATTTGTAATGCTGTCATACTCACAGGGTTTGGCCATCAGATGCCCAGGGTCCACTGTTTTGATCTGATCTTCTTCAACCTCTCATTCAAACAATCGTTCTGGCCACCTCTTTCAAATTGGTCCCTGAGCTTTAGGGAGAGATTGTTTGATGTATATGTTCTATTTAAGGCTGAGCACTACACAGACTTTATTTTCTGCATTTTTGACTAGCTATGATTTGCTGTGTTACCTAAAGTCCACTGCAAAAAGAACCTTCTGTGATGAGGTCTGAGAGTTACACTAATCTAAGGACATGGCAGTACAAATTTAAATGATAGTTTGACATTATGTTCAGTCAGCAAGCTGATAAAAATAGGTTAACTCCTGAAGCCTGAAACCTAACCATGGGTTCTTGGTCAGACTTAGAGTAGTAAGCAGTTGATTTCTCCTATGCAGTGGGTTAGTTACCTTTATAACATTGCTGTCGTTATTGCCTCATAGGATACATCTTGCCACACTGACCACTGTTGTAACTTACAAGTTTCACAGCTAGGTGAGACTGTTGATGCTTTGTCATAAAAAGCCTACATAGCACTTTCCAGCACAATGAAATCTAACCAGCAGACTCACTGATAAGTGAATATCAGCCAAAAATAACCTCAGAATACCCACGATACAACTCACAGACCATATGAAAACCAAGAAGAAAGAAGATCACTCCAAAGTGTGGAAGCTACAGTCCTACTCAGTAGGGGAAAAAATAATCTCTGGGAAGTAGAGGGAGAGAGGAATCTGGAGGGGAAAAAGGAGGGAGAGGTGAAGAGGAGCCAGTTCAGATATGGGAAGAGCTGAAGAAGAAGTACAGAGGGTCAGGAATTTGAAAGTAAGTGTTTAACAGTCGGGGAGGTGGAACTAGGAGTAGTCACTACAAAGTCCCAGATGCCAGGGTCAACAGGTTCCCAGGACCCAACAGGGTGAACATTAGCCAAAATACCCTGAAAAAGGGAGAGAGAAACTTAGAGACCATATCCAGTGGATAGGCATGGCGCCCAGTTGAGGGATGGGGCTACTCACCCACCTCAGAAATATTAATCCAGAATTCCTCATGTAAAAAGGAAATGCAGGGACAAAGAGTGGAGAAGAAACTGAAGGAAAGGCCATTCAGAGACTGCCCCGTCAAGGGATCCATCCCATCTGCTGACACCAAACCCAGACACTATTGCTAGTACCAAGAAGTGCTTACTGACAGGAGCCCGATATAGTTGTCCCCTAAGAGGATCTGCCAGAGCCAGACCAATATAGATGTGGATACACACAGCCAAACATTTTACTAAGTGCATGGACCCCAAAGAGGAAGTTGAGGCAGGGACTGTAGGAACTGAAGCGGTTGACAACATCATAGGAACAATAATAGCAACCAACCAGATCCCCCCAAACCTTCCAGGGACTAAACCACCAACCAAAGA
Source organism: Mus caroli (assembly GCF_978045245.1). Lineage (NCBI taxonomy): Eukaryota > Metazoa > Chordata > Mammalia > Rodentia > Muridae > Mus > Mus caroli. Next base: position 30,752,706 of record NW_028227267.1, on the reverse strand, counting down.
GTACACATGGTACCCATAGATCCAGCTGAATATTTAGCAGAGGACTGAATTATCTGGTATCACTGGGAGGGGAACTCCTTGGTCTTGTGGAGGCTTGATGACCCAGGATAGCAGAAAGCTAGGACACTGAGGCAAAGGTGGGTGGGCTGGTGGGAGAGCACCTATATAGAGACAGGTGACAGGAAGGAGGGGATGGGGCCTTGTGAAAGGGAAACTGGGAAAGTGGTTAACATTTGAAATGTAAATAAATAAAATAACCAGTAAAAGAAATGAAAACAAAATTTTAAAACATAGTTGAGGACCCTATATGATATCACAGAATAATTCTTAAGAGATACTTGCCTGATTACAATTGATCAAGTAAAAGTGTAGCTCATAAGAATAAAGGACGGTAGGACTTTTATTTTGTTTTAATTTCTTTTTTTTAATTATTTTTATTAGATATTTTCTTTATTCACATTTCAAATGCAATCCCGAAAGTTCCCTATACCCTCCCCGCGCCCTACTCCTATACCCACTGACTCCCACCTGTTCCCCTGTACTGGGGCATATAAAGTTTGCAAGACTTAAGAGGCCTCTCTTCCAAATGATGGCTGACTAGGCCATCTTCTGCTACATATGCAGCTAAAGACACGAGGTCTGGGAGTACTAGTTAGTACATATTATTGTTCCACCTATAGGGTAACAGACCCCTTCAGCTACTTGGGTACTTTCTCTAGCTCCTCCATGGGGGCCCTGTGTTCCATCCTATAGATGACTGTAAGCATCCACTTCTGTATTTGCCAGCCATGGGCATAGCCTCATACAAGACAGCAGGGTCCCTTCAGCAAAATCTTGCTGACATATGCAATAGTGTCCAGGTTGGGTGGCTGATTATGGGATGGATCCCTGGGTGAGGTAGTCTCTGGATAGTCCATCGTTTTGTGTTAGCTCCAAACGTTGTCTCTGTAACTCCTTTCATGGGTATTTTGTTCATTATTCCAAGGAGGAATGAAGTATTCAAACATTGGTCTTCCTATTTCTTGATTTTCTTAGGTTTTGCAAATTGTATCTTGGGTATTTGAAGTTTCTGGGCTAATATCCATTTATCAGTGAGTGTATATCTAATGACTTCTTTTGTGATTGGGTTACCTCACTAAGGATAATATCCTCCAGATACATCCATTTGCCCAAGAATTTAATAAATTCATTGTTTTTAATAGTTGAGTAGTACTCCATTGTGTAAATGTACCACATTTTCTATATCCATTCCTCTGTTGAGGGACATCTGAGTTCTTTCCAGCTTCTAGCTATTATAAATAAGGCTGCTATGAACATAGAGGAGCATGTGTCCTTATTACCAGTTGGAATATCTTCTGGGTATATGCCAAGGAGAGGTATTGTTGGATTTTGCGGTAGTATTATGGCCAATTTTCTGAGGACCACCAGACTAATTTCCAAAGTGGTTGTATAAGCTTGCAATCCCACCAGCAATGGAGGAGTGTTCCTCTTTCTCCACATCCTTTCGAGTATCTGCTGTCAACTGAATTTTTGATCTTAGCCATTCTGACTGGAATGAGGTGGAATCTCAGGGATGTTTTGATTGGCATTTTCCTGATGATTAAGGATGTTGAACAATTTTTCAGGTGTTTCTCAGCTCTTCAGTATTCCTCAGTTGAGAATTCTTTGTTTAGATCTGTACCCCATTTTTAATGCTGTTATTTGAATTTCTGGAGTCCAGCCTTGTATATATTGGATGTTAGTCTCCTATCAGATTTAGAACTGGTAAAAATTCTTTCCTGATCTATTGGTGGTCTTTTTGTCTTATTGATGGTGTCTTTTGCCCGACAGATGCTTTGCAATTTTATGAGGTCCCATTTGTTAATACTTGATCTTGCACCACAAGCCATTGCTGTTCTGCTTAGGAATTTTTCTCCTGTGCCCATATCTTCGAGGCTTTTCCCCACTTTTTCCTCTATAAATTTCAGTGTCTCTGGTTTTATGTGGAGGACTTTGATCCACTTACACTTGAGCTTTGTACAAGGAGATAAGAATGGATCAATCCGAATTCTTCTACATAATAACTGCCAGTTGTGCCAACACCATTTGTTGAAAATGCTGTCTTTTTTCCACTGGATGTTTTTTGCACCCTTGTCAAAGATCAAGTGACCATAGGTGTGTGGCTTCATATCTGGGTCTTCAATTCTATTCTATTGATCTACCTGTCTGTCTCTGTACCTGTACCATGCAGTTTTTATCACAATTGTTCTGTAGTACAGCTTAAGGTCAGGCATGGTGATTTCACCAGAGGTTCTTTCATTGTTGAGAACAGTTTTTGCTATCCTAGGTTTTTTTATTATTCCAGATGAATTTGCAAATTACCCTTTCTAACTCAGTGAAGAATTGAGTTGGAATTTTGATGGGGATTGCATTGAATCTGTACATTGCTTTCAGCAGGATAGACACTTTGACTATATTAATCATGTCAATCCATGAGCATGGGAGATCTTTCCATCTTCTGAGATCTTCTTCAATTTCTTTCTTCACAGACATAAAGTTATTATCATACACATCTTTCACTTCCTTAGTTAGAGACACACCAAGGTATTTTATATTATTTGTGTCTATTGTGAAGGGTGTTGTTTCCCTAATTCCTTTCTCAGCCTGTTTATCATTTGTGTAGAGAAAGGGCTTTGAGTTGTTTGAGTTAATTTTATATCCAGCTACTTCATTGAAGCTTAGGAGTTCTCTGGTGTAATTTTTAGGGTCACTTATATATACTATCCTATCATCTGCAAATAGTGATATGTTGACTTCTTACTTTCCAATTTGTATTCCATTGATCTTCTTTTGTTGTCAAATTGCTCTTGCTAAGTCTTCAAGTACTATATTGAATAGGTAAGGAGAAAGTGGGCAGCCTTGTCTACTCTCTGATTTTAGTGGGATTGCTTTGATTTTCTCTCCATTTAGTTTGATGTTGGCTACTGGTTAGCTGTATATTGCTTTTACTATGTTTAGGTATAGGCATTGAATTCCTGATCTTTCCAAGACTTTTATCATGAAGGGGTATTGTATTTTGTCAAATCCTTTCTTGGCATCTAACGAGATGACCATGTGGGTTTTGTCTTTGAGATTGTTTATATAGTGGATTATGTTTATAAATTTCTGTATATTAAACCATCGCTGCATCCCTGGGATGAAGCCTACTTGATCATGATGGATGATCGTTTTGATGTGTTCTTCTATTTGGTTTATAAAGATTTTATTGAGTATTTTTACATCAATATTCATAAGGGAAATTGGTATGAAGTTCTCTTTCTTTATTGGATCTTTGTGTGGCTTAGGTATCAGAGAAATTGTGGCTTCAAGGAATGAATTGGGTAGTGAAAGACCCACAACGTGAGGACTCCCTCACGTTCTGACTCAGGAGAGGCGACACCCCAAATCACACACAAGAAATGATCTTGCTGCAAATTGCAAGAGGATTTTTTAATCAAGAGCGCTCTCGGGCCCATGGTCATACACCACGCATGGATAGAGGACCATTGCGCCCCAAGTAGCTGAGTAAGGGGGTATTTAAAGGAAGAAACCACAACTCATGGAGGTGGGGAGGGCGTTGTTGGAAAATACCAAAAATACCAGTTAAGAATCACAAGGAAGTATAAAGTCACAAGTGTCAGGTTATCCCTCAAGACAATTTCTAAGAGCAAGAGCCCCTAACAATCTAAGAGCCCCTAAAGATAGCACATTTGCATTGCAGGTTCCAGTAATGGTCAGGGTGGGTCAGGATGACTTTCTTTGAATGAACACTCTTTGAACCCAGGAAGCGGGTGGGTGGAGGAAGGAATGTCCCTATCTGTTTTATAACCAGCACCTGGAGCACTAAGCCACAAAGGCTACACTCCCAAGCCTGGGCCCAAAAGCCTCTAATTTTGTTTTTACTTGGCTATACTTTTTTAATACTTCTTCAGGTAGAATATCTTCTGTTTCTATTTTGTGGAATAGTTTGAGGAGAGTTGGAATTAGGTCTTCTTTGAAGGTCTGATAGAACTCTGCACTAAACCCATCTGGTCCTGGGCTTTTTTTGGTTGGAAGACTATCAATGCCTGCTTCTATTCATTAGGGTAAATAGGACTGTTTAGATTATTAATCTGATCCTGATTTAACTTTGGTACCTGGTATCTGTCTAGGAAGTTGTTCATTTTATCCAGGTCTTCTAGTTTTGATGAGTGTAGCCTTTTATAGAAGGATCTGGTGGTGTTTTGGATTTCTTCAGGATCTGTTGTTATGTCTCCCTTTTCATTTCTGATTTTGTTAATTAGGATGCTGTCCCTGTGCCCTCTACTTAGTCTGGCTAAGGGTTTATCTATCTTGTTGATTTTCTCAAAGAACCAGCTCCTGGTTTAGTTGATTCTTTGAATAGTTCTTCTTGTTTCCACTTGTGTAGCCTCCCTTAGCCCTGAAGCAGGCTGATCCAGACTTTGACCTTGCTGCCACTGAGGAGAATACCTAGGGTGGAGCTTTCTGACCTAGATGGCTCTTTTATTCTGTCTCCTGCCACTGCTCTCTCCAACACACTGCTACCTGCTGAGAAGCCCCTTAGACATTCTGGAGGAACATCCTATTCTGCATGTCACCTACAGGCTGGCTCCAGACACCAAGGATGGACTGGTGGATTGCCCTTTCTAATTCCTTGAAGAATTGAGTTGGAATTTTGATGGGGATTGCATTGAAACTGAAGATTGCTTTTGGCAAGATAGCCATTTTTATAATGTTGATCCTGCCAGTCCATGAGCATGGGAGATCTTTCCATCTTCTGAAATCTTCTTTAATTTCTTTCTTCAGAGACTTGAAATTCTTGTCATACAGATCTTTCACTTCCTTAGTTAGAGTCACGCCAAGGTATTTTATATTGTTTGTGACTAATGAGAAGGGTGTTGTTTCCCTAATTTCTTTCTCAGCCAGTTTATTCTTTGTGTACAGAAAGGCCATTGCCTTGCTTGAGTTAATTTTATATCCAGCTACTTCACTGAAGCTGTTTATCAGGCTTAGGAGTTCTCTGGTGGAATTTTCAGGGTCACTTATATATACTATCATATCATCTGCAAAGAGTGATATTTTGACTTCTTCTTTTCCAATTTGTAACCCCTTGATCTCCTTTTGTTGTTTAATTGCTCTGGCTATGACTTCAAGTACAATGTTGAATAGGTAGGGCGAGAGTGGACAGCCTTGTCTAGTCCCTGATTTTAGTGGGATTGCTTCAAGCTTCTCATCATTTACTTTGATGTTGGCTACTGGTTTGCTGTAGATTGCTTTTATCATGTTTAGGTATGGGCCTTGAATTCCTGATCTTTCCAAGACTTTTATCATGAATGGGTGTTGGATTTTGCCAAAGGCTTTCTCAGCATCTAACGAGATGATCATGTGCTTTTTGTCTTTGAATTTAGTTATATACTGGATTATGTTGATAGATTTCCATATATTGAACCATCCTTGCATCCCTGGGATGAAACCTACTTGGTCAGAATGGATGATTGTTTTGATGTGTTCTTGGATTCGGTTAGCAAGAACTTTATTGAGGATTTTTGCACCATTATTCATAAGGGAAATTGGTCTGAAGTTCTCTATCTTTGTTGGGTCTTTTTGTGGTTTAGGTATCAGAGTAATTGTGGCTTCATAGAATGAGTTGGGTAGAGTACCTTCTGTTTCTATTTTGTGGAATAGTTTGTGCAGAACTGGGATTAGATCTTCTTTGAAGGTCTGATAGAATTCTGCACTAAACCCATCTGGTCCTGGCTTTTTTTGGTTGGGAGACTATTAATTACTGCTTCTATTTCTTTAGGGGATATGGGACTGTTTAGATGATTAACCTGATCTTGATTTAACTTTGGAAAGGGCAATCTGCAAATTCATCTGGAACAACAAAAAACCTAGGATAGCAAAAACTCTTCTCAAGGATAAAAGAACCTCTGGTGGAATCACCATGCCTGAACTAAAGCTGTACTACATAGCAATTATGATAAAACGTGCATGGTACTGGTATGACGACAGGCAAGTAGACCAATGGAACAGAATTGAAGACCCTGAGATGAACCCACACACCTATGGTCACTTGAACTTTAACAAGGAAGCAAAAACCATCCAGTGGAAAAAAGACAGCATTTTCAACAAATGGTACTGGCACAACTGGCGGTTATTATGTAGAAGAATGTGAATTGATCCATTCTTATCTCCTTGTACTAAGGTCAAATCTAAGTGGATTAAGGAACTCCACATAAAACCAGAGACACTGATACTTATAGAGGAGAAAGTAGGGAAAAGCCTCTAAGATATGGGTACAGGGGAAAAATTCCTGAATAGAACAGCAAAGGCTTGTGCTGTAAGATAGAGAATCTATAAATGGGACCTCATAAAGTTGCAAAGCTTCTGCAAGGCAAAAGACACTGTCAGTAAGACAAAAAGACCACCAACAGATTGTGAAAGGATCTTTACCTATCCTAAATCAGATAGGGGACTAATATCCAATATATATAAAGAACTCAAGAAGGTGGACTCCAGAAAATCAAATAACCCCATTAAAAAATGGGGCTCAGAACTGAACAAAGAATTCTCACCTGAGGAATACCAAATGGCAGAGAAGCACCTGAAAAAATGCTCAACATCCTTAATCATTTGGGAAATGCAACTCAAAACAACCCTGAGATTCCACCTCACACCAGTCAGAATGGCTAAGATCAAAAATTCAGGTGACAGCAGATTCTAGCGAGGTTGTGGAGAAAGAGGAACACTCCTTCATTGTTGATGGGATTGAAAGCTTGTACAACCACTCTGGAAATCAGTTTGGCGGTTCCTCAGAAAATTGGACATAATACTACCAGAGGATCCAGCAATACCTCTCCTGGGCATATATCCAGAAGATGTTCCAACTGGTAAGAAGGACATATGCTCCACTATGCTCATAGCCTTATTTATAATAGCCAGAAGCTGGAAAGAACCCAGATGCCCCTCAACAGAGGAATGGATACAGAAAATGTGGTACATTTACACAATGGAGTACTAATCAGCTATTAAAAGGAATCAATTTATGAAATTCCTAGGCAAATGGATAGACCTGGAGGGCATCATCCTGAGTGAGGCCCTCACACATAATCACAAAGGAACTCACACAATATGTACTCACTGATAAGTGGATATTAGCCCAAAAACTTAGGATACCCAAGATATAAGATATAATTTGTTAAATGCATGAAACTGAAGAAGAACGAAGACCAAAGTGTGGACACTGTGCCTCTTCTTAGAATTGGAAACAAAACACCCATGGAAAGAGTTACAGCAATAAAGTTTGGAGCTGTGATGAACGGATGGACCATCTAAAGACTGCCATGTCCAGGGATCCATCCCATAATCAGCTTCCAAATGCTGACACCATTGCACACACTAGCAAGATTTTGCTGAAAGGACCCAGATATAGCTGTCTCTTGTGCGATGATGCTGGGGCCTAGCAAACACATAAATGGATGCTCACAGTCAGCTATTGGATGGATCACAGGGCCCCAATGGAGGAGCTAGAGAAAGTACCAAAGGAGCTAAAGGGATCTGCAACCCTATAGGTGGGACAACATTATGAAGTAACCAGTACCCCAGAGCTCTTGACTCTAGCTGTATATGTATCAAAAGAGGGCCTAGTCGACCATCACTGGAAAGAGAGGCCCATTGGACTTGCAAACTTTATATGCCCCAGTACAGGGGATCGCCAGGGCCAAAAAGTGGGAGTGGGTGGGTAGGGGAGGGGGGGGAAGTGTATTGGGGACTTTTTGGATAATATTGGAAATGTAAATGAGGAAAATACCTAATTAAAAAAATAAACAAGAAAGAAAGAAAGAAAGAAAGAAAGAAAGAAAGAAAGAAAGAAAGAAAGAAAGAAAGAAAGAAAGAAAGAAAGAAAGAAAGAAAGAAAGAAAGAAAGAGAATGGACTGGTGGGGGATGGGTCTTCCCCTTTTATTAGCCTACTCTGTTAGTAAACTCGCATGCCTTGAACAGAATTATGTCTTGGTCTTCATTAATCTCTTTTCCGTCTAAGTCTCTTTCAGCCCCAGTCTGCCTCCCAGGTGTACCTGGTTCAAGTAGGCATACAACAGATTGGCGCCCAGGCCAGGGACCATGGGAAAGGCGGGAAAACACTGAGGTAATTGCTGTCTTGTATGGAGCTCCAAGGGAAGGAAAAAAAAATCAGATCATATCGGCAAGGTGAGCAACAGGTATTTATGCTAGGGCTGGCTTTAAAATTCATTTTTTAAAAAAAGTGTTGCTGGAGGTGTGGAAGGATACGGGCTAAGTTTGGAACAGTGCTAACCCAGCGCTTTTTCCACGTAGGATTTGACAGCGAAATATGTGTGGGATTAGAAACTGTGAATCAGGTGGTTGTCCGCAGCTTTTAAAAGCTGTTTCAGGCAAGAGGAATAGGGTTTAAAATAATGAAACAGGTTGTTGTCCACAGTCGAGAACTTCATCAGGCTAGAGGAATAGGGCTTAAAATGATGGAGTTAAATATATAGAGGAAAATGGATTTTGAAACTCTCCCAGAGACAGAGAGAACTCCGGGGATGCCCTGCTTTTTTCTCTGGCTCTACAGCAGAAGTTCTCTGCCCTCTTTGTGTTGTCTAATGTCTGGTGCACCAGTCCGTTGACTTGTTGATTCATGTGGGTTTTGTTTACTTGTCTGAATGACTGAAGGTTCTGTGTTTCATGTTGGAAAATAAAGATGGCTAAAACTTTATCTGCTGGTTTAGCAAGAGAGTGGCCACATGCTTTAGCCAGGATCAGGCACAGCAGGAGGGCTCCTGCTGGAAAAAAAATGTTTTATGAGAAAGGCAGTCTGCAGCCTCTTGGTCTTGGGGCAAAAAAGCTGAGAGATTTTTTTTTTCCTAAGAAAATTCTCTGTAATCGTGATTATTGCGTTTAGCTAATGACAACGTGCTATTTATTTATAGTTATACCTAGAAAAATTAAAATCCTCTGATTGGTCTAAGTGTAGCTGCTTCATTTGGCTTTTTACTGGTCTTAGAAGTGTAATATGCTCTGCTTGTCTTCATCGTAGAGCATTAGCTTATAAGTTATTGGATATGAGCAAAAAGGTGTACCACTGGTTACTCGAAAGATAGTTTTAAATTGGTAACTCAGGAGTCTTTTAAACACACTTGGCATAAAGCAGGCCAAAAAACTAGGCCTCTAAGGATACTTCTAGTTGAGATAATATTTAATGTGATTCTTCTTCTTTTTTTTTTAATCATTTTATTTCATGATATGCAACATAGTTGATCAATTTGCAGAAAGACTCTATATTAGTCCTTGTGGGATTTCCAATTATTTCTTTTTATTTAATTTTTTATGTTATTTTATTTTAATTAGGTATTTTCTTCATTTACATTTCCAATGCTATCCCAGAAGTCCCCCATACCCTCCCTCCCCACTCCCCTACACACCCACTCCCACTTCTTGATCCTAGAGTTCCCCTGTACTGAAAAGTTTGAAAGTTTAAAGTTTGAAAGACCAATAGGCCTCTCTTTCCAGTGATGGCCTACTAGGCCATCTTCTGATACATATGCAGCTAGAGACAAGAGCTCTGGAGGTTACTAGTTATTTCATAATGTTGCACCTACAGGGTTGCAGATCCCTTTAGCTCCTTGGGTATTTTCTCTAGCTCCTCCATTGGGGACACTGTGATCCATCCAATAGCTGACTGTGAGCATCCACTTCTGTGTTTGCTAGGCCCAGGCATAGCCTCATAAGAAACAGCTATATCAGGGTCCTTTCAGCAAAATCTTGCTGGTGTGTGCAATGGTGTCAGCGTTTGAAGGCTGATTATGGGATGTATCCCCAGGTATGACAGTCTCAAGATCGTCCATCCTTTCGTATGAGCTCCAAAATTTGTCTCTGTAACTACTTCCATGGGTGTTTTGTTCCCAATTCTGAGAAGGGGCAAAGTGTCTACACTTTGGTCTTCATTCTTGAGTTCCATGTGTTTTGCAAATTGTATCTTATATCTTGGGTATCCTAAGTTTCTGGGCTAATATCCACTTATTAGGGAGTACATATCATGTGAGTTCTTTTGTGTTTAGGTTACCTCACTCAGGATAATGCCCTCCAGGTCCATCCTTTTGCCTAGGAATTTCACAAATTCATTCTTTTTAATAGCTGAGTAGTACTCCATTGTGTAAATATATCACATTTTCTGTATCCATTCCTCTGTTGAGGGGCATCTGGGTTCTTTACAGCTTCTGGCTATTATAAATAAGGCTGCTATGAACATAGTGGAGCATGTGTCTTTCTTACCAGTTGGAACATCTTCTGAATATATGCCCCTGGGAGGTATTGCGGGATCCTCAGGTAGTACTATGTACAATTTTCTGAGGAACCGCCAGACTGATTTCCAGAGTGGTTGTACAAGCCTTCAATCCCACCAACAATGGAGGAATGTTCCTCTTTCTTCACATCCTTTCGAGAATCTGCTGTCACCTGAATTTTTGATCTTAGCCATTCTGACTGGTGTGGAGTGGAATCTCAGGGTTGTTTTGATTTGCATTTACCTGATGATTAAGGATGCTGAACATTTTTTCAGGTGCTTCTCAGCCACTCGGTATTCCTCAGGTGAGAATTCTTTGTTTAGCTCTGAGCCCCATTTTTTAAATGGGGCTATTTGATTTTCTGGAGTCCACCTTTTTGAGTTATATATATATATATATATATATATATATATTAGTAATTAGTCCCCTATCTGATTTAGGATAGGTAAAGATCCTTTCCCAATCTATTGGTGGCCTTTTTGTCTTATTGATAGAGTCTTTTGCCTTACAGAAGCTTTGCAATTTTATGAGGTCCCATTTGTAGATTCTGGATTTTACAGCACAAGCCATTGCTGTTCTATTTGGGAATTTTTCCCCTGTACCCATATCTTCGAGGCTTTTCCCCACTTTCTCTTCTATAAGTTTCACTGTCTCTGGTTTTATGTAGAGTTCCTTGATCCACTTAGATTTGACCTTAGTACAAGGAGATAGGAATGGATCAATTAGCATTCTTCTACATGATAACCACCAGTTGTGCCAGCACCATTTGTTGAAAGTGCTGTCCTTTTTGCACTGGATGGTTTTAGCTCCCTTGTCAAAAATCAAGTGACCACAGGTGTGTGGGTTCATTTCTCGGTCTTCAATTCTATTCCATTTGTCTACTTGTCTGTAGCTATACCAGTACCATGCAGTTTTTATCACAATTGCTCTGTAGTACACCTTTAGGTCAGGCATGGTGATTCCACCAGAGGTTCTTTTATCCTTAAGAAGAGTTTTTGGCATCCTAGCTTTTTGTTATTCCAGATGAATTTGCAGATTGCCCTTTCTAATTCATTGAAGAATTGAGTTGGAATTTTGATGGGGATTGCATTGAATCTGTAGATTGCTTTTTGGCAAGATAGCCATTTTTACTATATTAATCCTGCCCATCCATGAGCATGGGAGATCTTTCCATTATCCTAGAAAGTAGGATTAAGGTAATATTTATAGCAATGTCTCTTTAATGAAGCATTAAAGCTTTCACTGTCATGCATTCATAGGTATAAATTGGCAGCCAAATATGGCAATGTGGTAGTGAAGTTTTAATGTTGATTCTAAGGCGATAAATTATTTTGAAATTGGGTTTTGCTTTCCCAAGATTGCAGTTATAGTCTAATATTGCAAAGAAAATTAAAAGTTCTGAAGTCTGTCCTAGTGGCAAGAGGAACTAAGCTCAGAGCAGCTTCTATGCAGTTTGTGTGACTTTCTTTTGTCTTGCAAATGGTGCCTAAGGAAGCTCTGGAAACTTGCCTCTCCTTGCCTCCAGGGGAATTTTCTTTTAGCTGGAAGAACACTATTGCAGATCTACCCAGGTGTTGTTCTAATAAAGTTTAAATTCTAAGTTTATAAAAAGGGTCAATCAGGCTGTAGAATTTATCAGAACATTGCGATTTGACTTACCTACTTCATGTAAAGTTATTATAGATTTAAGAGTTTGTTTTTTCCTTTGCATTTTGATAATTGTAAAGAATTTTGCTTCTAGTGAACTGGTAATTACTGGAAATTTTTGCCTGTAGATTTGACTAACATAGCTTTGCATTATATAAGAAAATTTCTTAGCGTCTCTGCCTCAATATAAGAGGCTAAGAGTTTGAATCTTTCAGTGTATATTGTTTCCTAAGTGAAAACTATGTTATTATGTAATGCCTCTCAAGGGACGTTTACTTTAAAGGAGCTTTAAAGTTCTGGGGAGTAGCTGTTGCTCCAGAAAAGATTCCTTAATATTTAGTATTTTATTATATCATAATATTGTGGTACAGAAAATCTAAGAAAGAGAAATTAATTTACTTCAAAATTTTATTTTCAAAAGCTTCCAGGAGATGTTAATTGGCTAAGACCTCAACTTAAACTCACCATAGGGAACTTAAGCCTTTGTTAGGTGATATTAAGTGAGACACAAATTAACTGACAAAGAACAAAAGGCTTTGCAGAAAATAAGAAAGCTTTTATAATTGTTATCAATTATAATCAATGGTAATTAAATATTACCTGCTTATTTTAGTTATGTGCCCACAGCAATTCCTTGGCAAGAGAAAACATTGTTGTAAAATCGTCCTTCGTCACTTCAAAGGAAAATTTTAATATCTATTAAGGCCTCTGTGGTGGTAACAAAGAATTATAAGATAAATTCATATAGTTTGGGATAACTATAACAAAAACTGTGTCTTAAGAACCTGACAAAGTGTCTGTTCCTTGTTCCAAACAGCAATTAAATTGGTTATTACAGAATATTAATAATTGATCTATTGCATACCATCATTTTAAATAAAATTTACAATCAATATCCCAAAGATAAGTTAAAAATTGTTTTTATACATGCTTTTGTATCTTCTATAAATTCATGCATGCATGCATCCCTGTTACTGTGTTTAAAAACAGCCCTTCTATGGGAGAAAAGTACATGTGAATTGAATCACATGCTTATTCTTTTGAGTTTCCTCCTGCTTCAGCACAGATAATTAAATTGTGTGCTGTAGATGGTGTTTTAAAATGTTGAATAATCAAGCTTTAATTTTTATATTAATAGTCAATATTATATCTCAAAGCTTACAACTGTGTAAATTTGTCCATCCCTCAGATACTATAAATTCTCAAAATTGCAATGGCTTATGCATACATATCTCATAAAAAAATGCGTTGTTTTTTTTTTTTTTTTTTTTTTTTTTTTAAGAAGACTGTTTTTGGACAGTTAAGAATTTGTCGTGGGTCGCCTGGAAAAGACCTTAAGGCAATGCCATGCTAGATTTATATCTCAGACATATTGTAGGCCTTACATAAGAATAATCTCATTCTTTATTTAATCAAAACAGTAATGGCTTAAGATAGTATTTTGGCATTTTTAGAGAAGGTGCATATCAAATTGTGAAAGAGTTGTTTTTGGTGTCCTCAGATTCTGTTTCCACATAATGGTGTTAATTCTTGAGGACCTATAATTAATCAATTGCTGCAAATGAATGCTCTTATTTCTGATTAATAAATAAATAAATTATACATATGTGACTATTAATAACTTTTTAAGCTTTCTAGTTACAACCGTTCTTCAAGAGAAACAATTGAAAGTGCTATTAGTCACTGCCCATGTTACATTAAAACTGACTATAACAGTCAAGTATTTGAGATGTTTTGTCAACAAATTATTAATTCTCAAGGACAACTTTAGCTTCTTAAAAGACAAAGAAGGGGGAAATTATATCCACATGCATATTATTTAGTGCATTCCCGTGCACATTATTTAAATCATACTTTTATTTTAAAATTTTGAAATTTGGATGTCAAAGAATTTAATAAATGCCTTATAATATCTTAAAAGGATCTACTTATTGGCATATGGCTTGATCCTGAACAGCTACCTTATTAGGAAAGGGAAAAGCATATGTTCTCTCCACAGAATGCTGCAGAAGCATGATGGCTAATTCGTGTGACAAGACAGGTGAGTTCACTCAGTGCCCTGACTGTAGTGACTGAAGTGACTGTAGTGACTAGGAAGCTGAATTGGGTGCATATTTTCGACCCATTCTTGCTTGCCATTTTTCCAGTTTGGACAAGCGAAACTGCCTTACTTCAAGCTTTTTAACTTTATGGTAACTCAATCTTGGCCTGGTCTAGTAATAATTCCAATATTAGAGATTCCTATTGAAGATAGCTAAAAATCTTAATTACCTAGCAAAGTTAATTTGGAGCACAGCCTCCACTTCCAGAGAATCTCTGGCCTTTCTGCTAATTCTCAAAGCTAGCTCCCCCCCACCTGAAGGACAGATCCTGAGCTTGATTGTTACTAATTTGCAACTGAATAAAGTACCTGGACTTCCCACAAAGAAGCTTTTATACTGTTGCTTTTTACTGCCCCACCTTTGTTTCTCAAGCAGGTCAGCTATGCTATTCAGCCTGACTGCAGCAGATGTAAAGCCTAGCCTCCAACAGAGCAAGTGGCAGTTATTAATCTTCATCAAGAAGCATTCTAAGTACATATTGTGGCTTTGGTCTGATTTGGGAATAAGTTGTGCTATGAGGGCTGGAGAACCATACCAATCTAAGACAGAGGTACATGTCAACAGGCTGTGGCTGTTGATAATACACCACAAGCCATGTTTGTGTGAAATATAACACAAACTAGCTGCATGTAGCCTTAATGACAGAATTGGATGGTTCCGGAAGATCTCAGATTTCCTAAGGCAGGTACGGCCACCAGCCACCATAACTCCCAGGCAGGACTATGGAGCACAAATAAATTTTATGCCTCGGTCCGGCTATTTTTATTATATAATCAGGGGAGAACTATAGCCTCCCTCCGCCCTGAAGCAGGCTGATCCAGAATATGACCTTGCTGCCACTGAGAAGGAGACTACATAGGGTGCATCTGAAGGAAGATAAAATATTGTAACTTGTGAGTTTAGGAGCCCATGGCCCCGGCCTTGGACTGAGAACAAAGCAGAACAGCCCCCAGGCATGCCAAGGCAGGGCTATTGTTAAGGCATTCCTAATAACATCTTGACTGTAAAGATAAAAAGGTATGCAAGGACCAGCAGGGCTATATTATCTGAGTCAACACCATCTGGCTAGAATCTCCCCTCTGTCTATTGCCCCTTGAAATGATGTAAAGTCGTACATCAACTGGTTGCTATGTGAAGAAAGATAAGCCCCCAGCCCACAGGAACAAAGTCCTGATGCCCTATAATCTTTCTGTTAATGTTTGAATAAGCCAATAGTGTGTCACTATGCTGAATTCCACACCCCTAAGCCCCTTACCGAAAAAAATCCCCTAGCTTTCAAGCCTCTGGGCGGACATTCATTATCTCCTGTGTGGGATGCATGTCGGTCCAGAGCTCCGTAATTAAACGCCCTCATGTAATTACAACAAGAGATGGTCCTTCATGATTTTTTGGGTGCATGCCGAATCGGGAATTGGGTGGGGGTTTCCCCACTAGATCTAACAGATCCTTCAGACCTAGATGGCTCTTTTGTTCTGTCTCCTGCCACTGCTCTGTCAAAGACACTTCTACCTGCTGAGAAGCCCCTGAGACATTCCAAAGGAACATCCTATTCTGCATGTTGACTACAGGCTGGCTTCAGACACCAAGAATGGACTGGTGGGGGATGGGCCTTCCCCTTTTATAAGCAGACTCTTTTAGTAAACTGCTGGGCCTTGAACAGAATCTTGTCTTGGTCTCCATTAATCTCTTGCCATCTAAGTCTCTTTCAGCCTCAGCCTGCCTCCCAGGTGTTCCCGGTTCAAGTAGGCTGCAGGCCTGCATACAACACACTTGGTTGATTTCAGCCCTGAGTTTGATTATTTCCTGCCGTCTACTCCTCTTGGGTGAATTTGCTTCCTTTATTTCTAGAGCTTCTAGTTGTGCTGTCAGTCTGCTAGTGTATGCTCTCTCTAGTTTCTTTTAGGAGGCATTCAGGGCTATGATTTCCTCTTAGGACTTCTTTCATTGTGTCCCATAAATTTGGTTATGTTGTGGGTTCATTTTCATTAAACTCTAAAAAAATCTTTAATTTCTTTATTTCATCCTTGACCAAGGAATCTTTGAGTAGAGTGTTGTTCAGTTTCCATGTGAATGCTGGCTTTCTATTATTTATGCTGTTATTGAAGATCAGCCTTAGTCCATGGTGATCAGATAGGATGCATGGGATAATTTCAATATTTTTGTATCTCTTGAGGCATGTTTTATGGTCAGTTTTGGAGTATGTACCATGTGGTGCTGAGAAGAAGGTATATCCTTTTGTTTTAGGGTAAAATGTTCTGTAGATATCTATTAAATCCATTTGTTTCATAACTTCTGCTACTGTACATGTGTCTCTGTTTAGTTTGTTTCCAGGATCTGTCTATTGGTGAGAGTGAGGTGTTGAAGTCTTCCACTATCATTGTGTGAGGTCCAATGTGTGCTTTGAGCTTTACTAAAGTTTCTTTAATGAATATGGCTGCCCTTGTATTTGGAGCATAGATATTCAGAATTGAGAGTTCCTCTTGGTAGATGAGTAATAAGTGCACATCCTTGGTTTCTTGATAACTTTGGGTTGATAGTCAATTTTTTTCGATATTGGAATGGCTTCTCCAGCTTGTTTCTTTGAACCATTTGCTTGGAAAATTGTTTTCCAGTCTTTCACTCTGAGGTAGTGTCTCTCTTTTTCCCTGAGGTGAGTTTCCTGTAAGCAACAAAATGTTGGGTCCTGTTTGAGTAGCCAATCTATTAGTCTCTTTCTTTTTATTGGGGAATTGAGTCCATTGATGTTAAGAGAAATTAGAAAAGTAATTGTTGCTTCCTGTTATTTTTGTTGTGAAAGTTGGGATTCCATTCTTGGGGCTGTCTTCTTTTAGGTTTTTTGAAGGATTACTTTCTTGCTTTTTCTAGGGTGTAGTTTCTGTCCTTGTGTTGGTGTTTCCCGTTATTTTCCTTTAAAGGGCTGGATACATGGAAAGATATTGCGTAAATTTGGTTTTGTCATGGAATACTTTGGTTTCTCCATCTATGGTAACTGAGTTTTGTTGGGTATAGGAGCATGGGCTGGCATTTGTTTTCTCTTAGGGTCTGTATAACACCTGTCCAGGATCTTCTGGCTTTCATAGTCTCTAATTCGAAATCTGGTGTAATACTAATAGACCTGCCTTTATATGTTACTTGGCCTTTTTCCCTTACTGATTTTAATAGTCTATCTTTATTTAGTGTATTTGTTGTTCTGATTATTTTATGTCAGGAGGAATTTCTTTTCTGATCCAATCTATTTAAAGTTCTGTATGCTTCTTGTATGTTCATGGGCATCCCTTTCTTTAGGTTAGGGAAGTTTTCCTCTATAATTTTGCTGAAGATATTTGCTGGCCCTTTAAGTTGAAAATCTTCATTCTCATCTACTTTTATTATCCGTAGGCTTGGTCTTCTCATTGTGTCCTGGATTTCCTGGATGTTTTGAGTTAGGATCTTTTTGCATTTTGCATTTTCTTTGTTTGTTGTGCCCATGTTCTCTATGGAATCTTCTGCACCTAAGATTCTCTCTTCCATCTCTTGTATTCTCTTACTGATGCTCACATCTATGGTTCCTGATTTCTTTACTAGGGTTTCTATCTCCAGAATTGTCTCACTTTGGTTTTCTTTATTGTTTCTACTTCCCTTTTTAGGTCTTAGATGGTTTTGTTCAATTCAATCACCTGTTTGGTTGTGTTTTCCTGTAATTCTTTAAGGACTTCTACCACTTTAGCAGTGTTCTCCTGTATTTCTTTTAGTGAGTTATTAATGCCTTTCTTAAAGTCCTCTATCTGCATCATGAGATATGATTTTAAATCTGAGTCTTGCTTTTTGGCTGTGTTGGGATATCCGGACAGGATGAGGAGGGAGTGCTGGGTTCTGATGATGGTGAGTGGTCTTGGTTTCTGTTAGTAAGATTCTTATGTTTGCCTTTCCCCATCTGGTAATCTCTGGCATTAGTCATTATAGTTGTCTCTGGTTGGAGCTTGTTCCTCCTGTGATTCTGTTAGACTCTGTCAGCAGTCCTGGGAGTCCAGCTCTCTCCTGACTCTCAGTGGTCAGAATACTCTCTGCAGGCAAGCTCTACTCTTGCAGGGAAGGTGCACAGAGGTCTGGCATTCAGACCTGTCTCCTGGCTGAGGATGAATGCCCAAAACTGAGTCTGTCCCAAAAGATGTCTTTTCTCCACAGTCAACAAGCTGACCTGCACAGATTGGTCTCCGAGGGACCCAGGACACAAGAAGGTTCCCTCACCTGCTCTGGCAATCAGAGCCTTACCAGGCAGACACCTCTCCTCTGACAGGGAAGGTGCCAGATGTTTGGAGCTCTAAACGGGGGTATGTCCCAGAAGCTGTGTCCCTTCTGCCTGTCCCAGAAGCTGTGTTGCTTCTGCAGTTCACACTATCACCTGTGCAGACTGGCCTCTGGGGGACCCGGGGCACAAGATGGCTCCCTTACCTGCTCTGGCAGTCAGAGCCCTCTCCTCTGGAGGGGAAGTGTTTTGTTTTCAATTTTTGTAAATGGTGAGCTAGCATTATTTCATGAGGGAATATATATGTATACACTATATCTATATCTATTTACATCTATATATAGTGTGTGTGTATAATTATTTCATAAATGTATAATTCCAAGTTTTTCCAAAAGGCTGTATTATAAACACAATTTTTTCAATATACTTAGAGAAGTAAGTTAGTTTGTGTTTTTATTACAATTTTGCATTTTCTTCCCCAAGTACATGAGTGATTTGTATATATATTCTTAGTGTACCTGGGTCTAAATGAGCAACATTGTGTTGACAAAATATACAACTGGAATTTTTGAACTGAAAACTGGTCGCTGAAAACATTTAGAGGATTGTTAATTGATAGCTACTGTCATTAGCCATTTTAAGTATTAATATTTTTAAAATATTGTAAGTTAATTAGAATGAATTATGTTTATGTTTCATTTCCCTTTGCAAGAATGGTTTTAGTCCCTAACAAAAGAAATAGACAACAAGCAATATTTGTATTACATTTGTCTTGTATGAACATACCTACCAAATAGGGTATTTTATAATAGAAATATGGGTTGATACCCTCTGTCAGAAAGTTAAAATCAGTGTGTGTGTGTGTGTGTGTGTGTGTGTGTGATTGAGTAAATTTCAACAAGGAGGAGTTGAGAAGACCAGATAAAGGATAGGTGATAGAGTGTGTTGAACTGTTGTTTACTGTAGCTCTCACCAGAAAATCATTCTACATTTTGTTTTTGTTTCTGTTCAGCTTTGGTCTATTGAATGTGTCACAATCTTCCCCTATAAGTAACTCTCCAGCTTGAATGATACAGAAGTTAGGGTTTTATTCATATGGTTACATTACCTGTAAATGACAATTTTTCATTATTTACAGTCTAGGATTTATTCCTTCAGTTAATTTCAACCACTGGCAAATGATTCAGTACAGGATGGAGATTACAAGAGAAAGGAGCTCTTCCTAACATTAGGGAAAATTAATGTTGTCTTTTATTTTGGCAAACATGTTTGTTTTTTCACATTTAAAAGAACAAAGTGCATTTTATTTACTGTTTTAAATATTTTATCATTAATTTAGATTCTATTATTTGGTAACCTACTCTAAAAGTTTTTACTGTTAGCTTGATTCTTTCAATTGGCAACCTGCTGAGGGAATTGTGTAACTTTGCCCTTTGGTTTATTAATATGAATTATGCTAAGTAGCATGTAAATGCAACTCACTTTCCATTCTTGGATAAGTCTCATATGCTCACAAGGTAAGTCCCATTTGTCTTTATAATAACTGTATTTATATGTGGCTAGATTAGATTTGCTCATATTTAAGGGGTTTTGTATCTGCATTCATGAAAAATGTACTTTTTATTTTCCATTCTACATTTCCACAGGAGATTAGAAAAGATTATTGTCATTTCTCCTGTATTTGATAGGACTGACCAATGAAGTTATACTGATATGGAATTTCATTTGTGGTAAGAATATAATTACTAGTTCAAATTATATACATGTTATTCTTAGATATTCTTAGATATTGATATTCTTAGATATTGTTTCATTTAGAGTCATTTATTTTTTCTATTTTATTTATTATTACATTCTTAATTGGAATATACAATAAAAGGTTTCATAGAGCATGAACAAAATTCAGTAATCTTGTAACTTTTGAATGACAGAAAATGCCATCTCCTGTCTAAAGCTAGTTGAATTAATGCAGAAATGTAGGCAGATTGTAAGTGTCCCAAGAATGCTATCATCTTGGTTATTCTGTATGTGATCTCATCGTGTTTTAAATTCAATTTCCAACTCATGTATTTGAAATCATTTCTGTGAACTTCCGATTATTACTACTTTTCTTTAAATTGTTTGGTATACTTCTCTTCTCATTTTCCATACTTGCTGTAAAATACATATGTATATGCAGTTGAAGAGATGGCTCAGTGGTTCAAAGCACCTGTTCTTACAGAGGTCCACAGTTCATGTCTGAACAACCACAGGACAGCTCTCAATTGCTTATAACTTCAGTTCCAGGGTGTCTAAAGCACTCTTCTGGTCTCTGAGAGTGCCAGATACACACTTATAAACATACAGGCAAATACTCTTACACATATAATAAATCTGAAACAAATGTGCATATACTTGTGATCATCACTGTTCTCCCTAAGAGAACATTTCTATTGATGTTTCATATGTATGAGGACCAAACCATCCTCGACTTCATATAATTTGTAATGTTTCTCCTTTTACCGAATATGGATTTTTTTTTTATCTCCATACCTGATTCCACAACTTTGCCGAAACTCACTGATCTACCAGAGACCATGCCAGCATACAGAACCCCAAATAAGACTACACTTTTAGATATCCAATGGTTTCTTAGAGCCTGCCCAATTTCCCTGGGGCACTCATTCCATACACCAGCCCGCAACATGTGGAGAAGCCAACTGATGAAGCAGAGAGAAAGAGAGAGAGAGAGAGAGAGAGAGAGAGAGAGAGAGAGAGAGAGAGAGAGAGAGAGACTACCACCATCACCAAAACAACAAAATAAACAATCAATGGAATCAATTCACCAATTTAAAAAACAAAAAAACAAAAAACTCTAGCTAACAGAATCAATACAATCCAGGCTCCATCCTTCTGCTGTATACAAGAACCACATCTCAGCAACAAAGATAAATATTACCTCAGAATAAAGGATTGGAAAAAGTTTTTCCAGGCAAATACATCAACCAAAATGAATCAAAAGGTATGGGAACATCAAAAGGAAAATCCACTAAGATGAAGTCCCAATTCTGAATATCTTTGTCCCAAACCAAAGGGCACCCACATTTACAAAAGAAACACCACTAAAACTTAACTCACACATTGCACATTGAAACCCACAAATTGATAATAGGATACTTCAACATCCCACTCTCACCAATGGAGAGATTATACAGACAAAAACTGAATAGAGAAATAGTGAAGCTACTAGATGTTATGAATCAACTGGACCTAACAGATATCTATAGAGCATTGTACCTACACACAAGAGAATATACCTGGTGGAGGCTAAGTAATAAGGAGAGCTCAAAAGGAAACTCATGAATCTCTCTGGGAAGAGAAAATAGAATTAATTTTATGGGAAGACTAGGGACTGATCGGGACAGGAACAGAAATAATCTGAGTGAGGAAGAGGGAACAACAACTGGAATTGTGGGTCAACTTGGAAACAGAGTGGAAACCGCGTAGAATGGAAACTCCCAGGAATCTCCTAGCTAAGCCTCCTAACAATGGGGAATAAGAAGCTTGAATAAGCCATCTCCTATAATCAGTAAAGATTTTCAGTGGAAGGAATGGGACACCAATCCAACCACAATCCCTTCAACATGTAATTTATCCTTCCTCCAAGGAGTCCTGGGGTAATTTGGTACTGAAATGGTGGAAGTGTCTAACCAAAAACTGGTCCAGCTTGAGACCCATGCCACAACAGGGAGCATAAACCAGACACTGACCAGTAGACCATAAACCAGAGGATTGATAGTCCAGAGATCTAGGATAGCATCGTAGACAACAAACAAAACCAAAACCAAAACCAAATAAGGAATGATTCCTAATGATATTCTGTTATTCTCATAGATAAAACTCTCACATAATTGTCATAGGAGAGGCTTCATCCAGCAAATGATGGAAACAAATGCAGAAACCCACAGACAAACATTAGGTAGAGCTTAGGAATCCTGTGAAAGTGGAAAAGGAAGGAGCCAGAGGGGTCAAGAACTCCACAAGAAAACCCACAAAATCAGTTAACTCATAGGGGCTCACAGAGACTGAATGGACAATCAGGGAGACAGCATGGATTTGACCTCTGCTTATATGTTACATTTGTGTAGTTTGACCTTCTTGTGGGACTCCTAACAGTGGAAACGGGATATTTTTCACTTGTTTGCCTGGTTTGGGGACTCTTTTCATCCCACTAGGTTGCCTTGCTCAGCCTTAATATGAGTGAGGTTCCTAGTTGTATTGCAACTTAATATGCTATTCTTGAGTGAGATCCCTGGGACATGCCTTTTTCTGAAGGAAAGAAGGAAGAGTAAATGTAGGTAGGAAGAGATGATGGTGAGGGTAATAGGAGGGAAGAGAGGAGGAGAAACCAGTTGTGATATATAAAAGAAGAATAAATTAATAAAAAAGAAAATAGATTTTTTATCTCACATTACATACACACACACACACACACACACACATAATGATATCCACCTGCCTCTGCCTCCCGAGTGCTGGGATTAAAGGCGTGCACCACCACACCCGGCTCACATAATATTTTCTGATTATAGTTGTCCTTCTCTCTACTCCTCCCAACTCTTCCCCACTTTCTCTCCTACTTGGACCCACACCCCTTATTTTTCTCATTGGAAAACATAAAATATTCTATGGAATAATAATAAAATAAATAAGATAGACCAAGAACTATCACATTGGAATGGATCAAAACAAAGGAACAAAAAAAAAAAGGCCAAAAGAAGGCATAAGAAATAGAGAAACACTTGTTCACATAGTCAGGAATCCCACAAAAATGCTGAAACAAGAGTTCAGACCCATGCAGGCCCTGCACATTCTACCTCAGTCTCTCTGAGTTTATATGTGTATTTATCGTGTTGATTTAGAGGGCCTTATTGTCTTGGGTTCCTCCATCCCTTCTGGCTGTCAAACTACTTCTGCTCCTCCTCTGGCTGTAAAACACTTTCTGCTCCTCTTCTGGAGTTTCTAACTCCTGAGGAGAGGGACTGGATGGAGACACCCTATTTAAGAGGGGGGGAGAGGGAGGGGTAGAGGGGACCTGATCTGGTAGTGGGTGTGGGGAAAGGACTGAAGCCCTGAAGGCCAGCAGAAAAAAAAAAACTGTAAACAGGCAACCACAGAAAATAGGAGGTTTTGGGGGGAACCCCCAAGAATGCTGAAGAAACCTGGGAAGTGAGAGACTCTCAGTACTCAAAGGGAGGGACCTTAGGTGAAACTCTGGACAGTAGGGAGAGGGAACTTATAGAGCCCACCTCTAGCAGGAAGATAGGACATCAAATGAGGGATGGGGTTGCCATCCCACAGTCACATCTCTGACCCATAATTGTTCCTCTCTGAAAGAATTACAGGCCTACAGGCTGGGCGGTGGTGGTACAGGCCTTTAATCCCAGCACTTTGAAGGCAGAGGCAGGCGGATTTCTAAGTTCAAGGCCAGCCTGGTCTACAAAGTGAGTTCCAGGACAGCCAGGGCTATACAGAGAAACCCTGACTCGAAAAAACAAACAAACAAACAAACAAAAAAGAATTACAGGGATATAAATGGAGAGGAGCCTGAGAAAAAGAAGATCCAGTGACAGGCCCAAAATGGGATCCAGCTCAAGGGGAGGTCCCAAGACCTAACAATATTACTGAGGCTATGGAATGCTCACAAAAAGTGATCTATCATGACTGCCCCCAGAAAGACCCAACAAGCAGCTGAAAGAATCAGATGCAGATATTTGCACCCAACCAATGGACAGAAGCAGCTGGCCCCTGTTGTTGAATAGGAAAGACTGAAAGAAGCTGAGAAGGGCAGTCCTGTAGGAGGACCAGGAGTCTCAATTAATCTGGATCCCCGAGATCTCTCAAACACTGGACCACCAAACAGGCCGAATACAACAGATGATATGAAGCCCTCAACACACATACAGTAGAGAACTTCAGGGTCTGTGTTCATTCAGAGATGATGCTCCTAACCCTCAAGAGACTGGAGGTCCCAGGGAGTTTAGAGGTCCAGTGGCATGGGAGGGCTGGGGGCATCCATGTCGAGACAAGGGGGTGGGAGGAGTTATGGGATGTGGAACAGTCAGAGGGTGGACGGGGGTCAGGGAATGGAATATGGAGTGTAAAAAAATAAATTAAAAATTTTTTTAAAAAAGTAAGTGTCCCAAGGTCTCTCATTCTCTTCATAATGTCTGGCTGTGGGTCTTTGTATCTGTTACCATCTGCTGCAAGTGGAAGCTTCTCTGATCCTGCCTGAGCCAGGCCCAGACCTGCTTCCCTAGAAAGAGTGCAATAAAATTTAGGTAGGCACTTTTTGTAGAGATTCACATACATTTGCTAATACATTAAAACAACCTTTGAATCTGATTCCCTCCTAAGACATATTGTCTTATTTTATTTAATATTTTTGCAGTGATTGCTGGGCCTGTTCTAATTCTATAGACTGTCTCCACTTTCATTGTTAAAGACAGCTGATCTTTGTGACTCATAAAAAGCACCGAAGACAAAGTGGCTATGCCAAGGCGACCACAAATGGCATCTCAGACACCTAGCCCTGAGGAGTTCTAGGATGCCTTTCTATCTTTTGCTAATACAGAACTTTTCTTCCCCTTCATTTTGTTTAAACATTTTTTCCTTGATATTGTTCTAATTTTTATTTTCTGGCTGTGACTAACACCATCACCAAAAACATCTTAAGGAAAAGGTTTTATCTCATCTTATACATTCAGGTAGAAATTCATCCCTGAGGAATGAAGCAGAGACCACGTAAGAATGCTCTTTATGGCTTACTGCCTTTTGGCTCATGCCCAGCCGTATTTCTTACAGAACCCAGGAGCATTTGCCCAGGTTGGCACCACTCACAGTGGACTAGGCCCTTCTACATCAATTAGCAATCCATAAAATGGCTACATACATAATGGAACCATCCTGGGGGAGGGTATGGTGTCTCTTCACAGAAATAAAACTCTAAGACATAATGATTTTCAGTGCTACTAATCTACAGTTTGTGCTATTATTTTGAGCATTTAAATATCTGTTTCAGGCTGGGAAGTTTAGCTCAGTGGTCAAGAACATTTACCTTTTTTTTTTTTTGTCATAAGACCCAAATTTTGTTACCAGCACCAACAGAGTAGCTCAAAACTACCTATAAATCTAATTCCAGAGAATCTAATGTTATTTTCTGTCTGACTTCTTTGGACTCCTACACACTCTTAGAACAAATGCAATCCCATTAAACAAATAATAGACAAATAAATAGATGATAGATAATAAATAATATTTAAAAATAAAATTCTGTTTTTTAATTATGCATATTAGTTTCTAAACTTAATCTTCAATACATTTTTTGCCTTACACTTATTTGTTTTATTTCCTCTTTATGTTTTTCAAATATGGTGAAGATAATTTTTCATAAATTTACCCTATTGTTGATCTTTTTGAGAATAGGATTCCATCATGTTTCGTTCTATTTATGTGACTTCTTAATAACGAGTTCATATTCTGTAAAACTGTATGGGGGGGGTGCTCCCTGTAATGTCTGACAAAGATGAAAGACTCCAAGGAGTGCTTACATTTGATTAGTCATGGCTCCTGGGAACAATACGCATCCAGAAGCATTTTGACCTAAGTCCTCCTTCTGGGAGACTAAATGAGTTCTAAACTCTCACATGAGTGTTGCCTTATGCCATACCAAATCCAAAGCAAAATTATTTTCTGTTTTCTTATAAGCAAAGACTTAGATATAAATTTCTTCTTTATTTAGATGTATTGAGAATTTTATTTTCTTTTAATCAAAGGATGCCTATTCCTGGTTTTGAAGGCTATGGAGAATGCTGACTTCACATTCAGATAGTCAGCACAGGCATACTCTATTACTAGATACATTTGTATCAAGGCATGAGTTTCTGCTTGCACTTTTGCATGCTTTCCATCTAATTCTATATCTCTAAACGATTGACTTTAAAGTCATAAAAACATAAGCTGGAAGTCACTAGCATTCTGTGAATAACTCACAAGGCCACATTGTTTGCTGAGACTGGAGAGTAGCTTCTTGATAAATATTATTTGCTGCTTTGCAGAGGATCCAGGTTCAGTTTCTGGCACCCACATCATGGCTTACAGCTGTCTATAACTCTAGTTCCAGGGAATCAGATATCCTCTTCTGATGTTCTAAGGCCCCATGTGTGTCACTGTGCTCATATATACATGCAACACTCCTGAAACACTCCCACACATAAAATAAAAATAATAAAATAAAGTAAATAATAAAAGCTTCTTATGGCTCTGGGTTTCCACTTTGTCATAGTTTTTACCCTCTGAATAGTTTACCTTTCTAGTCTAACCAATAACTATTTTTTTAATTCAAAAATTTAAGCTGCCTTCATTAGAATATATGTTGGGGTTTCTATTTTTCCATACCTCTAAAAGCAGATGGTACCATTTTTCTAACATAAAATGATACAAATGGTATTAAAATCAAGCAAATTGTCTGCTCATTGCACCAAATTGCCACCCACTGTTTGTATTCCTCTGTTCTAACCATTCTCTTTATGCTTAATCTTAACCAAAATCTAATCAGGTTTCAATGCACAAGTACACCCTCTATCTTCATGTCTGTCTGGATATTACAGCTGATATGACTCTGAAATCTTTTTCGTTCACACTGTGGGACATAAATAATATGTTATGAAGTTTCAGTGAGATTTAATTTATCATCCCTATTTGATATGTTGGGCAATTGAACTTAAGAACATCTGAGGTAGGAAACACTGAAATTGTTATTTCAGACTTTCTGCTGATTCCTCACCTTGAAGCTGTAATAACACAAAGCACCAAATTTCATTTATTTGTTTTTTGCTCACAATTGTTTCTGCAGAAGTGAACAGTTGCAGTCTACAGGGATGGCTCCAGATAGAGGCAAATAGAACCACCAGATTGAGGTTATTAGTAACTCCATCAAATGCCTTTCCCAAACAGACAATCCAAGTACAGAGTGTGCCTGTTTCTCATCTTCCTTCAGCTGTGATCCAGACGTAAGTGCCACACAAGGGGATCATAACAAGCCTTGGCATTTTATCTTGCAGAATAGTCTACCCTCAAATGTCCGAGCCTGGTTGTGTCTTACCTGTGCCTCCCTTTCCAAAGCTGCGAGTACAGCTTTGGAAAGCTGATTCTATGTAGGTTCTTGGCTGACCACAGGATTCCCAGATGAACCATTCTCTCTGGGTATGTCCAAGGAGATTAGAACTTGTAACAAAAAAAAAAATGAAACAAGAGCAGAATGTCCTCTTGTGAGTAGGTGAGAATTTTAGTGGGGATACTCCAGAGAAAGGAAGCAATGGACATTAATATATGTTAAACGGAGTTATGGTAAATCGGCTTACATAGATCCTGCTGGGCATTCAAACAATGGCTGTCAGGATAGTGAAAAAGCTGAGAACATAGTAGCCCCTCTGTTCACCAGGCTGGATGTCTTAGCATTTCAAATCTGATACTGAAGGCTTGGAGGATTCCTGGAGAGCCACTGGTCTTAGGGTCACACTGGAAACCCAAAGAAAACCATAAGTTTGGATGTCAGTGGAAGAGTGCAGTAACAGGGTAACAAATGGGTAGTTATACTCACCAACATATAAAGGCATACAGGAAACAAAATTTGATCTGTTTCTGGAATGTGACATCTATTTTGGGAGAATCTCCCTATGTACACCCTCAGTTAACCTTTCCAGGATAAGTGCTCAGAGGCATTTCTAGATTCCAGATCCAGTTAAGCTTACAATCAAATTTAAGCATTACAGTGGGTACCATATGATCACAGGGGCCTGAGTAAAACAGGAAGTGAGAAGTAGATACTTGCTTCCTTCCTGCTTTGTTGTTTGAACCACATATCTTATTTCTCTTTTCCTTGGACTAGTCTTCCATTCTTGGGACATGACCTTAGCTTTCATAGACCAGGGAGCAAACTGTGGAGCTTTTAGGACTCATAAGCATGTGAGCCAATTCCTACAGCAAATCTCCACCTCCACAATCAGCAGATTGATAATATAGAGGTAAAAGTATTTAGATATTCAATATTTTTCCTTTAATTTTAACTTGTTTATTGTTATCTCTGTGTATAAGTGTATGCATGCTTCTCTACATGTGCACCACAAATGTACAGTATCTGGAGACACCAGAAGGGAGAATACGATCCTCTGGGGTTGGAGACAGCATTGGTGACCCCTTACTCCCACCCCCATGTGGATATTGTGAACTCTTTGAGGTCAAAGCAGTTAATGCTCTTAACAGTTGTGCTATCTTTCCAGTCTGATCAAATGTTCTTCTATATTCATTTTTTTTCTGCATCTGTGTGTTGCAAATCCATAGATACAGCCAACAACAGAGACAAAATTTAATTCTATTATGGCAGTTCCAACAGTACTAATCATGTAGACTTTCTTTCTTGTAATTGTTTTTTAATATAGTATAACATCTATTTAGAAACCATTGACATAATTAT
Organism: Mus caroli; assembly: GCF_978045245.1. Taxonomy (NCBI): domain Eukaryota; kingdom Metazoa; phylum Chordata; class Mammalia; order Rodentia; family Muridae; genus Mus; species Mus caroli. The sequence goes on along the minus strand of NW_028227267.1, from coordinate 30,723,896 downwards.
AATATAATGGATGTTAGAAGTAACATATAGATTATTTAAAAGTATGTGTAAAGGTATGAGTGGATTCTACTCAAATACTCTGGCATTTTATATATGGTGCTTAACCATTTTATATACAGGGGTTTGTTATCTATAGAGAAACCTGAAACCAAATACTCTGAGATGCCGAGGGACAATTAGTTGTATTTCCTATTGATTCCCTGGACATTCCTGGATAGCACAAAAGCTAATTAGCATCCTATCTCCATTCTGCTAGTCTCTGGAGAATTTAGAAGATACACCAGCTGAAGACTGGGTTTTGTTTTGGGAGCCCTACACTGACTATTATCAGTATAATTGACTATTCTTTCTAAAAAAGCAGAGTTTTGAAGACTTAACTATATAAAATGTAACACATCTAATACAACTTTGAGTAAGATATGCAAAATGCTATTACTTTGTTGATATACTCCATTTAAATTAAAAATTCATCATGAACATATGTTTCCATCTCTCTTCTGGCACCTATTTTGTACATTAAAAATATGTAACTAATAATCTCAGAGGTTCCCTTCATTTCAGCACCTGTCACTGTGGAGATTCTTTTTCACCCATGACTGTGCATATGTGTTTGAATTCAATCTTGATTTTGTCTCAGTGAGTCCTGTCCCTTCTATTATTATAATTTATGGCTACAATATGAGAGCAGAGACCATATCTGTTTCCTATTCTCTATCCCTGTAGCACCTATGACCATACTGGACACATAGTATTGATGAATGACATGTGTAATGGCTATATTAGTCAAGGTTCTCTGGAAAAACAGACACTTTACAAATGTGAAATAAGAATTTAGGGAGCATGGCAAGATGAAACTCAGAGAAGCTGGTGATGTTTTACCAGTCTGAGTCTGAAGGCTCAAGAGATAGAATTCTTGTGATTTAAATCACAGTCCAGGGCCTGGGGAGATACCAAGGTGGATAAAGTTCTTGCTTTACAAGTGTAAGAGATAGAGTCTGTATCTCTCCTATCCATGTAGAAGCTGGTCAAGCTTGATAAAGACAGGAATCCTAAAGGCAATCTGGTTAGCAAGATTAGCCAGAATTTGTGAGCACCAGGTTCAGTGACGGTCCTGACTCGGGAACTAACACGAAGCGGAATCAAGGAAGACATCTACCATCAACTCCATATAAATCTGCATACATATGCACATACCTGTACACATACACACATGCACCCACACATGTTAACATGAGTATGTATTCATTCACACCGATCATGTATAGACATCAAAAATTAAATTAAAATGCAAACTCGTAAATTTCTTACCTTAATCATTTACGCATTGAGTCCCTCTGTATTTTTGTCTGTTAGGACATAAGCACATATGATGATGCCCTTCACATCAGAAGTGAACAGATTGTTACAGTCAGCAGGCTAATATATTATCCTCACAGACGTACCTGCAAATAATGTTTAGTTGGGCATCCTAAACACAATCCTATTCCACAAAATTAAACTTCAGGGATTAAGATACAATTTGCAAAACACATGAAACTGAAGAAGAACGAAGACCAAAGTGTGGACACTTTGCCCTTTCTTAGAATTGGAAACAATCATCCATGGAAGGAGTTACAGAGACAAAGTTTGGAGCTGAGACAAAAGGATGGACCATCTAGAGACTGCCATATCCAGGGATCCATCCCATAATTAGCCTCCAAATGATGACACCATTGCATACACTTGCAAGCGTTTGCTGAAAGGACCCTGATATAGCTGTCTCTTGTGAGACTAGGCCGGGGCCTAGTAAACACATAAGTGGATGCTCACAGTCAGCTATTGGATGGATCACAGGGCCCCCAATGGAGGAGCTACAGAAAGTATCCAAGGAGCTAAAGAGATCTGCAACCCTGTAGGTACAACAACATTATGAACTAACCAGTACCCCGGAGCTCTTGACTCTAGCTGCATATGTATCAAAAGTTGGCCTAGTCAGCCATCACTGGAAAGAGAGTCCCATTGGACATGCAAACTTTATATGCCCCAGTACAGGGGAACGCCAGGGCCAAAAAGTGGGAATGGATGGGTAGGGGAGTCAGGGGGAGGGTATGGGGGACTTTTGGATAGCATTGGAAATGTAATTGAGGAAAATACGTAATAAAAAAAAGAAGTTACTTGTTGTGTCATGACTGTGTGTGCAGACAGCCTGGTGTCTTGCTGAGGCAGTTTCACATTGTGTTTTGGTGAGACATGACACATCGGAGCAAATGTGAAGTTTGGAGAGAGTATAAATTGGACTTACAGACAGTGATAGGTCACCTGCTTAGCTAGTCTTGCAATACTTCCTTGATCTTGAGTCTTCGATGATCTTCACTTCATTTGAGAGATGCACAGCAGACAACCTCTTCTTGCAATGCAGGTATTTCTTGTTGCTCCCACTGATTCCTGCTGATTTGACTGAGATCTGTCTGTTTCTGCTGGATGGTGCCACCACTACTAATTCATGTTTGGTATCCTAACACTACTGAACTGGACTGCAGATATCCTGACAGTAGAGATTGGAATC